>NW_004797362.1:692101-693422 GCF_000002075.1 Aplysia californica
GGGTGGAGCTAGAGATAGCATTTCCAGGTGTCCAGGTATGAACTAGTTGTGTTTCAAGTGCCGTAAAAAAGCTTACTAAAACAAACGTTCTTAATAATTATAATTGTGTCGATGGATGCGTAAAACTCTTTAACATTAATTTTTACTCTACAATAACTTACAAACTCTCCACAGATCTGGGATGACGCCATTGCCAATTTCGCCCAGGAGTGGGCCAATGGATGCGGAGGACGTCACAGAGATAGCCGTAACCTTGACCCCTGGGTCGGCATGGGGGAGAACCTCATGTTCATTTGGGGTCAGTGCTTAGTAGAATTATAGCCTATGTCTTGAGTACAGTCGAGCCTGCTCAAATAGGGGAGGGGCGTTGTGGATATTATGCAGGACTGCGGTGTGGACGATGATAGCTCAATCTCAGTGGTTGGTAAGCGGGTGCTCTGGTGTGCTTTGCTCCTTTCTTCCTATCAAAGTCCTTGTCTCTCCTCCTTTTTCATTTGCATGCTACTCTCTAGTAACACTTTTAACATTCGACCCTCATATGACCTATTTGTTTTGTAAGCACCGTGAACCTCTTTCTAATACAAAGAAAGAAAGAAAGAAACAAAAGCCAAAATCTGTACGAGACATTCTTAACGGTTCAATTAGCCTTGTTTAAGGAATTTTCTCCTACTATAAGCTATAAGTGAAACCTTCACAGCCATATTGGAAATGACGTTGAAGCCACAGCATACAATACTGCACCATGTATCACAGCATTCTTTGTACTTTTGCCTATAATATGCTGGCAGAGATTCTAAAATCAATCTTTACATTGTGCTGGATACTTCAACTAAAGGTGTACACTTATAAGCGTTCAAGTGAAAAAGAAACTGCAGCATTTTTACTTCACTCGGCTATCAGATGTTCATGGAAAAGGAGAAAAGGTCTGCAACTTGAGGGTTTTTGCCTGATTTTGAAAAACCTTGGATTCGTTAAACCAGTACCTCATATTGTTTTTATGGGGATATTTTAAATGTCTTCTTGAAGTAACGACCGATACAATAATTGTAGTAAAATCTGGTTTCGCTCAGCACGGGTCATAGAGAGAACCGGCGTCTCTGGTGTAGCGATTGGACGCTAGGTTCTCGCACGGCACGCAGGCGACCCGAGTTCGATTCCCGAGTGGCGAGAACATTTTTATCGAGTATCTGGGTCTTGCTGCCTGGATGTTGTATACCTCTCAGCCCAGGTTGGGGTCGGAAGCCTGCCTTCTAAATGATTCAAATTGGGTCGATGGGGTCGTAAAAACACCAGTCCAGTCCTATATCGACTCCCCCTCCTC
>NW_004797362.1:694476-695220 GCF_000002075.1 Aplysia californica
CAGACAGACAGACAGACAGACAGACAGACAGACAGACAGACAGACAGACAGACAGTAAGAGACATAGAGAGAAAATGGGTTTTTAACCAAAATTGACCGTTTGAAGTATAAATTACTTTTTACCCTAACAATCCACAAAGGAACATCTTCGTTGAAGAAATTTGGTTTGTTTTGTTTAAGGGGAGGAAAAAAAAAGAACAAACCAAGTTGAATTAGGATTTCTTTGATGACCTGTCTTGAACCACGTCAAACAATTACGTTTGAGAAGGTGGCTTCTTTCATAGTTTTTAAAAATCATACTATACGACATACATTCTCATTTTTCTGCAGCGTCGATGGGGTTGTAGTATAGTCAACGCTCTCTGACTCATCAGATAGCGCGATCGAATCTTGTGAGGGGTCTGACATTGTAACATTGGGAAAGACACTTTACACAAACGTTCCCCATTTCACAAGGCTACAGACAGCGATTGATCTGATCAGTGTGTTAGTGTTCGGGCGATTGATCAGCTGCTTGCATTGTGTGCTTCCCGAGAAGCCGAGAATGTTTCTAAGTTATTAAATAATAATTGTCTGCTGGGGTAATAATAATATAGCACTATACAAATGCTATCTTGCTGAAATTATCATAATTGATCTTATAATCATTATAGTTATCATTTACATATGATTATTATTCTTGTTCTTCTTCTTCTTCTTCTTCTTCTTCTTCTTTTTCTTCTTTTTCTTCTTCTTCTTCTTCTT
>NW_004797362.1:696768-699507 GCF_000002075.1 Aplysia californica
TTCTTCTTCTTCTTCTTCTTCTTCTTCTTCTTCTTCTTCTTCTTCTTCTTCTTTGCATTCGCAGGTAATGTGGAGCTACAGGACTCGTAATCGTGAGATTGCGGGTTCGCGGGTTCGAGACTCGCTCCAACGTTGTGTCCTTGAGAAAGGCACTTTACACGAAATTCCAACTTGATTCGGTCCTATCGGAGGTGGACGTTAAACTAGGAGGTCCCTCCCATTAAATATCCTAATAGTGTTGATAGGGGCGTTAAACCCATATCATTTCACAATTTTTTCACCAGGTAATGTGGGCCAAAACTCACCTCGTTGGCTGTGGTATAAAAAGATGCCCTGTTCTTGACGCCTTTTCGTCCAGAGGAGAAGCGTACTTCATTGTTTGCAACTACAACGGCAGGTAGGTTGTTTTGTGTGGATTTTATAGATACGAAAGTTTTGAATATTATCAGGAAATTATCTTGAAACTAAATATTTCAACACTGAAGATTTTTGTTGGCTGAAATTATTATTTTTGTTTGTGTTGTTTTCTTTGTTTTCTTTTGAGGTAATTGTCACTGCAGTTGTTGTGGGTCGTTGGCGGGTGCTCTGGTGTGGTTAGCTTCTTCTTTCCTATGAAACATCTATCGTCTCTATCTCCTCTTCTTCTTTTTTATGTTTGTTACTCTCTTGTAACACCTCTAACCTTCTGGCGCTCATGTGACCTTACGCAGTTGCGAGCGCTGTAAAACCTCTACTAAAACTTAAACAACTAAGTAGTTGTTGTTTGTGATGGGTTTTTTTATCTTGTCGCTGTTGCCACTGTTGTAGTGTTTAATCTTGTTACTGTTACTAATTTTGTCGTTGTTGTTGCTGTTGCTATTGTTGTTGTTGTTATTACTGTTGTTGTAACAGTCGTTGTTGTTGTTGTTGCTGTTGTTGTTGTTGTTGTTATAGTAGTAGTGGTAGTAGTAGTAGTAGTTGTTGTTGTTGTTGTTGTTGTTGTTGTTGTTGTTGCTTTGACCCTGAATAACTTCTTCGCCTTCCACCTTGAGGTAACACTGTCTGACAATAATGAAATAATGAACAAAGAAACTGTATATTTTTTATTCATATTATGTCTTCTTTTTGGGGGTCAGTGTTTTACGGCGCTCGCAACTGCACAGGTCTTATAAGCGCGCAGGACACATTGAATATTTTCAGCTTGGTAGAAATTAATTTTGAATTTTGCCATGGTGGCCGCCAAAGCCTACTCTTATCGCTTTTGGAACTCCAAATGATCTTTAACGTGCGCAACTTGCTCATGGGGCCTCCGAAAAGGCTCGATGTTAGATTTTACTTACCCAAAGATCAGGGGTGGGGCTGAAAGACAGCAGAAAGAAGGAACCAAGGAGTAGCAATAGAAAGGCTTTCAGGAACCCAGAAGTGGGGCAAGGAAGGGGTTGGATGTGGGGGGCAAAAGTGGAGACGAAAGAAGGAAAGGAGAAGGATGGAAAACATTTTGGAAAGGAAAATTTTCCGTCTCTGTTTGATTTCAAACTCGAGACCTATTGAATGAGAAGCGAACACCATAACCTCTCAACCGACTGTGAGAGCCTCCTCCCAAGGAGCTTAAAACAAATCTGCTTGCCTCCTCCATAAGTCTGGAAAACAAAGAAGTAGCTTGTGTTTTGGCGTTATTTTTCAAAGAACAAAGTGGACGAAGCCCGTGTTCTAAAAGAAGGGTATATAAGAAGAATGAAAAAACAAGCATGCTGTTTTTAGCAAGAGCTTTAAGTCACTTGCAATGCAAATAGGTCATAAGTGTCTATTATTAGAGCGTACACCAGAGAGTATGATACAAAGAAAATAAGGATAAGGAGAGATAAGGTCGAGAGATGTTTACAAGGAAAGAAGGAGAAAATTCAACCAGAGCAAAAATATTTTTAATGAAGGCGTTTTTACACCCCCATGGACACATTTTAGATCATTAAAGTGGTGAGCTCTCGACCCTGTCTGTCAGGACCAAGCCGGGCTCAGGGGGATTCTCCATCTCAACAGAAAGACCGACACACTCGATCAAAACTCTCTCTACTCATGAATCGAACTCGGGGTCCATTGCGCGCGAACTGCGAAACGCCTGACCGCTACACCACAGACGCAGGTATACCAGAGCACTCGCCAACCACTCACCAAACAGGTTGTAAAATGAAGATAGGGGGAATAATAATTGTGCCATTTATTCTTCTCTTCCGTTGCCTCGTGGCATTGGTAGTTAAGTGATTAAACTACTGGACCCGTAATCGTTAGACTGTAGATTCGAAGATTCAAGGCTGAGCTCGGTCTGATTTTGTGTCCTTGGAAAGACAATTTACACACATTTTCCCTTTTGGCTCGTTCTGATCGGACATAGACGTTGAATTCGGAGGCGCGTCCTTTTTTTAAATTACCTTACTTTACACGGATTTCCCCATCTGGCTCAATACTATCGGAGACAGAAGAGTAATTAATAGATCCAGACTTTTCAATAACCTTACTGTATTGCAAAGGGCGACCGATACAACGTCGCACTATCTTTTTCATTTCCGTTGTCTGTAATTTGTTTCATTTCTTTCTGCCAGGTTCCTGGTTGCACAAAAACCTTACGAGAAGGGAGCAGCATGTTCCGCCTGCCCAGAAGAGGCGCCCAAGTGTCGTTACAATCTGTGTAGTTAGTATTTCTTTCATAAATCTATCTATCTATCTATCTATCTATCTATCTATCTATCTATCTATCTATCTATC
>NW_004797362.1:704757-710177 GCF_000002075.1 Aplysia californica
ATAGCCAATAGCCATAATATCTGTAATTAGTATCGAAGTGACTATTCCCAGGGACACTGGGGATAGGTACAGAGACTATTTCCAGTGACAAGGGAACTCTTTTGCATAAAAAAAATCAGACTGCTTTTTACTGTAGCCTTGAAAGACTCTCTTCTCACTTATCAGTTCAGTGCCTACTTTTGTTCTCTTCTCTTACTTAGGGCTTAGACTTGACCGTAGAACAGATCTAGAACTAGATCTAGTTTAAGGAAGAAGAATCGGGAAGGATTTCTGTCTGTCCTGTACCGTGGTCTCCGAAATCCGTAGGTAGATCTAGATCTAGACGTACATTTAAATTGCGACTGAATAACAAGCAAACATAGAATGATCATTCCTTTTTCTTAAAAAAAAAATCTCCCACTCACGCCAGAATCTACTTAAGTTTATTTAGATCTACAATCTAGATCTGAATTAGATACAGTTTAGTATATAGTAACCCATCACCATCATGCCCATGTAGATCAGTGTTGGAACAATAGGCTAGATCTAATGGGCCTGTCTGTTCCCAGTGTCACTGGGAATAGTGCTTTCCAAATAATATTCGATACTCTTTACAATTTACAAAAAAACATTATCTTCTCTGAGTCATGCCGGGCTGGGGATCGTTCTACGGTGTTACATAATAATGGCCAGACTAAAATATTTGGACGGTTTCTCTGTCATGTTAAAAAAAAAGAAGATAAACATATGCTTAAGATACAATTTTAGTATATTATGTACAAATCTTACTTAAAAGCGCGTGATAATACCTTCTTCACATAGATCTAGTATGGTTTTATGGTCTTTCGGGTGTTCTGAGTTCTGAGGCCACGCTTCTTCTTTCTTTGTGTGTGTCTCCTGTGTTCTTGATGATACCCCTCTAATTGAAGAGTAATTGTACCTCATTTGAGTCAGTTCTGAAGATATTTCAGTTTGTGCAAATACATGAAAAGTGAGGTCGGGGTGAACTGAAACATCCTTGGAAATGTTAATGGAAGCTTCCGCATCAGTTTGTATCACCATAAAGGCCCCTAAACTACAACATCCCAATTGAAAGTGCTGCAGAACTGGCAGGCTTTAGAGAACTGCATCTACGCAAGACGATATACAGTAACAGGGGATGAAGAAGTAAAGTAAGTACAACGGCTAAATACAGCATTGATCCAGCACTTCGATACTTTTGGGTATTGCTTTTGGCGTTTTTTTTGGGGGGGGGGGGGCGCATTGACCTCAGGCCTTCCTCTTTTTCATTTAAATGATTTTTACAACGCCATCGACAGAATTTAGATCATTTAGAGGCGTGGGCTTAGACCCTGGCTGTCAGGACCAACCCTGGCTGAGAGGGATACAACATCCCAACAGAAAGACCCCGTCCGCCAGTAAAATTCCTTCCAGTCGGACATCGAACTCGAGTCTCCTACAGGCGACAGCGAAGTGTCTAACCGCTACCGCTACTTCTAAGATAAGATAAGATAAAGGTAAGAAAATACTCTATTATTCCAGAGGGAAATTTTTCTTGGCTGTACAGGACCGTAAAAAGACATGCAGGTGTACACAGCAATTTAAATTATATATTACTCTACACCATAGACGGTGTTTCGCCTTTCTCGGCTAAATTGATCTAAGAGTGTTACAACTACACAGCAGATTGTTAGATATATTTGAAAAAAAAATTAATTCACCAAGGAAGATTCAAACAAAACACACGATGACTAATTCTCCAAATGTTGTAACCCACAGGACATCTGACCATATTTGCCTCCCTTCTATTTTGACACTCCCTCTAATCACACACAAAAAACACAACAAACAAACAAACAAACAAGCAGTAAGCAGGCAAGCAAGCAAACAAGCAAGCAAGCAAGCAAGCAAGCAAGCAAGCAAGCAAGCAAACAAACAAACAAAGGAACAAACCCAAAATAGCGAGCAACTTTGGATCTATTACACGTTTAGTTGAAACTGACATAATTTATCCGTCCCCTTTATGTTATAAGAAAATAATATACGATACAATCATAGTAAAATGCTTTTTTCAAGGGAGGGGGGTGTCACTCTTTTCGTTGTGTTAATTATCTTAAAGATACATTGTTCAGATCATTCAAATAGATACAAGCGTACTGCTGTTTTTTTTATTTTATTTTTTTAAGTTTTTGTCCGTGCCTATTCCAATGCAAATGACCCCATTAACTCTTTGAGGACGTAGCTGACACATATGTCCAACCATCAGCTCATAAAAGGCAATGTTGTTGCATATTCGAAATCATCATGCACAAATAAAAGACATGACCTTTTCATTTTTTTCTTCTTCTTTTTTTCCCTTTCTTCTTAAAGTTTTAGACAACTACAAAAGAATCGAAATATCAACATGAATAACGAAGTTATGGCTCTTTTAAAAAAATACTCCAAAACAGCACGTTCTCAAGGAGTTAAAATACGAGTACTATTACTGTTTGTGAAACTAGGTGAGATTAATTTTAAGCCCCTTCCGTCTGTTATAATCTCTTTTCGCGTGGTTGGTGTAAGGCTGTTTGTTATCAGCTTCCGATTATGATCTTATGTTTATGCTCCCACAAACGTTGAAAAATATTGAGGGATTAAGTCTTATGATTCGTATTCACTTAACCATATTATTATAATCCTTGCCGATGACCTCTCGCCGCACTCTACCGTATGCGAGTGTTTCTATACGATGACTGGAGGTGTCTTTGGCAAGGAGGATTGCGTGACTAATTGTTTGAAGTCTCCAAACCTGAGTAGATGTTTCTTCCCCTCTCCTGGACAATTTATTTTCTCTTCATAGCTGATTACTTTTTCAATGTCCTATTTCTCCTCTCAAAGGACCGTCTCCTCTATTCCTCTTCTCTCATCTTTTCACCCCCCCCCTCCCCCATTTACTCTCTCTTTCTCAAACAAACATCTTCCATTCCATTTACACATTTCTGTGAACAAGATAACATTAATATGGTGAAAAATTGCCACTTTACTTGTTATGTTTGCACTTTTTGCCCCTAGATGCTCTGTCTCTCCGTCTCTCTCCCTCTCCCTCTCCCCCCCTCTCTCTCTCTCTCTCTCTCTCTGCCTCTCTCTCTCCCCTTCTCTCTCTGTGAATCTTTGTCTCTCTGTCTCTCTCAGTCTCTCTCTTTCTCCCCCCCCCCTCTCTCCCTCTCTCACACACACACACACTTATTCATACGCATGAACACACAAACACAAACACAAACACACAAACACACACACATATAGATAGATAGATAAAGAGAGACAGACAGACAGACAGACAGATAGACAGACAGACAAAGTATTACTGGCCTCATACACACGTACACACACATCTGTAATCACACACGGACACATTATAAAACAACAACAGCAACAACAACAACAGCAAAAAACAACAACAACAACAACAAGGAACAAACAGAACAACTATAGTCACCCCAGTGATTCCTAATATCAATATGTTATTTGAAAAGCGGAAAGTAGCCTATTTGATAGCAAGCAGTATGTATAGGTATGACCGTAATTGTCCCTCTATTCTTAAAATAAGTTAAAAGTGTCTGCCTTTATGACGTCATGGCGACTCACATACATGTATATGGCTCCACACGAGTGGAAACCTCGGATTTAGAGAAACAGGTATATGTTTTACGGCGCTCGCAAGTGCATAAGGTCATAATAATATGAGCGCACTGATACACTGTTCAATTCGGATACTGAAGACGTGAATTACCATTAAAAACTATGAAGAAATACATTATGTCTGACTATTTACATAATTTAAAAAAACTACTAAAGATGTTTGCTTAGTAGCTATTTCTGGAGTTTTTAACAAGAATCATCCTCGAGCTATATTTTTAAAACACGATTGGGTAAAAATAAAATACAAACCACCATCACCCACCCTCCCCTTCTATTCCCTACTATTTTTTCGTTTCGTGATGATCACATCTCCTTGTTTTCTATTCTTTAGCGACATCAGCTAGGCTATACTTTTCAGGAGGAAGGGGGGGGGGGGGGCTCTCGTGGCCTAGAGGTTAAGGTGCTCACCTCTCGTTCAAAGGTCCCAGGTTCGAATCCGGGTAGCGACCGAAAAAAATCTCTAAAATTGTCTCCGTTCACCTCCTTTCCTGCTCTCTAGCAGTGTTTGTCGTCTGGTTTCGTCTCCCCCCCCCCCTTTCACCTCCTTTGCTCCCTCCTCTGGGCTTCTGACCCTTCCCTGCCTTTCTATTACTACTCCTTGCTCCTTGGCTCCTTCTTACTGCTGCCTTTCAGCCACACCCCTGATCTTCTGGTAGAAAAGATCTACACCTAGCCTTCTCGGACAAGGGTGAAAGATCTCGGAGTGCCCGAGTGCAAGGTGCGCATGTTAAAGCTCCCTTAGTGGTCAAAAATCGATAAGAGTAGGCTTCGGCCGCCTCTCGGTCAAAAATTAAAAATTTCCTACCGACTTAAAAATGTAAATGTGTCCCGCGCGCTCATGACCTTTTGCAGTTTCGAGCGTCGTAAAACACGTACCAAAACAAATACTGTTTCTGTCACCCGAAAGGTGACCCTAATTATTGCGCTAAAAGTCCAGGAGTGAGAAAAAAGATTTGGAGGGGGGTGGGGTGGGGGGAGAGGTTAGACTTTACCTTTATGCCCGCAGTAACCGTCCTTGACCGTTGGAAGCCTCTGATAAAGTGATAACATCATTGCTATTCGTGACAGGAACGCTTTAATCCTCTCGTTTGCTACTGAAAAGGACCACAGCGAAATTAATATACCGGAGCCAGCAAACCTTTGTTAAAATGTGGAATGTAGAAGCAGAACGTTCCACTGAACACCATTGTAAATAAAAGATATGATCTTTACTAGTTTTCGAGCTTAGTCTTCGGGGGTGTCATTCGGCTGGGCGAAATATTCAAATGAGGGTATATTAATATAATTCTACTCTATAGGACAATGGTACTTCTTCTTCTCCAAGTGCCAGATCTAAAACAGACTTAGGCTTTCATGGTTCGCTGCACATTTTTCTTCTTGGATTATCTCTAAACACCTAAATTATCTTTTTGATCTTTTCCCGTCACCTGCATGTTCAATTTAGTTTAAGTTAGTAGTTCTTAGTCTACATCTGCCCCTTTTGCCAGCTCAGCTCTACAACTGGGAGAAATGTCAATGTATCGAGGACAATGCATAATTCGGGGTCGTCAGCCGCGACTTCACGATGAGTCACAGTAAACAACATTTATAAATAGGTTTCACGACCGCCACCCCGCCCCACCCCCTATCCGGAGCACTGAAATAGGACGTAGGGTCGGTAGCCTGATCGTTATAATTCTTCTTCTTCTTCTTCTTCTTCTTCTTCTTCTTCTTCTTCTTCTTCTTCTTCTTCTTCTTCTTCTTCTTCTTCTTCTTCTTCTTTC
>NW_004797362.1:711809-714367 GCF_000002075.1 Aplysia californica
GCTACTACTACTACTACTACTACTACTACTACTATTAACTGCATGTACGAGGGCTGTCCCACGGAAAGCCGGAAAAGGTAAATAAAAACAACTGTTATAATAAAAATGAGACACATCATACCTCAACATGTGCTTTATTTCTCAATGTAATCACCATCCCGCTGAACGCATTTTTTTCCATCGCTGGATCAGGAAGAAGATACCCTCCCTGAAGAATGTTTCGTCGAGGGATTTCAACCAATCTTTCACGGCTTCCACGAAGTCTTTGTCGTCGGTGAATCGCAGTCCGGAAATATGACGTTTCATTGGTCCAAAAAGGTGATAATCTGAAGGGGCCAAGTCAGGACTGTGAGGGGTTGTGGTAGATCTTCCCAGCCGTACCTTTGGATCCAGTCTTTCGTCGCATTTGCAGTATGTGGTTTTGCGTTGTCATGCTGCAAAATGACCCCGCTGGACAACCGGCCTGGTTTTTTTCGGCGCACAACCTCTCTCAACATATCAAGAGTCTGGCAGTACGTGTATCTGTTAGCATGAACCGTTTGTCCTACTGTTGCTGGCACTGCTGTTGCAGTTGCTGCTATCACTAGTAATACTTGTACTTACTTTTACTTTTTCCTCCTCTGTTGCCGTTAAGCGTTGAGAGGAGATGCAGTTTTAAATGGTAGGCCAACTCCTCAGCTCATTCAGTTGTGATATTATATTTTCTCAGGGTTTCCTTTACACTCTCGATCAACCTTTTGCGGGGCCTTCCTCTTCCTTTATAGCCTGAGTGCTTTGTGTTATAGACTTTCTAGGCTTGCTGGCCAGGTGACATACGTAACAGGTGGCCAAATCATTTTATTCCCTGTCTTTGTATGTAATGCAGGCAGGACTCAATGCCGATAGCTACTCTTACTTCTTCATTTCTCTGCCTGTCTCGTCTTGCGATGTTAAGGGTTTTGCTGAGACATTTAATTTCGCACGCGGTGATTTTCATGGGTTTTTCTTATCATCCAGGTCTGGCACTGGTAGCATAATGTTGGTATGAATGTTGTGGTGATAAGCTGTCTTTTTGAGTCCATTGAGATGTTTAGATGGGAGAGGAGTGGTGCAGGCTCGTAGGTGACAGTGTTGGCTTTTTGAGTTCGTATTTCTATTGTTCTGTCTATGGACATGTTTTCAGAAAAAGTACTGCCAAGATATTCAAACTCCTTCACCAGTTTCAGTTGTTTACTATTTAGATGCCGCTAAAACTACTAAAACATGTTAATTTTCCTTTTTTAAAAAGAAAGAGAAACAAGCATTACTTATCCTTCTATTTAAGAAAGAGTACAAAAGATAAACAAAAGAAATTTTTTTGTTTCCATTTTACGAGAAAAGAGCAAAGAGAACCAAATTAATGCTTCGAACTATAATCGTTTTCGAAACTCGGTACCAGCAGAACCGAATTAGCTACCAGCTCAGCGGCACTGCTATACCTCTTTCAAAGGGGCAGGGGTCTGAATGGATGTTTAGAAAGAAAATAGAACCCAACGTATTTCCAGAGACACATTGAAAAGTAAATTTCCGCTCTGTAGTAAGGAGGAATGGAATCCCACAGAGCTCTTGTCAGAAAAAAGAGCAAAAATATATTATTGTTTTCAAGATGAACTTTCTTTGAGTCTCGGAAGGTTTTGGTACTCTTTTCATTAGCTTGTGTGGCTGTGTTCCTCTTTTCAATAAAGAATAGATATGTAATGATAAAATATATCATTTTTACAACGCCTACTTCTGTGTGTACACACCGCTTGGTATTTTTACATATACCCAAGTACAAAGAACAATAACATTATTTGAAAGTTATTACATTATGCTCATATTCACACGCAAAAGAAATGACACACACACATACACACACGCACAGACACATGCACACAAACACACACTTGTTACACTTCATGTATTCATTAGAAAAAAAGTTGTGCTCAAAATGTTTAATAGAAAAACATGTTGATGGCGTATGCTCCAACTTATAACTGTAGTGAAAGAAAACTATACATCAGCCTTTTTTCACTTTTCATGAGGTCGATCTGCAAGTCCTCTATAATAATAGTATTACAACCAGGAGTTAGTGTGCGTTATAACTAGTATAACATTACTATGGGGAAGCATTTGTGTGTTTTAAAAAAAATCAGCATTAATTAAATTGGAAGGCTTTATTTTTTTGGAGTGTTAAACCATATTCAAGAAATTCACTTACAAGGTTAGAGCAGAACTCCACCAATGTGAAAGGGATTCGCTGGAAAAAGACCTACAGCTTACAACTACCTCTTACTAGAATCGCCACCAATTAATTAGTCGTGACAAGCACAGTAACATCATTATAAATCTGTTTGGGGGAAGGCGTGTGTGTGTATTTATGTGCGTGTGAGCGCGTGCGTATTTGTGTGCGAGTGTGTGCGTGCGTACGTGCGTGCGTGTGTGCGTGTGTGTGTGTACGTGTGTGTACGCGTGTGTGTACGTGTGTGTGTGTGTGCATTCGTGTATGTGCGTATGTGTGTATGAGTCTTTGTTGGGGGCTGTGGGGAGTGGGAGCGGGG
>NW_004797362.1:714578-716322 GCF_000002075.1 Aplysia californica
AGAGAGAGAGAGAAAAGGAGAGAAAAGGTGAGACTGCGTACTGAACATATTAAGTTATAGGAGTAGATATTAATGAAGAAGTTTGTGTGTGCATTCGCTGATGTGCAGAAGGCTCCATATGTTTTCATTGGCCCTCTGTCGAAACGGTGAAATATCAAAAGCAGGTAAATCTGTGTGTGCGTGCGCGTGCGCGCGCGTGTGTGTGTGTGTGTGTGTGTGTGTGTGTGTGTGTGTGTATGTGTGCATGTGTGTGAGTTTATGTGTTGGTGTTTGTGTAGATATGTGTGAGTGCGTATTTGTGTGTGGATATATGTGTATATGTGTTTCCCTCTCCCTTCTCTTTCTCTCTCACTTTCTCTCCCTTATTCTTCCCCCTCCCTCTCCCTCTCTGTCTCTCTGTCTTTCTGTCTGTCTGCCTCTGTCTCTGTCTCCCTCTCTTTATCTCTCTGTCTCTTTCTCTCTCTGCCATTCTCTTCCCCGTAAATCTCCCTCCTTTCTTCTTGATCTGTCTCGGATGGAAAGCTGGCCTCATCATGATCAAGTCCCTCGTACTGTAGTGTAAAGTGTAGATCTAGGCTTTTCGCTGTTGCTTGTAGAACACGTGGGTTCAGTTGCTGTATTGGAAAGTTATGAGTGAGTGTTTGGCTGGTACTTTCTTGTGGTCTGTTCCTTCTTTCCTTTCAAAAATATATGCCCCCCCCCCCGGGAAATGCCACTGACTGGTGTCTTTAGGCCATTCCAAAAGGAAGGAAATTAACATGTTCATATGCACAGTAGAATTGTTAAACGGGTTGACTTACCAATGTCATGCTCATACTGTGCCGAAACAAGATAGAGGGAACTGCTGCCTTTTCTTTCCTCGTCCTTACTATCGTCATTTCCCCCCTTCTTCTTGGGTATGTTTGCCACTCTCTTGTAAACTGCTATTTCCGGGGTGCCTTGATAGTCGAAGCAGACTTTGTGCTGTTAAGGCTAGAGAGGTGAGCAGAGAAAGCCTGATTCCCCATTTGGATTGGACTTGTCTATTGACATCCACCCCTCGGCGCTCATATGACCTTATGCAGTTGCGAGCGCCGTAAAAAAAAGCCTTACTAAAACTAAACCTAACTAAAAACATCTATCTCCCTTATCTCTTTTTCTTTTCATTGTATGTTACTTCCGAGTAACGTCACTAATCTTTGGCTTCTGTATGAGCTATTTCTGCCGCAAGTGCCGACCCGTGAGACCCAGGCTCAAGTTCAAGCTCCAGGAAGTTGCACGTCTTCTGAGACCTTGTGTCCCAGCCAGTCCTTGTTAACTCTGCATATTTTGCAACATCGAAGCAAACCGCTTTCTGAATTATAATATGGTACATAATATAGCTTTGATGAAGTCGCAACGCTTTATCATTACTGCCATTATTAAATAAATATGATTACTTTTTACGTAGATTTCCCCCTGGTGCATGCATCTGCTTTCATCATTTTCTCACCTTTCTATGTTTTTCTTGTTCTAGCTTTTGCCAGTATCTTTCGAAAAATTCGTTGTTGAAGTAAAGTTAACGTGAGCAGGTTCGCGTTCTCGTCCGAGTAGATTTCAAACATTTCTTGTTGAAAAAAACAACAACTTTGTCTCACTCCGATGCAAGACAAATGAGGGGGTGCATAACTTCCAAAAGGACAACAATTTAGTCTAGAACACCTCATACGTGTGCCTGTGTGTGCGTGCGTTTGTGTGTGTGTGTGTGTGTGTGTGTGTGTGTGTG
>NW_004797362.1:716509-717849 GCF_000002075.1 Aplysia californica
TGTGTGTGTGTGTGTGTGTGTGTGTGTGTGTGTGTGTGTGTGTGTGTGTGTGTGAGAGAGAGAGAGAGAGAGAGAGCGAGAGAGCGAGAGAGCGAGAGAGAGAGAGAGAGGGGGGGGAGGAGAACAAGAGAGAGAGGAAGATGAAGTGAAAAGAAAACAGATAGGAGTGGAGAAAGAGAGAATGAGAGTAAGAGAGAGAGAGAAAAAGAAAAAGAGAATGAGAGAGAGGAGGATAAGAAAAGAAATAAGTAGAAAGAAAGATCTGCTGGTTATGAAATAAATAGATGTTTTAACAAACAGATCTAACGCTCATTGAAACACTGTCAGGTTATTTAAGCGGCAGGACCTCTGACTTTAACATTCATCTCCAACAGAACCGAGCCAAAGGGAAAATTCGATTAAAGTGCTTTTCTTCTTCTTCTCGATCGAATCACACTTGAAGTCAGGTATGTGTCATAAATTGTGTCTTGCAGTGCTGAAAGGATGTGTTCAACAGTTTGGTCCGCCTCTCCACACAGACATTTTGGTGATTGTACTTGTTAAAATAAAACATCTGTACATATGTCGTCTCAGTCTTGTGTTTTGGGTTCTTAGTCGGAGAGTAAAGTGACTTTTCGAAGGACAAAAAGTCGGGCCGAGCAGATAATCGAACCCACGGACTCGCGATACCATGACTGCCAAAACCACAAGACGACCATCGCCACCATGGATGGATGAATGAATGATTGAACAAATGGTTGGATGAATGGATGAATGAGTGGACGGACGGACGGATGGATGGATGAATGGGTGGATGAATGGTTGGACGGATGGATGGATGGATGGACGGATGAATGGGTGGATGGATGGATGGATAGATGGATGGATGGATGGATGAATGGATGGATGGATGGATGGATGGATGGATGGGTAAAACACTTAGTGGCTTGAGTAGAAGCATATATGAAACTATAGAGATTACTATTATTAATTAAGCTCTTATCTATGCTTACTATCCAATACGCATCAATCATTGACAGAGAGACTAGAAAGCGAAACCAAGTTTGTTCTTATTAGTATTATATTATCTCTCCTGGACTCAGCATCACAACTTGATGTACTACATAAAGCAATGGATAGCAATGCATCCCTGCTCATCCCCATATTGTAAGCAGTAAATGATGGTTGAATGGTCGGAAGAGCTGAAAGATGTTCCAGACAGAGAGAGAGGTTCTAGAAATGATTATTATATTATCATTAATGTCGTCTGTGGTTGCCTTGAGATGTGTGTGTGTGTGTGTGTGTGTGTGTGTGTGCGTGTGTGTGTGTGTGCGTGCGTGTGTGTGTGTGTGTGTGTGTGT
>NW_004797362.1:717949-719767 GCF_000002075.1 Aplysia californica
TTGGGGTTTGTTGTTGTTGGGTTGTTGATGGGGTTTGTTGTTTTTGTTGTGTTTTTTTTGTGTTTTTTTTGGGGGGGGGGTTGTTTTTTTTTTGCATTTTGAATTAAAATAAAGACCAAAGGGCAAGACACGACAACTTAAGCTAAAAAGACAGGGCGCTGCACAGTGGCGACCAGCAGTGGCATGTTTGTAAAAGTGTTGTGTATTGGGGTAACATTGTGTATTTGTGCATGTAGTTATGTATGCAATTGTGCATGTAATTATGTGTGTATTTAAGTACGTATGTATTTATAAGAAGTATTTGTGTATGTGTGTGTGTGTGTGTGTGTGTGTGTGCGTGTGTGTGTGTGTGCGTGTGTGTGTGTGTGCGTGTGTGTGTGTGTGTGTGTGTGTGTGTGTCCAGATATATCTCTGTCATTAACAGTCTAAAGAGAACATTAAGTGGTTGTTCTATTAACGAGCCTTCTGCAAATGTAAAGTCATTTGTTCACAAATTTGGGTCTTTTTTTTAGCCCTGTTTGTGACCTTCAGTACAGTCGCCGGGCCTGAACTAAAATCTCGTTGAATCCGAGTGTTGGTTATAGCAAACACGAGGTTTTGTGTAGATAATTACAGGCACTGAGGAAGTGATGTACAAAGAAGTCACAAGTAGTGCCTGAAATGCCTGCATATTATGAGCTGTGTAAAAAAAAAAAGACCCGATTCGTTCAAATGCACACGCCTTTGTCATCTCGATTGTTTACCAAAAAGTTGTGTTGCTGAGTAGAGCCTAGCATAATGGCAACTTTGGATTTCATAGACCAGCGCACAATTCATTACGTAGTTCTACGTCAGGACTAGATCTAGCCTATCATTGTACATGTAATGATGATCAGTTGCCGAGGGGGGAAAAAGACTGTGACGCCTTTCTGTGACGTTCAACGCCCGGACCGCTAGTGCACCCCCACCTCCCTCCCCGACACACACACACACACACACAGTCACACGTGTGCAGGCCGCCCATCCGACTTCGACACACGGCAGAGTAGACTAGTGCGCGAACCAACAACGCATGTGTTGGTATGAAAACTAAGTGAATAATGGTTCACGATGCAGTTGCAATGGATGGTTTCCGGGAATAGATAAAGTTCTTTGTGGGAGAAAAATTAGCGAAGCCACGTCTGCGTGGGCTGTTCACCCTGGAAGCGACCTCGTTGAATCCGAGCTCGCTGATTTAAATGCTCGTTGAATCCGTGTTATTTTTATTGATTTAAAAAAAAGGAAAAAACGGGGAATTTATCTCACCTCGTTGAATCCGAGTTCTCGTTGAATCCGAGCTCGTTAAATCCGAGTTCCACTGTAATATTCTATGTAAAATACGCCCGATTAGATGATACTATAATATTAAAGAAACATTATTAAACTTGACTGTCTTCTATAAAGGGGGGGGGGCGGTGCTATTAATAAAAAGCAAA
This sequence comes from Aplysia californica, assembly GCF_000002075.1. Taxonomy (NCBI): domain Eukaryota; kingdom Metazoa; phylum Mollusca; class Gastropoda; order Aplysiida; family Aplysiidae; genus Aplysia; species Aplysia californica. The sequence continues at coordinate 719,404 of NW_004797362.1, forward strand.
CAACAACTATACGATATAGTCCTTATATTTATTACACATTTAATTTATTGTTGAACATAACCATCCGGATAGTTGATCACTATTCCAGGAGGACAGCTGACAGTGGGGCAACATTTGCCTGGGGGAGGAGACAGCAGTTTGCACATACTGGGCAGGTTCTGGAAGGTGAAGCACCTGTAGGGAAGGAAGAATAGGGAAAAAACAGAAGAATGAATGAGTGAAAAGTCCAACATTACCGCAAGTTTGACTTCATTTTTTCTCTGGGCCCTTTCTATCTCACACCCCTCTCCCTACTCTCTCTCTCTCTCACTCACTCTCTCTCTCTCTCTCTCTCTCTCTCTCTCTCTCTCTCTCTCTCTCTCTC
>NW_004797362.1:720129-721427 GCF_000002075.1 Aplysia californica
TCTCTCTCTCTCTCTCTCATTCTATCTCTTTTCGATAGGATATCAAGATGTAAGACAAAAACAGTAGACTTATACTATTAATAGAACACATCAGTGAATAAAACTAAGGGTAAAAAAGAGCTTACTTCGCAGAGCACTGATAAAATCCTTGTGAGGCATCCACGCATTCACAGTTGTAGTCACATGCGTCTTCCCACTTCTCATTCTGAGCGTAGAAATTGCCTTGGTAGTAGCATCCCGCTGGGAGAAAAGACAGAAAGTAACCCAGTGGTTAGGCTCCCAGACTCGCAACCGTAAGGTCGTCGGTTCGAATCCCATCAGGGACCCGGTGTTGCGTCCTTGAGAAAGGCACTTTACAGGAATTTTCCTCACTTAACCCAGGTGAGAATGGGTACCCAGCTATAGACAGTGAGGTATCTTGTTAGTTTGTTAGTGTTTGAGCGCTTAATCAGCTGCTTGCACTATATGCTTCTGCAGGGGTAACAATATACCAATAGTGTAAAACGCATGGAGCTTGCTGTAGAGTGGGGTAATGCGCTATACAAATATTATTTTTATTATTATTAATTTTTATTATTTGTTTGTTTGTCATTGTTCTAGTTTAAAAAAATGAAATTTGAATATCCCCTAGGCTTATCAGTATGAAATGGACACTAGACTATAATAATATTTGCAGAAAAAACAGCTCGTTTTATTTTCAATAGCTAGCTGAAGACCGGAAGGAGTGGAGGAAGCCGGCGGCCAAATCTTCAAAACCGCTCCGAAGGACATCCAGTCTGCGGGATAGGTGAAGGTGAAGGTGACTGAGGTCACTGCACACTATTCAAACGTTCGAATTCTTACAACAATGAATGCCAGGCACCGTTGTCATTTTAGTACTTATAAGACCGGAGTTCGATTCAAAAGTTGAGAACATACGCAAACTGAGTATCTTCTGGGAAGTGTTGCGAGCGCCGTAAAACTCTTCCCAGAAGATACTCAATTTGCGTATCTCCACCGGGAAGCTTGGGTGGTGTCCTGCACTTAGCCTGGTTTGACTACCGTAGGGCCAGGTGAAAGTAGCCAGCCTCTTAGGTCACAAGAATGGTCAAACAATATGACCCGACCGCCAAAACAATCAAAACCGTGTCAATACGGAGACAAAACTTGAGAGTGGCAAAGGTAGACCAAGAATAAGTTCCTTAGAGAACTTGAAAAATGGATGATGGGGAAAAGATCGGATCACATAGCCTCTATTTCATACCTGAAGAAGAAGAAGAAGAAGAAGAAGAAGAAGAAGAAGAAGAAGAAGAAGAAGA
>NW_004797362.1:723627-725989 GCF_000002075.1 Aplysia californica
AGAGAGAGAGAGAGAGAGAGAGAGAGAAAGACAGGCAGAGAGAGAGAGAGAGAGACAGACAGAAATAGACAGAGACAGAGAGGCAGAGAGAGACAGACAGACAGAAGAACTGACGAGACTTACAGCGGGTCACACTTATAGTAGCCGAAGTTGGCATCGATACACTTGCATTTCTTCTCACAGCCATCCTGCCATTCGTCTCCAGTGTTATATTCTTTACCACCGTACGGGCACACACCTGGAGATTGCAAATTTTAATAAAAGATAAAAATCAAGTAAGATAAATTTGAAGGAAATCAAATGAGTTAGTTATAAAGAAATAGCATGTCTATGGCATTCATTCTGGAGTTCTGTAGTGGCTCAAGGCGCTTCCATAAGACCAATAATAAACCCCAACAACCCCAACAACAAAAAAGAAAAAAAAAGACATGAATCAAAGTTTCCTACCCATTCAAAGATCATCAGTTCTTTCAAATAGCCTACATATACACATGTAATTTGACAAAGAATACACACCCAGGCACATGCACACACACACACACACACACACACACACACACACACACACACACACACACACACATACACACACACACACACACACACTCGCACACAATTACAGTGATTACTGTTCATCTCATCAAATGAGTCAGTGCCTAGAAAAGCCATTCTGGGACAGTCGATAAACAAAAAAGCAAAATACTTAAGAAGCGATAAATGCAGGTCTTAGGTCACTGAACACAAAGTAAAAGCTCAGAATGTCTTTTTCTCGCTGGGAAAAATAGAACGCAACAGGAATAATAAGGAAAAGAGTAACTTTATATATTTCTGAATCCTTTCAAAACGAGCACTGTCATCACTTCCTTACAGTTCTTTATGACCCCGCTTCCACTCCAGACTACTGCTTATAGTAATAATAATAATAACAATATATTATTGCATTTATATAACGCTCAACCTCGATTAAAGTACACAGGGTCTTTTTTTTTAGTAAGAGTTTTACGGTGCTCACAACTGCTTAAGATCATATGAGTGCGCGGGACACATTTAACTTTTTACATTGGTAGGAAATTTTAAATTTTGCCCGGGTGGCGGCCAAAGCCTACTCTTATCGATTTTTGACCACCAAGGGATCTTTAACGTGCACAACTTGCACACGGGCCGTCCGAGATTTTTCGCCCTTGTCTGAAAAGGCTAGTTGTCAGGGAAGTGGCTGAAATCAGCAGTAAGAAGGAGCCAAGGAGTAGCAGTAGAAAGGTTGCAGAAAGAGTCAGGAGCCCAGAGGAGGGGGCAAAGGAGGTGAGGGGGATGGGAGCAGTAAGTGGAGACGAAAGAGGACGACATAACATTGCAAGAGAGCAGGAAAGGAGATGAAAGGAGACAATTTTAGAGAGAAAAAAATTCGGTCACTAACCGAATTCGAACCCGGAACCTTTGAAGGAGAGGGCAACACCTTAACCTCTAGGCCACGAGAGCCCCCACACAGGCTCAAGGCGCTTAACAATGCAACAGTGACATACAATCAATACATTGTGTTCAGACTAAAAGAAAATCTCTCTCTAAATGTTCATCTCATTAATTTGAAAACAGATTCTATTTTAGTTGACATTTGAATGAATTAAAGAGTTTGATCTCTCTTAAACTACTCGGCAAAGCATTCCAGATACTTCTTGTTAACTCACTGAAGACGCTTATTCTGGTCATTTGTTTGAAGACGCACTTTTTGACATCACTTTAGAAAAGAAAACTTATCCTCATTCATGCAGAAATGTCATTCTGTTTGCTTTTATCTGAAGCTTAAAAAGGCAGACTACAACTTGCATACTATGAACTATGCAAACTTATGTTTCTGATTCGTGCATGGTGGTTCGTAATGAGCCACATCAACGCCTTTGGTCCGTTGCCGATCGGGCATATAACCCTTGTCTGCTACGTCCTTAAAGTGTTCAGTAAACCACCTTTTTCAATTTGTAAAAAACAGCCTTTTCTCCTCAAATACTCAACTACACAAGACAAATATGTATGTTAAAAGAAAACATTCAAATTCAAAGTTTCACCTCACAACTAACAGCTGTAACACACGCGACATTGAGAAACACTGACTGACATAGTCACGCTGATTGACACATTGACAAAAACATTGTTTTCTTCTTCGGGACTTTTTGTTTCAAAACATAGACTGTTTACAATGATGCAAAAAAATTAAAATATATCTTACGTTTATGTTGTCCAATGGTTCCATTGAAACCTGCAATCAAAGACAAAGAGCAATACAGACATTCGTTGGAGTAAAATCATATTTAGGGTGGAAAATGTTTTTTTGTTAAAAAAATTAAATTAAAACAACACACACACACACACA
>NW_004797362.1:726142-730816 GCF_000002075.1 Aplysia californica
TATATATATAATAAATATAATATATAGTGGCGACCAAAGGAAACTTTAAAATGTAATCACCAAGTTATAGGCTTGCACTACCCGCGCATGCAGCATACCAATTTAAAGCTGAATAATTTCAGCATCATCTTACACATTAATGTTTCATCTATGTTGAGTCACGCTCGAGATATGGTCACTCAAAATTGACCTAAACTAACCAGGCTTGGCAAAACTGTGCGAAATCAGAGAAACGCAAAAGTGTGTTCGCGCGTATATTGAAATGTATCAACATTGGTGGAGTGGACTTGTATTGAAAATCAAATGAAAAGAGAATATTATTTTCTCTGCAATGTACAGAGCAGTAACAAATACCACACAAAACATGGACTTAACATAACAGGTGCTCATTAGTATCTCCTTTTTTTGTTAAAGAGCTAATGGTTTCGTTTTGAGCACTAAATCTTTTTTGCACATGGACTGTGTTAGTTAGATGGATTATAATCTGACAGTAGTGTGAACCTGGGTTAAGCGGGCTGCAGACTGTCTCTGTGGATTGCTGAACTTAACTGCTCAATCTTTTTTTCTATAAGTGATTTACGTCCCTTTCAGGAAAATTTAGATCTCTTTGAAAGATGGCGCTATTGGAAATTTAATTTTTCAACAGAGTGAAGCAACACAATCGCACGAAGAAGAAATCGCGAACACAAACATTGTGCTCTTATTCTCATGAAATTAAAGATTGTTTGTTTCGTTTTAATTGTTCGTTAAATTATATAATGTAGCTCTTTTAAATGCATCAAAACATTATTTCTATCCCAGCCGCATCAGCTACGACATACTTACATTTTCCACCATATCCAGATATGACCATAATATCAGAGCGGAGGGTATCTGAAAATGTAACCAGAGAGTCAGTGAGTAACAGAATTGCTTGTAAGCTGGTGCACGTCAGGGCTATTCCATAGAAACTGACAGGACATTTGGACCATACTTTCTTACAATAATAACACTGTAATTCAATATCAATTAAATTACAACTTTTATTATAGGGTCAGAACATTTGAAAGGCATACTAAGAATCGTTGGGGAAGTAATACCCATTCACACCGCGGAGCGCACCATTTGAATTAATTGGGAACCACAGGAAGAGAAAACTGTGTGTATGTATGTATGTATGTATGTGTGTGTGTGTGTGTGTGTGTGTGTGTGTGTGTGTGTGTGTGTGTGAGAGAGAGAAGGTTGGGGGGGGGGGAGATTGTACTTATAATTGACTTCAGCGAGACTGGTGTTTTGCCCTTTATTTGGAGGCCCTGTAAAACAAAGTACACCAACCCCCATTAAAAGAAAACAAAAACAAAAATTAAATGAAATAGGATTTACAATCTAAAGACCATAAATCTTTTCCTATTTTCTTGTCAACTAGCCCCGGAAAAATGAAAACTCTTCAAACAAAAGCAACAGCAAATATCCCTCCCCCACCCCCACCCTCCCAAAATAAGCTTAGCAATCCATCGTACTTATTTCAAACTGTCCCCAAAAAGAAACCGCAATATCCCTAGGAAAAAAATAAACCAAATTAAATTAATCCTACTATCTGAACGCCATCCTATCTGATTCAAACTTTTTACCATCAAAGCAATCAACTCCCGAAAAACCCAACCTAACTCAAGTAACGTTTCCAACCCAACCGCCATCCTACCTTTTCCAAACTGGCCAACTTTTCCATTGGCAGAGTAGTGGAAGCCTGGCTGAACGCCTCTCTCGAAGAAGCAGTCCTGTCTTGTGGACATTATTAACCATCCCTTGATGTCACAGCTGCGAGTGCTTTGGGTGATCACGAAATGTCGGCCTGTGTTCGGGTCCCTGACAGATCAATACGGAACATGGTCTATGAAGATACGCGCTTATTTCGAAAGCGACTGGTGGAAATCACAAAAAGTAGAAATAAAATCAAACTAAACATTCTAAGCCAGCCATGTGCATTACAAATAAAATATCGATATCAATGCCATCTGCTTATCTTATTTAGCCTTAATTTTTCTTTACTGTCGCATGCGACGTAGGGGTTAGGCTATTTTAGCCAGCACATGTGCGTTAAATTCTATGTATGGAGCATTTTTTTCCTTCAGTATTTCTTGAGACGTAATATCCCTCTCAGGCTGGGTTGTCCCTGACAGTCAGGGACAAAGCAGCCCACCTCCAAAATAATATAAATGGTTGGTTTTAAAGACAAGCGGACTAACCCAGATTTCGGGTGTTTCCAGAAATCTTGACCTACATCAAAAGTGGGCATTGCCCTACCTAAAGAAGAAGTTTGGTTTCATTGGTGTGAACATTTGTTTGGGTATAGAGAAAACTCTCCTTGTGTTTTAAAGAAACTGAACAAGGGGCAAAAACTTTACCTTCAATTTTCTAAAAACAGCATTTTCGTGATAACCCCTTTGTGCTTAAAAGCGACCAAATAACGTAATGACTAAAGCCTCTTTATAATATCTGCACACTCACCCAGATGATGTAAACGCATCGAAATTGGATGAGCTGCTCAGGTCCGAGAACGTCGAGTTGATAATCCTACTAGAATCAAACCAACTGAGTTTGTCCGTGCCTTTAGAGTCGAAAATAATGTAACCGTCTTCTTTTCCGTTGGTCATTAAAGAAAGTTTGATCTGGTGGATTAAAGGAAAGAATTAGTTAAAAGAAAGTACTGGTGATGTGATTTAAAATGAATGAGATAAGCGATCAGGTATGAAAATAGAAAGTACGATCAGACAGCACAAAATGAGATATAAATAAGTAAACAAAACAAAATAAAGCAAAACAGACAAACAATAAAAAATAAACAAAATTAAGACGTGCAGTCTGAAGAAGAAGAGTACGAGCAGGAGAAAGCCGAGAAGGAGGAGGAAGAGGAGGAGGAAGAGGAGGAAGAGGAGGAGGAGGAGAAAGAGAAAGTGATGGGAAGAAGAAGACAACTGAATGCAAAAATCCAAGCCGATAGTACTAGTATTTATAAATCATGCTAGAGCATCTACCATCCACCAGATAAAGGTTCATTCTCCCCCCTCAAGAAGAAGAAGAAGAAGAAGAAGAAGAAGAAGAAGAAGAAGAAGAAGAAGAACAACAACAACAACAACAATAACAACAACAACAAAAACAATAACAACAGTAACAACAACGACAGCAGCAGCAACAGCAACAACTGAAGCAACAAAAACAACAACAGCAGCAATAACATCTGATGAGAAAGTATAATTGAAAAACAAAATACAAATAAAAGCTCCACAAAGGTAACATTACCATATCAAATTTGCAGTCGTTCCAGTAGTTTGACAAATCTGGTTTGTAGTGCTCTTTGAGTCTATTGGAGAGTTCCATAGCAACGGGATTCTTCTCGTTCGAAGTGTTCTTGGAAGTCCACAGACCCCAAAGGTCACCTGGTGCGTTCGTCACTCCCTTCAGCAGAGTAGCCCAGCCTGGAGAAATAGATTACCTAGCATAAGTAAAGTATACGATAGTTACGAAAGAATTCACCGATATGATGGGCCTGTTGTGACTGTTGTTCATTGTAAAGAGGTGAAAAAGATAATAGTTTGGATACATCACAAAATCATGTGGGCTATCATAGACTGGTCTGCAAGGCACAGCACCTGTATTCCAAAGGAGAGAAAAGAGGAAGAAAAGATGGGAGGATGACACCTCAGAGTGGACAGGTCTGAAAATGATATTATGAGGCTATTTTTAAACATGTCATTTTATTTCCCCTCCTGTATTGTTTAACAGTGCAAAGTATATAAACATTTTCTCATTTGTTACGCCCATCTTTTTAATACACCTCCCTTATTAAAGGAGGATTTTCTTTTTAATTAAACCCTAGAACCCTTAGATGATGAGGCGTTAATCATTGCGCTCCACCAATTCGTACGGGAAAAGTGTCCTGTATTGAGTCCCTTGTTACGCTCTTTGGACATACTTAGTTGGTCTCAAGGTGGAGTATTATGCACTTGGCCCTGGTTCGAATTCCCTTACAGACGTTTTGGAAGTTCAGTTTTTGAGGAGTTTTCAAGATTCATCGCCTGTTTGACGATGTAATATTTAAAATGGACTCTTAATTCGAAGATTCCGCCTTCTAAGCAGCCAATTAGAGCTGAGTGAGGCATTGATACCATATGATTATCATCTATAATCGGGCTCTGAGCACACACACACACACACACACACACACACACACACACACACACACACACACACACATAAACACACACACACACAAACACACACAAACACAAACACACAGCGTGCTCACACAAAGCACAAACAACTCGTATTTTAGAAAAATAGCAACCTGTCCTGATAAAACAACTAGATCTATACATTAAAATACATACACAGTTCGACAATCTTTCAATAGTACTATTGCGTAACGTGTATTTTCAATTGTATATTCATTTTCATGTATTCTTGTTAGTGACTTAATGGTGTGAAATATAACGAACTGTTCGATTTAAAAGGAATTAGTCAAATATCTCAGTATGCACTGACAAAATACAACAAAAAAAGACAAAGGTACGATTCTGTTACTATTCTTCTGTAGCATAACATGTATTTTAAAAAGCATTCTAGTCGTGTTTATTTATACGTGTGCGTGACTTCACTGTGTGAATGTTAAATAGACCGTCGAACAATCCCCCCCCC
>NW_004797362.1:732945-734181 GCF_000002075.1 Aplysia californica
TTCGTCATGGTGATGGTAAGAAAAAGGAACATTTCATGGCGGTGCATAGTACATTGAAACATTTCGGTCAGTCTCAAAACAGAAACATTTCATGGTGGGGGGGGGATTAATGTCAGAAACAGAAGTGAGTGGTCAACCATCAGTTTAAGCTCTTTAAATAAGTTATATTCTTGGTCTTTAACTGCCTCTTTTGCCTGAAACAGAGCCTATAGTGGAGCAGAATATCTCCAACATTCACAGTGAGATTATTATCAGATACAGTATGGCTATTTGTTTTTTTGTCGAAGTAATCTTCAGTGTGTTTAACAGAATCAGTAAAAGACCCCAAAACAACAACAACAACAACAACAACAACAACAACAACAACAATAACAACAACAACAACAAAACAACCCCCCCCCGCCAAGAATTATAACAACAAAAACAACAACAACAACATCAACAACAATAGCAACGGCAATAACAACAACAACAACAACAACAACAAGGAAACAACGACATGAATAAACAATGAAAACAGAAGATCAAGAACATCACCACCACCAACATAGTAAGTAGTGTCCACCACAGTAAGTAGTGTCCATCATAGTAAGTAGGCCACTCACTCGTGGGACACAGTTTGCAGTAGGCCTGACAGTTCTTCTCTGCCCATGGTTTGTAGACACCAGAGCAAGCATTTATTCCGTAATCCGGGCAGTTCGGGGCGACGTCTTTGCAGCTGTCATCCGCTGCACAAGGAAAGAAAAAAAAGAAAATAGATAGATCTAGTTGCAGAATTTTTTAACGGCACTATCGACACATTTTGTTCCTAAAAGAGACAAAAGAAGAAAAGGAATCTATAATAATAATAATAATAATAATAATAATAATAATAATAATAATAATAATAACATATATAGTTAGAGGATTGTTTTTTTCAACCAGAGCTTTTCGACACATTTTTGCCATGTCAGCCTAGAAAGGCAAAGATAGCAAATTTTTTTTTAAGGTGCAGTCGACACATTTTTGCGCGTATAAGCGCCGAAAGGAGAAAATATCTAACTCGCATATTTTTACAGGTGCTATCAAAACATTTTCTCATCAGGTAAACGTCGAAAGAATTATTGTTTTTTGAGAGAGTAAAGAAAAAATCACAAATATAAAAGTTTACCGACTTTTATAATGGAGAGCAGGCATAACATGTGTGTGTGTGTGTGTGTGTGTGCGCGAGTGTGTGTGTGTGTGTGTGTGTGTGTG
>NW_004797362.1:738249-739471 GCF_000002075.1 Aplysia californica
TTACCAAAAAATGATGATGATGATGATGATGATGATGATGGTGATGATGATGATGATGATGATGATGATGATGATGATGATGACTTTTTGTTTTGTTTCCTTAATAGGCCAGGTGGACTCCACGAAGAAGTCTTCGAGCGCGAGCGAGGCTCTTTTTCGGCTCCTTTGTCCTTATACTCAGAGGCACCCCCACTCGTCCATATAACTACTTTCGAGTTGTCATTGTTCCTGGACATTCAAACATATGTTTGACATCCTCCTTTTTATGGTTGCATTTTCGGAAACCTTGGTTGAGCTCTTTATTCACAAAGTTCTGATACCATCTCAAGCTCCAATGATGGTCCGACCGCAGTCTCGATAGCTCAATCTGGTCTTAGCGACAAGTGATTAATTGTTCTTGCTTATTGGAGTACCCAGAATACATACCCTAAAAGTGCTGGTACTCAACTCTGCAAGGTGGGTCTCTGATTCTTCTCTTGATCATTGGAAAGACTTCCCTGTATATTACTGGTCGTTTGTCTCATTAAATCTTTCTGGCTTCATTGGCAGCTTGGTCTGCTGCCTCATTTCCTTCATTTCCAACATGATGATGATGATGATAATGATGATGATGATGATGATGATGATGATGATGATGATGATGATGATGATGATGATGATGATGATGGTGATCAGGATGCTGTTAGGAAAGTGATGCAAATGGAAAACAGAAAATGACTTTTTCGAGGAATCTATCTTGTAGTGCAATTATATAATAAGTCTACTAAGATACTGTATACTTTATACAAAAACAACAAAACCCCCTCTCACCTCTCTGTCCTGTGATAGTATTTCCTGGTCCGGGTGGTGGGGGCAGCTCACTGCCTGTGAGCGTTGTGTGGGTGCCGATCGGGAACACGTTGGTCTGGCTAGGGTCCAGTGTTGGGGACATGGTTGGCCCAGAGCCACCAATGATTGGCTTGAAGTTCCCGGTACAGGTGGGCTGCATGCAGCACTGGTCGTTGGGGTCAGGGGTCAGAGTGCACTCCTTGGGCAAACTGCTGTAGACTGGGCACCTGGGGAAGGGTGTTTTTTTAGGGGGGGGGGTGTAAGTAGGACATTTTACGGCTCTAGCAACATAATAAGGTGATATGAATACCGACAATTAAGGGTGTTACAAGAGAGTAACAAACAGACAAACAAAAAACAAAACAAAAAAACAAAAACACATACACAAACCGAC
>NW_004797362.1:739571-746152 GCF_000002075.1 Aplysia californica
AAACATTTAAAAAATACAAATTGACGTAACAAGTGACACATACGAAAAGGAAGCCCATGAGTCTCATCGAGAGGTTTACAATTATCATCTGTTAAGGTAGAGCACATCTAGAAGTGTCCAATTTAAACAAAGTAATACTGTGTGCACACTGCACGAGTAACATGCACCAAAGTGTCGTGAACTGCAAGATTGTTCAATGTTTGATAAAAGTGTCCCGAAAAATAGTAACCGGCATATTTGTAGACGTTTTTGTTTTACCTTAAATATAGGCGTAATTATCTATAGCGGATGTTTTATGCGCCCTATTCATGTTTAATTTAGATAGGTTAGGAGGCAGGCTGTTTCGATACTGCCCCTCAGGTGTCAGGGACAACCCAGGCTAAAGAGACAGCAACGTCCCAGCAAACAGACTGAGATGCTCGAGAAAAAAAAAACGAAAAAAAAAGACATTCCCAAACGACTATCAAACTTGAGCCTTGTGCGTGCTACGGCGGCTTGCCAGACCACTGCACCATAAATGCCGGTCAAATCAGACAGGGAAGTGAACCATCTTGGTAGTGTCATCTTTGTCTGTACTCACCTTGAATTACATGCGTAGTTATTGACAGTGGCGTCTATACATCGGCATGTTCCAGCACATCCATCACTCCAGATAGAGCCTTGTCCATACTGCTTGCCGTTCGTGTAAACACACTTATCTACAGAAGAAAAACACACTTGTCAAAAGAAACATGGTACACATGCCTATTAAAACAATATACACACTTATCTAAAGAAACAAAATACACGTGTCTATAGGAAAAATACATTTGCCTATTCAAACAAGTACACTTATCTATAGAAACAAAAAAACATAATTTGTCTGCAGAAACAACATCACTTATCCGTAGAAACGAAATTCAACTTACACGCAGAAGAAAATAAACATATGGAGCACAAATAAAACACCCATATCTATAAAAAAAAAACACACCCCAACAAAGCACACTCATCCATACAAACACAAACAAATATTATAAAATAATATCTATAAAATCCTACCTTGAACAATAACGAGAGCGGTGGTGGATGGGACGTTCTGAGGTCGTGGGGTGAGAGTCACTTTCATGTCACACTTGAGGTCTTGGCAACAGGAGTCACTCGGGTCGGGAACCTTGTAGCACTGCTGTGGGATCGGCCCGTAGTACTTGTTACATCTGGAGACATTAATTAGAAATTGTAACTATAAATCAAATTATTGCGCCCTCATAGACGTATTTTAGATGATTTGGAAGGCGGGCTGCTTTGATTTTGCACGAAAAAGACCATTGTTTGATTCCCGTGTAGGGAAGATGTATATCGAGGGTCACAGTCTTTCTTCTGGGACGTTTTATCCATTTCAACTCCGGTTGGCTCTGCTTCTAAAAGATATAAAATGTGCCCAACGCGGTCGTAAAACACCTACTTTAATAATACGCATGCACGCACACACACACACACATACAAACACACACACACACACACACACACACACACACACACACACACACAAACACACAGACACATGAACACACTCGGATACAGACGCAAAAACCCACTCACACTCACCTTAATACAAATACATACACACAATGCGCGATCTCGAAGTAGTATTTCTTCTTAACTCATTGTAGATGCTATTGTCTAGCGCTAAAAATAAGAAGTACAAATATGATTCATTATTCATTAACACTGTTGAGTCGTATTTTCTTTATCTGAAACTTATAAAGGCTGGCAACAATATGCATAAGGAGAAATATGCGAATTCGAGTTTCTTATTTGTGTGATTGTTCAGAGGGTGAAGCAACCATGTTTTGATCTTCTGAACGTGAGGCATTATTGTATATTATGTCCACTACATCTTTAAAGAGTTAAGCCTTTATACGCTCTGACGACAAGCAAGCCAATCCCCAGTTACAACAGGAATGTGTGGCATCGTAGTGAAATCAGGCGCTCGTCAACATATTGAAAGTGAAAAAACCCACATCTTTCCGTTCGTGGGTTAATTTCTATTGAATTAAAAATAAATTGGGGTGGGGAAGGGGGGTGGGTGGCTCAACGCCTTTTATAGCCTTAAAAAAGACATTTCTGTGTGGATTTTACCGAAAAATGTTGATTCAAGGAACACATGAAGTAAATTAATTTTAGCTTGAAGGGACACTTAAGCTTTGCAAAACATCAAACTGTGGCGTCCATTTTCTCGTCAAATTTACCTCTGATATTTAATTTTGACGACCCAACCCTTATCTAATCGATAATTCAAGATGAGTATTTTTTTTTCTCAGAAAAAGCAAAGCAAACGAACAGGCTTAAATATTACACCAATAATATTTCATGTGCCTAAAAATTGACGAGCACCTGATTCCACTGCTTCGTGACACACAGGCCTGTGCCACAGGAAAATAACAATAAATGAGGATTTACCTGTCCGTGCACTTGAATTGTCCTCTTTGGGCATCGATGCACTCACACTTGTAGTCACAACCGTCATTCCAAGCTTGGTACTGCCCGTATGATTTACCGTTGTAAACGCACATGCCTGTAGAGAAGATAGCCCACGTTAAATTCATTAAGAACGTAGCGGACACACGATCAACAGATCAAAGGCAATGACGTTGCACATTTCGAACTATCAAAGACAAATGAGTAACAACACGAATAAACTTATTTCATAAATGAATATTATGACAAATAAAATATATGGTTAAAGAAAAGTTTATTTTCCCAACCACCCAAAGCACCAACAACAACAATGAAAAACAAAGCAAAAAAAACAACAACAACATTTTTTAAGCCCAGCAAAACAACCACATACACAACAAACAAAACAAAACAAATTCCCCTGTTCATGTAAGACATGACAGAAACCACTCCGCCACCACTGATATTGCTCACAAAATCAAACTTTTAGAAATAAGGGTTTCAACTTTACTTTTGCCAGTCCTGATCGTTAGATTCAACATGAGCCTTTGAAGAACAAATGTTTTATATCGTTGTCTCATAATTAGTTGTAGTAGTACAAAGAACAATTGAGGTGATAAAGTTGTGGTTCATAAGACGCATGCTGCGTATCCCATGGACAGCTAGAAAAACAAATGAAGAAGACTTGGTTGAAGCGAATTGCAGACGACAGCTTATGACAAATATACAAAAGCGACAGGCAACTTCCATTGGACACACAATGCGGAAAGAAGCATTGGAGAATATTGTAACAACAGGCACTTTTGATGGATAGAGAGGCAGTGGCAGACAGAGGGAAAAAATACTGGACAAGTTGACAACATGGCTGGGGACAGCAAGAACGACAGACACCATCGCTGCAACGCAAGAGAGAGTGAAGTGAAGGTCCATGATCGCTCACGCCAGTCGGCAAGGCACCAGATGATGATGAGTGCTCATTTATTTACCTGCGGGTCCATTTCCAGTTCCTGTGATGATGCCAGGCGGGGCAGGTGTGGGTGTGAAAACCGGTGGAGGCGTCGGTCCTGAGGGTGGGCTCAGTGTCTGTCCATTGGGTCCTGAACAACGAATGAAAAACGTTAGCTCATGTGCACACTTGTCCAATGTGTTGGAGTATTTTAATAATTTACTTTCCATTAACCCCCCCCCCCCCAAGGAAATAAATAAATAAATAAATAAATAAATAAATAAATAAATAAATAGATTTAAAAAAACAACAACATTATAAATAGAAATTAATTAATCAAATGAAATTTAAAAAACACAAAGTAAAAATCAACACAATTTAGCAATTTAGACCATTTAAGAGGTGGGCTTCCGACCCTGCCTATCGGGGCCAACCCCGGATGACAGGGATACAATATCCCAGCAGAAAGACCGAAATACTCAATAACATTTTCTTCGCAATCGCGAATCGAACTCGGGTGTCCTGTTTGCGACAGTGAAGCGCCTAACGACTACACCATGGAGTAGAAGGATTGCATTGGGTGAGAAAACCAAAGAGGCCAATGCTTCCTTGTTAGGTAAGAATAGACTTTTGTTTAACCGTTTGATTGTTGCTATGGATATGTAATTGTAGTATGTATTCTGTAACGTGTGCTGTGAGGTGTTTCTGGTTCACAATGGAACTCAACATTCGACTCAATTTGTGCCAGTTGAAAGGCAAGGCGGAAAGGTGGAGCGCACTCTGAATGAAAAAGTTATTTACACAATATAAGCACACTCCCTTGCACGCTAAACAAAATCTTACGTACGAACACAGACACACACTCACACTAATGCATACACACTTACCCGCCCACACGTATGCACAACACGCACACACACACACACACACACACACACACACACACACACACACACACACACACACACACACACCCCCTCCCCCCACACACACACATACACACACACACACACACTCACTCACACACACATACACACAAATATAAACAGCTGACTCGATCCCCAGACCCCCAGAGCTCACATTAATAATCACACTCATTCAATTTCATTCTCCCTTCACGTATATTAGGTTTTGTCTTCTCTATCTTATGATTAAATTATTTTGTTAGATTTATTTTGTTTGATTTTTTCCCTTTAAATGATACATTTTATCTGAATTGTGAACATAAATCGTTAGGATCATAGTACGATTGCTTATTTCCCGTTTTGTCGCTTTGGGAAAACATACAGTGATTACCTAAGTCAAACCTGTAACTTGAGCGAAAGTGACAATGTCTTTAGAACCGGAGTTTTAGTATACGAAACAAAACCCTGTAATGTGAAGATATAAAACAAGTACCTGGCAATTTCACACTACTTATTACTCCAGAAACCTTTTAAAGAATTACTTAAGCAATAAGTGATTTCTGACCATAAAGGATTGTCTCTCTGTGTGAATAACCACAGTGAGTGAGAAACTTACCTGTGGGCGCTGGGGTAGGGAAGGTGTTACAGTCAGGTACCACGCAGCACGGGTCGTTGGGGTTTGCGATCAGCTTACACTGAGGTGGCAAGTTGTCGAAGGTGGGGCATCTGAAAGGAATATTAAATAATTTATATTATTATTACTGATATGTTGTTTTAAAGAGATAATATAGGCGAAAGCGACGAGGGGGGGGGGGGGGATTTGAGAAACAGACAGAAAGCCTGCCAGGGCCACCCCAGGCTTGTTGCGAAACAACAGCCCAGGAGATACTTCGCTACTCTAGAATTACGCAATTCTATCTGCTCAGTGTCTAATTTAGAGAAATTTGATGTAAAAAATATTGAGTTTCCCAATATTTCAAGCTTTTTCGAATGCAGTTCTTTGAATATCTTGATAATGACTCGGAATAATCTTACGGGGATGCCCCTTGTGCAGTGATGTCGGTCCTTCACACAAGTAATAAGTAATTTTACGATATTGAAAGAGCAGATGGAGTATGATTTCTGACCTTATGTCTTATGTTCTTAGTAACTCAAAAGAAAAATGTCATATAACTTTGTAATTTTGCAATAGCAACTTTATGAAACACTTGCTCATTCAGAAATCGAAGTCAGGGGCTCTGGCCGTTCAGAGGTACAGTGTGCGCCTCTCTTTCAGAATATCCGGGTTCGCAACTTGACAGCGACGGAAACATTTCTTCTCTAAAATGTTCTCCTTTCACCTCTTTTCCTGCTCTCTAACCACGTTCTGTCGTCTGCTTTTTGTCTCCACTTTATGCCCCCTTCCCCCTCCCCCTTTATCACGCTCCTCTGGGCTCCTGATTATTTCTACAGTCTTTCTACTGCAACTCCCTGGCTTCTTCTTACACACCCCCTTCCCCCCTGGCGATCTTAGGGTAGGTAATACCTAACACCCAGCCTTCTCGGATGAGGGCAAAAAATCATTGGAGGTTCGGAGAACTATCAGAGGTTCCGTGGACAAGTTGCACACATTAATTATCCTTTGGTTGTCCTAAAATTGATAAGTGTAGGCTTCTGCCGCCACCCGAGCAAAAATAAAATACATTAATTCCAACCAGACTCAAAATGCGTTTAGTGTCCAGCGCGCTGATATGGCCTTATGCAATTGCCAGCTCCGTAAAACACTTACCCCCCCCCCCCCCCCAAAAAAGGGGGGGGGGGGGGGGGGGGAGGGGACTCACGTCTTCTATGAGGAACTAACAGCACAGAGCCGTATCGTTGCACCCAAGATGCCTGTTTTTGTTTTAGCTAGAAATTCCACATAATGAAGCTTTTTTTTTTTTTTTTCTTTTTGTCCGCCGCTTATACCCTTTTGGGTGTCGCAGGAAGAAAGAGACGTCTCTTTGTCGCCAGCCAGAGAGCTGGGGTCAAGGGGGATGCCGTACATAATGAAGCAATGGCATTTATTAGAACTCACCTTTCTTTGCAAGAGTAGTAGCCGGTGGTGACGTTCTCACACTTGCACACTTTACTGCAGCCATCTTGCCAGGTTTGTCCTTGTCTATAGTAGACTCCCTGATACACACAGTAGCCTGGCGGTGGATTAAGGGCAGGAGGGTGGTGGTGGAGAGGTGTTATTACAATGTATTAATGACGTTTCGATGGGAAGAGAGAGAGAGAGAGAGAGAGAGAGAGAGAGAGAGAGAGAGAGA
>NW_004797362.1:751252-755357 GCF_000002075.1 Aplysia californica
AGATTTATTATGATACTCTCCATAATATTTACAAAACAACCATGGTAGCCACTTGTTGTGGTGTGAGATATTTTGTCGGGCCTTAAATGACTTCTGGGTCAAATCTGATTAGGCAAAGAAGTCAGTTTGGTATAAACCGTATCAACTACTCTGGAAAAGATTCTGTCATACGTTACATTTCGAAATGGCCTATGCTGGAGTCTTACACTAAGCAGTCGATATGAAATGGAGATCTGACGCAAAACTCACCGGAAGTACCGCCAGTAAACGGCGTTGGGTTCTGAGCTGGGACGTTCTTGCCTGTCACGAATTTCGGGGGTAGGGGCGTGATGGGCTGACCGGCGGGAGGCACTGGGCAGTCCAAGACCTGGCAACAATTGTCTTGTGGGTCTGTGGTCAGCTGGCATCCGGCAGGCACAGCCTGGAAGGTCGGACACCTGTTCAAGATAGAGTGGAGATGAATAATATTAAAGAGCCTTCGAAACATATGATTGGCATACTTGAAATCTGCATACATAGTATCTTTAAAAAAAATACCCCTCAGGATATAATTCTGTTTTATCAATCCCCCCCCCCCACTCCCCACACGCACACACCACACACACACACACACACACACACACACGCACACACGCACACGCACACACACACACACAGACATCTATAAATATCTACATACAGACATGATGCGTATTGTTTGAGGTGAACTTGGTGATGAAAGAAGTGAAACGACTCTGGCAATATCTGACCTGTCATCGCAGTTGATTGTTCTGGCCTTGGCGTCTTCGCAAACACAGATCTTATCACAGCCCACCTTCCAAATCTGGCCTTGTCGATATGGCACACCGTTGTACACGCACACATCTGTATGAAATGAAAAGTGAACGGGATAGCAAATGTCCTCTAAAATTTTACAATCTTATACATCATTTTTTAAAGGAGGGGTACTTAGAATACTTACTGTCAATTCAAGGGTCTAGAATGTGTTACTATATTTCAGATGAAAAAGGAAAACTGGTACACCTTTCATGAACTTTTATCACTAATATCTCGACTGCCTTTTTATGACCTATGCAAGGCCATGTTAATGCAACAATACCAATAATATACCTCATGCATGAATTGTATTCCATTTCATATGAGGCTATTGTTATCATCATAGAGAACGCAGCCCAAATCGTTGAAAGAACAATAGCCTCAAAACCACATGGACTTATACATTAATGACAATGGCAGAAGTGGCGATAATGGCAACACCTTAACAAAACCATCGTCAACAGAATTAGCAACTCAATAACAGCAACAATAATATTTTTACAAATGTGTAACAGCAACAAGTTGTAGAGCCAAAAAAGTCCCCCGACGCACTATGTACGGAAACAGTTAATCAAAGAGTTATAGGCCGGACAATCGGATACAATCCACACCCCCCCCCCCTCTTTCTCTTTCGTCTGTGTTTCTCGCCATCTGTTTCTCGCTTTTTAAAACTCTTTCTCGCTTTCTCTCACCTCTTCTTCCTTCCCATCTCTCTCTTTCTCTTTTGGTCCCTTTCTCTTTTTCTTTCTCTATCTCTCTCAGTCTCTCTATATCAAGCGGATCTCTATTCGGTCATTCTCAGAAATGTTGCATGCAGTATCCCAACAATGCCCAGTTGACAAAAAACATGTAATTGATATGTTGCTCTTGGTCTGCCTCTATCTCTTTTTCTATCAACCAAACGTTCCGATCGGGAAACAATTCTTCGCGACGGGTTATGTGTTCCAAAAGATCTGTTTTGTCTCTTTCTTATGATTGGTATTTAGTATCGTCAATATAATAAAGGCAGTCAGAGCAGCATAAACGTGGCGCTGGCAAAGCATGAAATAAGTCAAACTGCAGCGTCTGCTTGTTTTAGTATTGGTAGAGGTTTTACGGCGCTCGCAACTGCATACGGTCATATTAGCGCCAGAAGATTAAAGGTGTTACAAGAGAGTAACAAACATAAAAAAGAAGAAGGGAGATAAGGACGATAGATGTTCGAAAGGAAAGAAGGAGCAAACCACACCAGAGCACCCGCCAACCACCCACTGCAGCGTCTTCCAGTGTCGAGGAATACAAATATCAAGACTTTCATCTATCGAAAAACCATCCCTTCGCCACGATTTGACTTTTAGTTTAGGATAAACGAAGGCGTCAGTTTTTTTTCTTCTGTATATTAGCTTGAAATAAAGAGAAGCACACCACCACCATAATGGCCTGTTCATGCTGGGGAAAAATGATCCACAAAAACAAAAGCACATGGGATAATTTTTAAAAAATTACACATGAAATTCGCACTCCTAAAACCCCTTCCCTTTCTGGCCCCTTTTTCTGTCCACTAAACAACAATTCTTCTCACCTGGCACTGGGGTTCCCGCTGGGGTTGGAATAAGCCCATCGGGTCCTGGTGTGGGGCACTCTGCCTTCTTACAGCAAGGATTCTGAGGGTCGTACACCAGCTGACAGATCACCGGGAGGTTGGGGTAACGAGGACACCTGGAAGGATCGACAGTGGGAAAATTTTAAATATCTAAAGTTCGAAGTGCATTAATAACATTTAGTGTCACATCAATTCAAAATATAGTAACTGCATAAAATTTCCACATAGTTAATTCAAAGCATAATTAAAAAGCCTCATGTCACATTAGTTCAATGTTCTAAAATAGTAGACAGAAATATGGAGATTCAAAAGTTATGGTCAAAGAAGTATTTAGGATTTTAGAAATTGTACGACGTTCCATCTCCACGGCTTCACAAGGTGTTATATGTGGTATCGGTGCAACGTATAATTGACAGTGGTCTCCTTTGCACATTTTCCTCGCTACACCAATAACATTCTTTCTTAACATAACGTCAGTCGTTTCGGCAACGAATGAAGCACAACAAGAAGTAACAATTGAATAAATAAGTTATATGCCCTAGCTAAGTAAGACAGAATTTCTTGTGATTGCAAAATCGAAAAAAAGACAACGAAAAACTGTAAAAAGAAACAAAAAGTTCCAAATGAAGACACAATTGTTCAATTTGAGTGTGAAAAGTTCAAACCCTTGAAGATGAAAAGGTTTATCTCAAAGACTATTAAGGTCAAAACAGAAACAAAACAGTTCAATATAAAGACGTAAAAGTTTAAGATGAAGACAGAAAAGGTAAACACACAAAGGCAAACACATTCAAGGTGAAGGAAAAGCTATTCATATCCAGCAGACAATAAAAGCTCTTCATGAAGACTAAACAGTTTTATAATAAAACAAAAAGGCTCAACATTTAGACAAAAAAGTGGAAAATAATGACCCCCCAAAAATAGCTCAAGACGGGGTCGAACAAGTTCGAGATGAATTAAAAAAACAAACACTTTAAAGATAGAGATCTAATAGTGTTGATACACCAGTGCCATTTCACTATGTTATGAAGGGGAAGACCGCGTGGAAACTGGAGAATAATCACAGAAACTGAGGTACAGAAAAGTGGGAAGACATGGAATAACATCAAGAGGCTAGCTAGCCCAGGATAGAGAAAGGTGGAAAGTGTTGGTTCGTCTCCTTTTCCCTGGTGCAGAGAGAGAAAGACAATGATGATAATTTCACTATGCTAAAAAATAAAGTAGGAAATGTTTCAAGACATGATAAAAGAAGTGAGTGGAGGTACTAACTTGTCGGTACACTTGTACTGGCCGCTCATGTCGTCCAGGCAGACACACTCGAACTGACAGCCATCCTGCCATGTCTGTCCCTTTTGGTAGCGACTTCCCTTGTATACACACGCGGGAGGGGGAGCTGGGGGGGTGGGGTGGTAGGGGGTATGAAATGAAAAGTGAACGGGATAGCAAATGTCCTCTAAAATTTTCTTCTCGAACACTTAAGAGATCACTCAGTAAAAGGAAGCAGTATTACCAAATAGATCGCAAGCAAACAATGGGGAAAAATAATTCAAATGAAAGTATCAGACATCTTTTCAACGCACGAGGTGGTAGCAACACAATAATAACAATAATAATTTGAAAAAGCCCAACATGATTGATTCTACAGTGTAAGAGATTACGATGAAAGAAAAAAATAGGTAAAAGTTAAAGTTCAGTTGCCACCTCCCC
>NW_004797362.1:757033-761646 GCF_000002075.1 Aplysia californica
AGAGAGAGAGAGAGAGAGAGAGAAGGAGAGAGAGATAGAGAGAGAGAGAAAGAAAGAAAGAGATAGAGAGAGAGAGAGAAAGAAAGAAAGAGAGAAAGGTCGAGAAAGAGGGAGAGAGAGAGAAAGGAAAAGAGAGGGAGGACTGAAGGAAAAGAAGACAGATGGATCTAGTGTGTTGCTTTTGAAGTTAGCATTCCTGTAAGATACATAATAATAATTATTATGCATGTTATTGTCATTGCAACTGACTCCCTGGTTAGGCGGCTGTGGTTAACACAATGTACTGAATGTGAGCCTAGTAAATACACCGAAGGGAAAAACAAAATACTTACGACGTTCCTGACCTCATGTTTGGATACACAGGGCACCTACGGAGCAAACAAAGGAGAAGCCTATACCTTTTCTGCGTGTTTCACATTAACATGAAGAAAAATGAAAGGCTCAAAAGAAAGTTCACGACCTTGTTTCGTAGCTAAATATCCTATCCTGTATGATTTACTTTTGGGCATTTATGGAGCTGAACCAAATTCACAGTAAACAATGGGTTTTCTATCAAAATGAACGTATGGGTAAGACAATACTTATCATAAAAACATTTGTCTTTACTGTCTCTACTCATTAGAAGAACCAAATTTAAAGAAACAAGGTGGCACATTTCGTTGCGAAAGGCCCGAATGTACACCCTGTATGTTAAGATGGGACCAAAGGGGCTCCAGATCATCCCCCCTCCCCTTCCCGACCACTCATATCATGCGGTCTCGTCGGTAAATGTAATCTAATGACAAAAAGATTGGGAAATGGTGTTACAGTGAAGTTAAGATAACGTAAAATGACGTGATGTGACGTAGTGATGTGAAATCACACAAAGTGACAAGAAGTAACGTGAAGTCACGTGAAGCCACGTGAAGTGACGTAGTGACGTGAAGATGGCTCTAAGGGAGTAAAATTGACTCGAAGTGCCTCGTCAAATTCGAATGGACGGGGTGTGAAAATGACTTTAACATCTATAAAATAAAAAAAAACCGGTGTGAAACAGCCGTGAAAGAAAGTGGAAAGGGGCTTGGGAGTGAACCTGAAACTTCTCGGGGCACTCACCTGTCTGTGCAGCTGTACCCTCCTGTCTTGCCGTCCTCACAGACGCATACCTTGTCACAGCCGACGTCCCAGCGCTGGCCCTGCGTGTAAGACTTGCCCATGTACACGCACACGTCTTTGGGGGGAGGGGCAAGGAAGGCGGAAAGGAAGCATTACATTATGATGATGATGATGATATTGATGATGATGATGATGATGATGATGATGATGATGATATTACTACTACTACTACTACTACTACTACTACTACTACTACTACTACTACTACTACTGATAATAATTATTCGTCAATCAGTGTCTGGCGATGTCAAGAGTAGGAGCTATTATATTCAACAATAACACAACACATGTTTGTATATATTGTTTTACGTTCCCAATGACAATGCAGATAGTATAGGAGGCAGGATGTTTCGGTCTCGCCAATCACTGAAGATGAAACAGGGATGAGTTGGATACAACGTCCCAGTAGACAAACGGAGATATTCGATTTTAAAGACGTCCCTCCTCGGGAATCTAACTCACGTCATCTGATTGCGACTACGAAATTCAACCTGAACAACAATGTAGTTTTTGCATCTGGGTTGGTTTGGTTTTCGAGAAGCCCATTTTCCTAAATAGCTGGTGAGTAGTGTTTAAGGCGTGTAAATTATATAGTTGCTTAAATTTTTGTTACCCGATGTGCACTATATTTATTAATAACGTTCCACGTCGTCTTTGCTATTGTGCACCATCACAAAGCGGCCGCCATTATGAATCTCAGATGTTTACTTCATACAATTTGATTTGTTTCATCGGTAAAACTTGAACGAAACCTAGATTTATCATTCCAAACGGACAGTTTATACACCAGTGTTGATTTAACATTAGAGTGATAAGTAGATCTATGACGTTTTGAATTTTCAAATTTTTAAAATACTTGACTATCTAGATCTATTCTAAGCTTACCGGCCGGCCTGGCCCTGGTTTGCTGTGTGATACCCACAAGGCCAAGTATGAAATAACTCTAACCCTTCATTTGGAGCTTACTTTATTGTGTACACATATCAGTGATCTCCAATGTCCGTGGGAGCACATTCTTGTCGCCATGTCGTCATGCTCGAAAGATACTTTTAACTTACTTTAAGTTTAAGAGTGGACGTTAAAAATGTACTTTTACAATTATTATTTTACACATTCTCTGAATTGAACATTTTTAGTTAGGAGAATGCCTTGGACACTCCTTGAACCTTAATAAGCCCAAAAATGTCGCAATCAGCAGACGTGAATTCGATTCTTGAGTAGAGGATTTCTTTTATATCGTTACTTAAAGTGGAAGCTATTGTTACCGCTTTTGCTGCTTATCAGTTGATATTGTTGTAACTAAGCGGCTGGTTGCTGGAATGTTGTTTCTCACTGAGCCTTAGGTTGGCACTAAAGAGTCTTAACTGCGTCGATGGGACTTAGATTATTTAAAAAGTATGGGGGTGGGGGGAAAGCATGAGTCA
Organism: Aplysia californica; assembly: GCF_000002075.1. NCBI lineage: Eukaryota > Metazoa > Mollusca > Gastropoda > Aplysiida > Aplysiidae > Aplysia > Aplysia californica. The sequence goes on from NW_004797362.1 coordinate 759,613, forward strand.
CAGTTTACAGCTCTTCCCTAGGTCCCTATGTCTGTTTTGATCTTGTTCATTTTGTCCATCAAAGCTATTTTTGTCAGAAAAGACTGTAGTCACGTACACTTACCAAAACACAACTAGTCGCTCATGGAAAGAACAACAGTTGTGGATAAGAACAGGAGAAAAAAAAGGTAGTAGTACTCTGCCTACCTGAGATAAATGCTGCTTCCCACCCCCCCTCTCCCCCGAATTCTTTTTGCTTTCAAACAATCAATCCCAACACGCCTGGAACACTATGCACACGAGGCCATACCCAGACACAATTTAAAATAACAGTGACTTGTGGTTTTAAAGCTGTAATTTGAGGATCATTACTGTGCAATTTCGATCATGCCGATGGATTCAAAAGTAAATGGTATTCTCAAAACGTTTTTTTTTTGGTTTGTAAATTCATGTTTCATCTTCCTCTTCCTCGTGTTTCCTTTACGTTTCAGCTGAATACATGATAAACAATTATCACGGAACTATCTCGTAGGCGGCCGCAGCTTACCTTTTGTGGGAACTCCTCCAGGGGGCGGTTTCAAAGTGGTTGCCAGGGCCGGGAACAGAGTGGGATAGGGCGTGGCCGTAGGCTTGGTAGTAAGTGACGGGTTAATGGGTGGGGTTATGGATTGGTTAGGGTTGGGGGAGAGCGTGGCAGCGCCTGGGCAATAAGGCACTTCACAGCACTGGTCCTTGGGGTCCTGGACCAGAATGCAGTATGATGGGATATTGGGGTACGGAGAGCACCTGGGAACAGGAGGAAGACATTTAAAACAAATAAATAAATAAAACAAAAACAAGCTAACTAACTAACTAACTAACTAACTAACTAACTAACTAACTAACTAACTAACTAACTAACTAACTAACTAACTAACTAACTAACTAACTCACTCACTGATTAAGTAAATAACTCACTAACTAACTAACTAACTAACTAACTAACTAACGAATGAACGATGAACGAACGAATGAACTAACGAACTGAATAAATGCATAACTACATAAATAATACCCCTTTAGTTGATTCCTGCTGGGAGTTTGGCTTTCAGTGATTTTCATACAAATATTTCCTTTATTTCCTTTGATTGTGTGAGTAAACATATAGACACTGTAACAGTCATATGGAGAAGGGTAAAAAGAAGCAGACACACCTATACAGAAACAACAGAGGGAATGAAAGGCATTCATAACAATTCAAAATCATACATACAACAATTGATTGACGTCACACAATACACGTTATTACACAAACAGACATACAACACGCCCCTGCCAGTTGCCACAGTGCAGGGTCCTGTATTTGGACACTCAATAATTTAATTTTAGATACGTAACAAAAGACACCCCTTGCTTTTGAGCCAGGGTTATTGTGTCAAGCTCAACGAAACATCCCAGAGACCACCCATCTAAACACTGTGTAATACACATATTATTATACTTGGCCTTACTGTTGCCAAAAACTGAACTGACTTACAACTCGGCCACTGGTATTGTATTCTAAACTCCATTGCATATTTTTCTACTGTACAAAAACAATGCTGTTGATGGTGGTGGTGGGGATAATGAGGATGATGATGATGATGATGATGATGATGATGATGATGATGATGATGATGATGGTGATGGTGGTGGTGGTGGTGATGGTGATATTGACGACAACGACGACAACAACGCCCACCTTTGTGAACAGGAGTACACTCCTGCAATTTGGTCCAGGCATTCGCAGTTAAAGTCACAGCCGTCAATCCACTTGTTTCCAGTTTGGTATTGCTGTCCCTTATACTCACAGAAACCTGAACAAAAAGTCACAAGATGTATGTGCAAAGGTCAAACATATCCTCCACAATTGTGTCTTTTTTACTGGTCATCCTGCTAATAATAAAATGAGTTATTTCGATTCGCTGACTCTTTCATACGTTTACTTGACAGTGACTACACTGTTGCCAAATAAAAACAAACAAAAACAAACAACAACACAACAACGGGGGATGGAGGGGGGGTGGAGGCGGGATG
>NW_004797362.1:764895-767466 GCF_000002075.1 Aplysia californica
GAAGTTGATTGAAGTGGTTGGTTAAAGGTTATTTTTAAAAAAAAGTTTTAGTAAGAGTTTTACTACACTTGGAACACAAATAGGTCATATAGGTGCTTACGATTAGAGTTGTTACGACCACAGAGTACCTTACAAATCAAATAAGGGGGAGAGATAAGGACGACAGATGTTTGATTGGAAAGAAGGTACAAACCACACCAGAACAACTGCCAACTACCCATTTCGATTTGAGTAATGAGAGACATGATGATTAATCCAATAGCGGTCTTTTGGACCTGGAAAAGAGCGCGGCAGATAGACAAACAGAAACAAAAGAGGGGGAAAAGAAGAAAGATCTACCAGTTGCGCCCTCCAACCACCCATGATGAAAGAGCGAGTGAGTGAGTAAGTAAGTTGGAGGACGGAGAGAAAGAGGGAATGAGTGAGTATTTATCAATGTATCTCTCTCCTTTCGAACTTTTCAGTTTACTTTTCTTTTCTCCACTTTCAGTTTTCTCCCTTTCTCCCTTCTCCCCTTTTCTCTTCCAACGCGAAAAATGTACCCCGTTGGCTCATACAGAAGAAGTTTAAATGGTAGTGAGGTCATATTCACATCTTCGTTAGAATTTCAGTTCCTGCTTCGTATATCATGTGCTGTATTGAAATAAGCATTTAATTCATACCATAGAGTAGCTTATCACGTCTAACAAAGTAGAAAACACCCTAAAATTATTCACACCAAAGCATATCCCAAGGCATCGAACAAAATGAGAAAACGGTCTCACCTTTGAGTGCAGGTGTATTTTCCTGTGATGCCGTCATCACACACGCAGTTGTACTGACAGCCGTCCTGCCACTGTTGTCCTTGGGCGTACCTTGTGTTCTTGTACATGCAACCCTCTGGAACGCGTAGAGAAAAAAAGTCTTAACAAGACAGTTCCTCATATTATCTTACTACACACTATTCTCGGCTACTGATAAAACTATTCTTTTTAGTGGATGGTGGTTTTCGTTTTTGTACAAAACTGTTCCAATTGCATTGCATTAGGTTCGGTTCCCAAGCTACTCTTTACTCAGTTTTTGGATTATCTCTAAACATAGATAAGGAAAGAGAGAGAGAGAGAGAGAGAGAGAGAGAGAGAGAGAGAGAGAGAGAGAAAGAGAGAAAGAAAGGAGACATTACCAGTGACGTAGACAGACACACACATTGGAAGCCAACCCACATTGTGACAAAGAAAAATGGAGATGAAATCCTCAAGAGAGGAAGAAGACGGGAAGGCCGCGAGAGGTAGATCGCATACCCACGGGGCGCATCTGACTTAGAGGAGAAAGGAAAACCTAGGACAGAGGTGAGGAGCCTTTCTTCGGCGGAGAGAGAGAGAGAGAGAGAGAGAGAGAGAGAGAGAGAGAGAGAGAGAGAGATTGTTTTTCTCCTTTTTTTGTTTCAGTGCTACCATCATTTTACAACGTGTGTTCTTCAAAATACTGGAAACAACTGAAATACAGATATATGTAGATATTTCATGCTATCTTAGCCATGTAGATATGATTAATAAAGGATATTGCTGATACTCACATGAAAAAAAAATTCCTTTGTGTGAAATAATTATGTAAATGTTCAAAACGGAAACAAAAACTCACGGATTCTGTGAAGTAGCGGTTATAAGGCGTTCAGCTTTTACACACTGAAGACGTTAGTTCGATTCTCGAATGGGGAAGTTTCTTTTCATATCGAGCACCTCCATCTGTGTGCTTGGAAGTTGTGTCCACTATAAGGGGGGGTGGTTAGCCTAACAGGCAGGGCTGGAGAACACCGTCTCTTAAATGATCTAGTTTAATTTTGTCGACAGGGACATCATAAACACCTACAGTCACTCTCGATGATTTGTGACTGTCGTAGGCTTTGAGCGAGATCCATCATCATCATCATCATCATCATCATCATCATCATCATCATCATCATCATCATCATCATCATCATCATCATCATTCCTACACCCGAGCAATCATCAATGGGGGCGTAACACTTTTACAATTAAAAAACAAACGAGCAAGCAAATAAACAAACACAAACAAACAAACAAACACAAACAAACACAAACACACACACAAACAAACAAACAAACAAACAAACAAATAAACTCACGCGGTGGTTTCACCGTAGTCTGTCCTGGTTGCGATGTGGTGGGTGGGGGCACAGGGGCGTTACCGGTCACTGACCCAGTCGGGAGAGTCGGGAATGTCTGGGTGGGTCCAGGGGTCACCGGCTGATTGGGCCCTGGTGTGGGCAGGCACTGCGGGATCTCACAGCACGTGGGGTCGTTGGGGTCAGGTATCAGGGAGCAGCTTTTGGGTAGACCTGTATACTTGGGGCATCTGGGGACGTTCGGTTGAAGGGTCAAGAAAGGTAGATGGAAGGCGAGAGAGATAGAGAAAGAGAGAGAGAGAGAGAGGGAGAGAGAGAGAGAGAGAGAGAGAGAGAGAAAGAAAGAGAGAGAGAAAGAGAGAGAGGAAGAGAGAGAGAGACAGAGACAGAGAGAGACAGGGAGAGAGAGAAAGAGAGAGAGAGAGGGAAAGAGAGAGAGAGAAAGA
>NW_004797362.1:770067-771693 GCF_000002075.1 Aplysia californica
TCATAGTTTTTAGAAAATTTTAAAAAACACGAATTCATACCATTCTATTACCACACAATGTTAAAATACATGGCATATGTGAGCACTTTATAGATGTTTTGGACACTTGAAAATATTTTCAATCGATAAAGCAGATGTTGCTCTACTAAAATAGTCCAAAATCGAAAAATCGGTTTTGGATACCAAAATCGACTTTTTAGGCTGCCGTGGTGACACTTAACAAAATGTGCAAAAACACTGTTGTAGCTATAAGAGTGTGAATCTGGGAAAATTTCATTTTCTCGAAACTATGAAGTTCAAGGACCGAGTTAGAACCATTCATTCTAAGGACGAGATTTGTCTTCATTTTGTTTTATTTCCGTGCATTGCACATGGCCTTTGAATGAGACATGCCCACATACTACAGCACTTCTACTCTTGAAACGGAATTTTGTTTTAGTAGAGGTTTTACGGCGCTCGCAACTGCATAAGGTCATATGAACGCCAGAAGATTAGAGGTGTTACAAGAAAGTAACAAACAAAAAAAAGAAGAAGGGGATAAAAGGACGATAGATTTTTGATAGGAAAGAAGAAGCAAACCACACCAGAGCAACCGCCAACCACCCACTGAAAAGGAATTTATTTTCACATATTTTACCGTTTACGCTAAAGGTTTGTAACCATCTATTATGCTGTCTTTACCGTTGAAAATGTTTTTGGGTTTGTTTATTTTCTGTCCCGCGTCCAGTTTTGGTGCAGATATTTGTAAGTTGTGTAAAAATGAGTAAACATGGTAATAATTGCTATGCATCATTAAAATCAAAATGCAAAACATAAAAATGGTTTGGTATTTAATAATGACGTTGTTAAAAGGGTTTTTCTTTTCTAAATACTTCTACTTGTTAAACTTTTCAACAGTGTAAAAAGATCATTTAAAAGGTTTGGCGAATGCCATTTAAAAGACTGACTAAACTAAAATCAGGTTATCTTACTAATCGGTCATCTTATTAATCCTTCATAAATGAATTGCTCTGCCCCCTAGTCTGATAGGCTTATGTTTACTATACCTAAATAAATGAGGTATAAGAAGAACAAAAGAAGGCACCCAAAGACAAAACTGTATTCATTTCATTAGTGATTCTGACACCGCTTGAACTATGTGTAAATTTATTTGGAAAAAGACTGAAATGAAAAATATGAATGCAGTGGTTCTTTTCATTATTTTTCCCCGCTCCATTGAAGATCTTAAAACCGTGCTAAGTCTTTCGTGGAGTATTTGCTTGTATTCTTTGTGTTGCCCTGTTATCTGAAGGAGGTATTAAACAATAAACTGAATAACCAACCAATCTTCCAAATAAAATTCCTAAAACGAAACAAATAGAAAGAGTTTACGTTGTTCTTCTACAAATAGCACCATTTGATAAGAATGAGTACGCAATCCTCTGCCTACAATAGGAATAAAACAAAACAATAGCAACAAATAACAAAGAAATAACAACACAAGACAAACACACAAAAAACAAAACAGAAACAAAATACAAATACAAATAATGCACAAAAAACCCCAAAATATAAAAATGTATAAAATACAAATACAACAAAAGAGACAGGAAAAACAAACAATTCAAAACCAACCCAACCCCCCCC
>NW_004797362.1:772484-780479 GCF_000002075.1 Aplysia californica
GGAGGAGGAGGAGGAGGACTAGGAGGAGGAGGAGGAGGAGGAGGAGGAGGAGAGACACATGTAGATTATTTAGAAAGCTGGCAATTATTCATCACTTATTAATTAGTTCTCATCTTTCTTTCCCTTTCTCCTTCTCTTTCACTTTTTTTCTTATTTTCCTTATTTATCCTCCACCTTATTCTACTTCTTTTTCCCTTTACTTGTTGCCCATTTTTATTCTTCTGATGTATTATCATTCTCAAAGTCATAATCTCCCGCCCGTGTACGTTCTTATTCAGATTTGTTTTATTCTCTTTATGCATTATGGATCCACGAACAGTCCGCGAGGGCAAGAACACACATAGTCCCATGTCCATGCAACAGGGGCGGAACTCCCCCAAAGAAACTTTTCTGCTTTAAAAGTGGCGTTTTTCTTATCCGTACTGTATATCCTGCCCATTTCTCTTTCGTACAGATGATAATTATCTGTCGTAAAACTCTTACTAAAACTGAAGTACAAAGAAGAAAAAGCCTTTCTACACGTCCTACCTTTGGTTACATCTGTAGAAGCCTGTTGTGGCGTTTTCACAAATACACTGCAGGTCACAACCATCGTTCCACTTCTGGCCTTGGGTGAAAGGCACGCCGTTATAGACGCAAACCCCTGGAGAGAATACATTATTCTTAATGCAGGTGTTTTTACGCCGACATTGACCCAATTAAGATCATTTAGTAGGCGGGCTTCGATTCTGCCAGTCGATATCAACCTGAGCAGACAGAGAGGGATTTAAAGATCTCAGAAGAAAGACCCTGGTATTCGATACCCCCCCCCCCCCCACACGCACATATGGGAATCAAACACGGGTCTTCTGTGTGTAACGGCAAAGCGTTTAAATGCTACACCCCAGACACCAGAGCCCCCGGAGACAGCAAACAGACACTAGAGATTACGATTCTCAAAAACTAACAACGGCGTCAAAGCAATTACTGGAGAACATCAGCGTAGGAAAGAACTAGATGGGCCCCCTTTCGATGAAAGGAATGATCGGTGCTTTAATATCAATTAAAAGTCATTGGCCTACTATATTTACACTCTACTGGAATGGGGCAATAAATCTTGAGAGAAGCAAAAAATTAGGTCTAGATCTATACTCTCAAAACAAAATGCGCCTCGCGATATATCACTTCCGGATTTTCTAAAATTACAGAGACAAAAGCCTACAAAAGCGATCGGCGAAATAAAGAAATTTAGCTTTTTGCAGCAAAACTGTCTCAAAATTGAAAAAACAAAGGACGTCATGATCTGGAGAATATTTTAACGAATCTTTTGGTGAAAACTGCATATCGATCGAAGCAGCCATAAAAAGGCCTTTTGAATAGCAAAATTCAGCCACCACAAATAGATAATAGATACTTTCAAAATAAAAACAGAGAGCTGACATTCTGTTTTATAATATGTTCGTCAGTCTTCCTGAGGCCAAATGACCGTTGTTTTGTCAATGTGCTTCTATTTACTTAGCAACTAATATTCCTCTTCCTTATCCTCATTCTCCTTCTTCTCCTTTTTTTCTCCTTGTAATAGTTTTTAAAAAAAATGTATCTTCATTTTTATGCTCCTTTGATTTATTCTCATCCTTATCGTTTTTCTCGTTCTCATTTTTATACTCTCTCTATATTCTTATACTCTCCCTTCTCCCTTCTTGCTCTCCTTATCATTTTCCGTACTTATTCTTCCTCCTCTCACTCTTCCTCTCATTCTCCTAATTTATTCTCTTTCATCTCTTGTTCTCATTTTTTTTCTCTGTCTATACATTCTTCCTTTTTACTCTTCTTATCACTCTGCTTTTCATTCTCCTCCTTACCTTGTCTGGGTGCAGGCGTGGGGGAGAAGAACGGGTTGGGACGCTGTGTCGTTTTCTGTGTGGGTGGCATAATAGTTGTCTTAGTGAAGTCACAGTACGGAGTTTTACAGCATGGCTTCTTAACATCGGGCACCAGTACACACACACTGGGCAGGGTTCCCAGGCTTGGGCATCTGGGGATAGATAGATAGATAGATAGATAATAGATAGATAGATAGATAGATAGATAGATAGATAGATAGATAGATAGATAGATAGATAGATAGATAGATAGATAGACCTTTCCCTCTGATATTTTACTGCAACAAATGGCAGTCGTGGTGTCGATGTGGTTCTGTTTACTCAAGCTTAACAAATGTGGAACTCTTTTGTCAGACGCTACCGGCGTCTCTAGCGTAAATGCGAGGCCCATCCGGGTTGCACACTGAAGGTGTAGGTTAAATTTCCGTGAAAATTAAAAAAACAAACAAACAGTGTCACCCTCTGCATTTTGTTCCCTCAGTCATGATTGACTCTGACAGTGTCGAAGCAGCCCGCTTCCTAACTAATCTGAATGGTGTCAATGACAGCGTACAACACTTTACTGTTTTACTTCTAGTAAGATTTTAACAAGACAATAGAGGCAGGGGTACACTCAGAGCAACCTACCCGGAGAGCCTAAACAAATGGGCGACGGGGAAAGATCAGGATAATGCAAGTTTTAGAAGGCGTCCGTAGCAAATGAATGAACGGGCAACCATGGTCGCTGACGTCTGTCGTAGATCTTCCACGACCAAAAGTTTTACAGCACTTGCAACATAAATAGGTCATATAGGTTGCCGAAACAACTTACAGGTAAAGCTTTTCCCTACCCAAGCTTTTGAACTCACATCTCAGTACACTTGTATCTGCCAGTTCCGTCCAAACACTCGCAGTTGTAATCACAGCCGTCTTGCCATCTTCTTCCCTGTTGGTACTGCCTTCCCTTGTACACACAGACACCTGCGTGAGATGAGACCCACAACTTTGGTCTTTAAAAATGCCTCGCATATCGAATGGATATAATACAGAGTAAAACGGTGAATGTAGTTTGAAAATATCTCTTAACCCACTCGCTTTTGCAAGAAATAAAAGTTGGGTATTGGAACCAGGACCATCGACAATGTGGCCAAGCAAGGTATCTGCAGAGCTAACTGCTTATACATTTTTATTTCACGACTGCACGTAGATTACAACCCCCCCCCAAAAAAACCCCCCCCAAAAAAACCCCAACCCCCCCCCAAAAAAAAACAAACAAACCAACAACAAAAAACAAACCATTGATTGATTGATTGATTGTTTCTTTGTTTGTTTATTGTTTGTTTGTTTATTTGTTTGTTTGTTGGTTGGTTGGTTGGTTGGTTGGTTGAATATAACCATTACATGACATACACCGGTAAACTATACACAACAAAGCACGGTTCTCCCTAAAATAAAACGGCCAAAGGTCCCTACCGGGTGGAACAGGGGACGGTGTGGGCTGTCCTGGGAGTGGTGGGGGCGCGTTGGGATCGGTGGGCGTTGGGGCGGGCGTGGCGTAGCCTCCTTCCTTGATGGCCGGTGGTGGGGTGGGGATGAGCCCGGTGCCTGTCTGGTTGTTCAGGCTGGTGGGGATGTCGCAGCGGATCACCTTACAGCACAGAGGGTCAGAGGGGTCGTCCTCGAAATGGCAGCCCTTGGGCACGGCATCGTAGCTGGGACATCTGTGGTGGGAGCGAAAAAAAATAAAGTTGAGAAATTCTGCTACCTTTCTACCGCTACTCCGTGGCTCCTTCTTACTGTAGTCTTTCAGCCACACCTCTGATCTCTGGGTAAATAAGATCTAACACCTAGCTTTCTCGGATAAGGGCCAAACATATTGTAGGTTCCGAGTACAAGTTGAGCAGGTTAAGGATCCCTTGGTGGTCCTATAACGGATAAGAGTAGACTTCGGCCTTCACCTGGGCACAATTCAAAATTAATTCCTACCAAACTGAAAATGCTTTATGTGTTCCGCGCGCTCGTATGACCTTATGCATTTGCGAGCGCCGTAAAACGCTTACCCCAAAAATGTTGAGCAATGATGATATTGAGGATTATGACAATATTAAGTAAATCAACAATAACAACAATTTTGCTATTGTCTTTATTATCATTATTATGTACATCTAAATATCAAAACAGGAGAGTTGTGAAAAAGACAACAAGAGTGGAGGGTTATAAACAAGCAAAAGTAATAGCTCTAGAGCGCAAGACAAGCAACATTTAGCCTTAAGAATTCTACTGTTACAAACTTAAGCGGATGATCCATGAGAGTGCCCGCTCTCACCAATCATCCAAAGCAAAATGCCAATTACTTTTTGGGTCCACATAATATAGACACTATGACCTTTTACAACTTGATAGACTACCGAAAAGCAGTACGCACAATACTGCCTAGCCTGGGCTGTAGACATAGAGGAAGTAGAATACTCAAGTGCTCCTCCCCTTTCTTCAGATCTTGACTATTTAGACATATCCTTAAGGAGAGAAATAGTCAATACGTTTGGTGAAATTGTGAAATACTATAGGTTAACGCCCCTATCAACACTGCTTAGGATTTAAGAGGCGGTACCTCCGAGTTTGACGTCCATCCCCGAAAGGACAGAGCCAAGAGGGACATTCTTGCAAATTGCCTTTTCCAAGGACACAACGTCGGACCGAGTTGAGACTCGAATTCTAGAACCCGCTATCTCACGATTACGAGTCCTGTATCCTAACCACTAGGCCACCGACTCCACCTTAATACATTTGGAATCAAGGCAGGTGTTAGGGTATAGACACTATAAGACTAGCTAAAAGAACAGGGGTGCTGCATAGAAGCGACTAGCCATGGTGTATTACTATTAGAAAGATTTTGAATCCCTCACCTGTTGTCACATCTGTACAGGCCTTGGTTTGCGTTCTCGCACTCACATGAGTAGTCACAGCCGTCGAACCACTTCTGGCCCTGGGTGTAGGTCTGACTCTTGTACACACACACGTCTGAATGGGGATAAAGACAGGACAGTCAGCAGGGCACGAGGAAAATAGGTTGTTATGTGAATACAGAGGGTAGTGACTTATTTTTTTTATAAGACAATGGGTTGTTGTTTTGCGAGGAATTGAGTTTTTTAGTGAGGAAATGTTTTGTTTCTGTTGTTGTAGTGGGCAAAATGGGAACAACAACAAAACAACAACAGCAGCAAAAATACTACTACTACTACTACTACCACCACCACTGCTACTACTACTACTACTACTACTACTACTACTACTACTACTACTACTACTACTACTACTACTACTTCATTTACCCTTGGGTGGTGGCGTTGGCCCGGAAGCTGTGGTGGGCACCCGGGTAGAGCCTGGGGCGAGCGTTGGGCCCGGGGAGTTGGGGTTCGGTTGGCAGTCTGGAACCTCACAGCAGGGGTTGCTGGGGTCTCTCACCAGGCGACACAGAGGAGACAGGTTCACGTAGCGTGGGCATCTGGGCGTGGTTAAAGAGTTGTACAGAAGGTTAGTACAGAAGGTTAGTAATGTGGGCATCTGGGCATGGTTAAAGAGTTTACAGAAGGTTAGTATTGTGGGCATATCTGGGCGTGGTTAAAGAGTTGTACGGAAGGTTAGTATTGTGGGCACATCTGGGCGGGGTTAAAGAGTTGTACAGAAGGTTAGTAATGTGGGCATCTGGGTGTGGTTAAAGAGTTGTACAGAAGGTTAGTATTATGGGCATCTGGGCGTGGTTCTTCTCCCTCAGAGACCTAACATTGACAACACACTCTACGGAACATTACAGCAACTGCAGCAAACCTGCACTTTTCACTACATGGCATTGGACAGAAGGGCGAGAGCCCAGCTGTTGATGGATCGATAACAACAATAACAACAACAACAACAATAGCTGGGCGTGGTTAAAATTTGTACAGAAGGTTAGTTAAGGAATAAATGCATTTTTCATCTTGTCTGTTTGAGTTTTAAGCTGGGGCTTGAGCAAAGATGAAAATTTAATCATATTTCGAAACATAATGGTTATGGTTGTGAAAAGTATGGTAGATAGACAGAAACAACAACAACAACAACAACAACAACAACAACACACACACACACACACTCACATACGCACACACACATACGCACACACACATACACACACTCACACACGCACACAAACACACAGAAACGTTAAGACAGACCAACATACACACGTGCATAACACACACATACGCACACACATACACACATACGCACATACACACACAAACACGTACGCGTTCGCACGCACACATACACACCCAGGGCGGAAAGAGAGAGGCAGAGAGAGAGAGAGAGAGAGAGAGAGAGAGAGAGAGAGAGAGAGAGAGCGAGAGCGAGAGCGAGAGAGAGAGAGAGAGAGAGACACAGAGACAGACAGAGACAGAGACAGAGAGAGACATAGACAGAGTAACAGAGAGGGTGGAAAGGGGAAAGTAAGGAGTAAGAGGATCAGTGAGTGGGTGAGTGAGTGAGTGAGTGACTGACTGACTGATTTCTTGACTCACTATTTCACCCAGTCAGCGAATCAGTTAGTCCGTCAGTCAGTCAGTCAGTGAGTTTGAAGTAGTTTAAGCTATTTAAGATAAAATATATAAAATAGCTCAACCGAGACAAAATAAAATAAAACAAGCCCATCCACTCCACAATCTCTAAAACTTAATTTGACTTACTTCTCAGTGCACTCGTATTTTCCGACGAGGGCGTTTACACACTCACACTGGAACTGACAGCCGTCGTTCCACTTCTGGCCCTGGTTGTACCTGGTTCCTTTGTACTCGCAGTACGCTGGGAGAGTACATGGCACGAGGCAAATCTGTATTACTTGGCTGCTTTATGTCACACTTCTTTTTACAAGAACAAAGAGGAGGGGGACGACGAGGACGACGAGAACGATGACTAAAGAAGAAGAAGAAGAAGAAGAAGAAGAAGAAGAAGAAGAAGAAGAAGAAGAAGGAGAAGAAGAAGAAGAAGAAGAAGAAGAAGAAGAAAAAGAAGAAGAAGAAGAAGAAGAAGGAGAGAACCAGGCGTGCATTTGCAATAACACCATACCATCACAGACACAGTAGGGGGTAATGATACAGAAGATTTAAAAAACAACTTACTCAGTGTAGGGGGCGCGACTGTCTTCCCATCCGGCCCAGGCGTTGGAGGCACCGTCACGGGCACTCCAGTGATCTTCCCTACCACGGCGGTTGGCGTAGGAACAGGGGTTCCCACAGGGGTCGGGTTCGGACCCTGCGTGCCAGGTGCCACAGAGCCTCCGGGCAAGGTTGGCGGGGCCGGTGTGGCTACTGGGGCTGGAGTGCCGCACTCCGGCACGAGACAGCAAGAGTCTTTGGGGTCTGTGACCAGTTTGCACTCGGGTGGTAAATTGTCGTAAGTGAAACATCTGCAAATTTGAATAAAGGTGTGTGTAGATGAGTCGGTTGAACACCCCTTTGAATACTTTCAACAGTTTTAACCGGATATTTGACAGGGCGTTTTTAATGTCCGTTGTCGTATGTGGAACATGTGCAAATAGAGGTGCGTGTAGATGTGTGGGTTAAACGCCACTCTCAACATTTTCAACACTTTTAACTGGTTATCTGACGGGACATTTAAATGCCCTTTGTCGTACCAGAAAATTCTGCAAAAAGAAGTGTGTGTAGTTGTGGGGGTTAAATGCACTCCTTAACACTTTCATTACTTTTAACTGTGTTTATTTTTCCTTCTAAAGAGGCGTGGCATTTTAATATTCATCTCCAATAGTGCAGAGCCATTAGGATTCATGAAAAAAAAATCGCCAAACAATCCAAGAATGTTCAATTCGGGATGCGACCCAGGACCAACCGCACCATAGCTCAACATGATACTACCTAAGAACTAAAAACCCACACAGTTGAGTGTTAGAGGTATCTCATATTTCCAGACTGACAACTGTTCCAACACACATCCCCCCTCCCTCAGAGACCTAACATTGACAACACACTCTATGGAACATTACAGCAACTGCAGCAAACCTGCACTTGTCACTACATGGCATTGGACAGAAGGGCGAGAGCCCAGCTGTTGATGGATCGATAACAACAATAACAACAACAACAACAATAGCTGGGCGTGGTTA
>NW_004797362.1:780579-785579 GCF_000002075.1 Aplysia californica
ATGATACTACCTAAGAACTAAAAACCCACACAGTTGAGTGTTAGAGGTATCTCATATTTCCAGACTGACAACTGTTCCAACACACATCCCCCCTCCCTCTCTCTCTCTCTCTCTCTCTCTCTCTCTCTGTCTCTCTCTCCCCTCTCTCTCTCTCTCTCTCTATCCCTTTCTCTCTGAACATATTTATACACATACACACCCACACATACACATTCACATACATGCATACGCATGCACACACACACACACAGAAACTTTTCCCTCCCCCCGCTTTCTCAATAACATCAAACTATAGTGCGGTCAAAAAATTGGTTTGGTCGCAGCACTTCCCGCTTCTCACACACATTTTGCATACGCATTGCCTACGTCACAGCTCACCAATAACACTTTTTAGTGGCAACACTTGTTACAAGTAATTAATTTTATAGTGAACACTTGTTTTTGCCCTACAGATTCTCAAAACATGCGTTCAATAAACACACTGTCGGGATTAGAAAAAATATGACGGACTTGCTTTTGAAAGCGATATTGTCTCGTCCCCAAACCTTTAAAACATGTAGAAGCCACCCACTGGGATTTTTAAATTGTATTTATTGAGGAATTTTCAAGAATACAACTAACATATTATGTTTAAAAAATTTGACCTGTTAAGACAAATTGATACAAGTCATTGTGCAAAAGTTGGGTACTGCATGTTCGATGGGTGAGGAAATATTTGACATTACGATGCGCCTCGAATTTTGGAATGCACTATAGTACTCAAAAGTACACACTCTGGTCCTACAGACAGTGAAGGCCACGGTTGTGTGTTGTGGGTCATAAAAGTTAACGAACAAAAAGCAAAAGGAATGGCACTTGCATAACCAAAAGTGAGTCGATAGTGCCGTAAAACACCTACTCAATCAAAAGCAGAAGGAAGGGGGGGGGGCAGTGTCAGCGTCATTACACTGACAACTCTTGGATAAGATAACAAGGTTAAAATAAGTTTCGACCCCACCCCGCCCCCCACCCTTTGTCAAAATTGTGTTTGCGCTTGACTTAACAGCGGCACAATTATGCCCCCCCCCCCCCCCCCCCACACACACAGACAGTAAAGATCCCCGGATATGTGTAGTTACGAATTGTAGGCGACCCAAGTTTACTTTTATACGGGGTGCCCGCTACGGCTGGATCGGGCCGATCGCCTGACTCCATCGCCTGAAACTGAAAACAAACACGTTTGTTTTTGAGGCGATCGAGTCAGGCGACCGAGTCAGTCGATCGAGTCAGGTGATCGAGTCAGGCGACCGAGTCAGTCGATCGAGTCAGGTGATCGAGTCAGGCGATCGGCCCGATCGGCCGATCCCGTCCGTAGTGGGCCCCCTGTAAAACACGTTTGCTTTTGAGGCGACTGAGTCGGATGATCGGCCCAATCGGCCGATCCCGTCCACAGTGGACAGTATTACTGTTACCAAATAACTGACCTCTTGGTACAAGAGTAGGATCCAGTGTCGGCGTTGTCACACTGACAATTTTTGTCGCACCCGTCCATCCACTATTGGCCCCAAGACTGTCGACAACTTAAAAAAAATAATACTCTAATCTCAAGTACTCCCAGACCTGTTGTATAGTCCTATTATAACGTTTCAGTAAGAGCAGTGGTTTTTTTTGGTGTTTTTTTTTGGATAAGAGTTTTACGCACGGCACTTGCAACACAATAAGGTCATATAAGTGCCGAATAAGAGCAGTGTGATGATTAAACATACTTTTAGGTAAGATAACTGGATTAAAGTAACTTTCGACCCCGCCCTTAGTAAAATAGTTGACTTAACAGCAGCACAATTACGCCCCCTCCCCCCTTCCTCACACAAAGACAATAACGAGCCCCGGATATGTGTAGTTACGAATGGTACTTTACTTTTTTACTTTTTCATCCTCTGTTGCCGCTAAGCATCGAGGAATGGTAGGCGACCAAAGTCTACTTTTACTGATACCAAAGAACTGACCTCTCGGTACAAGAGTACGATCCAGTGTCGGCGTTGTCACACTGACACTTCTTGTCGCAGCCGTCCACCCACTGCTGGCCCCACGTGTACTGCACGCCGTTGTACACACAGAACGCTGGGGACACGAGAGAGAGAGAGAGAGAGAGAGAGAGAGAGAGAGAGAGAGAGAGAGAGAGAGAGAGAGAGAGAGAGAGAGAGAGAGAGAGTAGATAAAAGTGAGTCACAGATAATAATACTGATGATAATAATAATAATAATAATAATAATAATAATAATAATAATAATAATAATAATAATAATAATATATAACATTTATAAAGCGAATTTCCAAAAAGTAGCTCAATGCGCTTTACATTGGAATACCTATTTTCAAAAAAATCTTTCTTAATACTTCCTTTCTTCTCATGCAATATATAAAAATGCAAACACACACACACACACACACACACACACACACACACACACACACACACACACACACACTCTCTCTCTCTCTCTCTCTCTCTCTCTCTCACACACACACACACACACAAACACACACACACAGACACACACACACACACACACACACACACACACACACACACACACACACATGGCGTCGATAGCCTAGTGGTTAAGCTACCCGACTCGTAATCGTGAGATTGCGGGTTCGGGGGTTCGAGCCTCAGCTCGGTCCGACGTTGTGTCCTTGGGAAAGGCACTTCACACGAACTTCCCACTTGGCTCGGTCCTATCGGAGACGGACGTTAAATTAGGAGGTCCCGCCTCTTAAATAACCTAATAGTGTTGATAGGGGCGTTAAACTCATACCATTTCACACACACACACACACACACACACACACACACACACACACACACACACACACACACACACACACACACACACACACACACACACACACACACACGCGCGGATTATTTTCAATCAGACATAGGCACAGAACAACTATAATACCGTTAAAAGCTTATGAAGAATAGGCAAGTTTGTTTGCTGTTGTTGTTTTGGATTTTTTGGGTGTCCCGTGCTCTGATTTAGTGCCGAATATTGGTAAGTTATAAAAAATATGCGTTAGTGTAGTAGCTTCTGTTAGAGTAAGCTTGTTCAAAATAACAAAAAGAGACCGCTTAAAAAATAATTTTGATGTTTTACGGACACAATCCCCCTTTCCCTCACAATTGCGAGTGAATAATTCTAGTTGTATATTTCTAGACTATATCCTAGATATGCGAAGCGAGTACATCATTGGCGCCAAAATGAAGGGTACCGCCCCCCCCCATCCCCCCCCCCCAAACCAAACCAAACAAAACAACAAAACAGTCTTGTTGTAATAAAATGCGCACAGGCCTAGCACCTTTCCCCTCTTTCCCCTCATTTGGTTCCAAATTTAGTCAAATGGTGGGCTTTTTAGAGAACCAAAATTACGTCATAGTGCACGGTCTAGGATATTAATTTAGTATAAATAGCGATACAGTATTCAGGCAGACAGACGGAGATGCTAGATACATTTAATGTCTTCTATCTCCTTTTGGGAATGGAACTGCCATTTTCTGCGTGTAATAGCAAAGTGTTAAAATTTTACTATAACCATTTCCCGATAGATGCTGGTATTTCGCTAAGAATCCGGTTTAGAAAAGAATAACGTCGGAATAAAGTTTAATGAGCACACAAAGAGAGAGAGAGAGAGAGAGAGAGAGAGAGAGAGAGATAGAGAGAGAGAGAGAGAGAGAGCGAGCGAGCAAGAGAGAGAGCACAATAATAATGCTCTTAGAAAAATAATGGTGCCATCGATACAGCGGACGCTGCAGCGACTTGTTCATGGACGTCTAAACACAAAGGTGTTCTTGCCAGTCTTTTCCCTCCACCCTCAACCTCCCCTTTCTTCATCCTTTCTTTTATCTCCGTGATGTCCCATCTTCGAAAACAACCTGTATTGTGCTGTCTCTTTAGACCGTGTACCACTACAAATAAAAATTGCCCCCCCCCCCCCCTAAAAAATATCAAACAACAAACCAACAGCCTAAAAATGAATGAATGAATTAATAAAAGAATGATAAAAGAATAAAGGAAACTAACTAAATAGACCCAATTAAAAAAACCCCAACATAAACATTCAAAATACAATTATTGATAACAAACAGCAAATAAAAGCAAAAAACACCAAACAAACAAACAGGCAAAACCACCCCCTCCCCCCCCCCCCACCCCAATAATAAAACTCCCACCCCCATCCAACCCACACCCCACTGATACAAGCCAAATAAGCGGTCCTTACCTTTATTCCCGGGTGTCCTCGTTGACCCTGGGTTCTGGTTGGGTGAAATGGTCGGCTGCGTGTTTGGCGAGGCGTCACAGCGCGGGATCTGACAGCACGGATTGGCGAAATCGTCCACTAGATAGCAGCCTGGGGCCAAGTTGGTGTATCTCTTACATCTGAGGTAATAAAAAACGACGCTCTTATGCACATTAAAAAACAACAACTTACCTTCTATGGCAGAAGAAAACAACTATCAGAAAAGCTTTGGAAAAACTTTCAAGCAAATTGTTATGTTCAGACGTGTTTTTCTAATTTGCTAATACAAATAAATAATTATTCTTTAAACGTATACACCGGAACCTGTACACTCGGTAAGTAAAAGACAGCACTGCAAACTTTGTCTCTGTTTTAGTAACACTTTAACGGCCTTTGCAACCCAACAAGGTCATGTAAGTGTCGAAGATTAGAGATGCTACTAAAGAGTGACACTCCTAGAAAAAAAAGAGATTTCAGATTTCAAGACGATTTAATTAATTTTAGAGGCCTTTGGCCCAAACATCCAGACATTATTACACATGACTCCGCAATTGATACATACATGTGTAACAAATCCAGAAAAGCAGGAGGAAAGATAATGACTATAGACTAGAGATGTTTGACAGGAAAGGAGGAGCAAACTACAAAATAGCCCCCGTCAGCCACCCACAGACAACAAACGGAAGCATGCCAGTTTGTCACAGGCCCACCTCGCCTCG
>NW_004797362.1:788079-813643 GCF_000002075.1 Aplysia californica
CGAATGGGAGAGTGGGAAAGGGGGGACGAGAGAGTGCGGGAAAGATATGTATTATATATATATATATATATAATATTTATATATATATCATGCACATAAAATGCATACACACACATACACACACACACACACACACACACACACACACACACACACACGCACTCACACACACTCACACACACGCACTCACACACACACACACACACACACACACACACACACACACAGAGACAGACAGACAGACAGAGAGAGAGAGAGAGAGAGAGAGAGAGAGAGAGAGAGAGAGAGAGAGAGAGAGAGAGAGAGAGAGAGAGAGAGAGAGAGAGAGAGAGGGAGAGAAAGAGAGAGAGAGAGCGAGCGCGAAAGTGAGACAAATATTGGAGAACACAATGTGCCTGAGTAACTAAATGGTAGAGAACAGTGAAAGTGTTTCCAAAAAAAAAATAAAAAATTTCAATAATGTGTTACAACGCGGCGGAATCAGGCGCTCGTCAATTTTTGGGCATAAGGAGTTATTGGTATCATCTTAAAGCCTGTTTATTTGCCTTGCTTTGAATGAAATAAAATATAGTTTTATCTTGAATAGAAGTCGAGATATTTGCGATCGAAGGAGGATGGGGTCATCTGGTTCAGAGGTAAAATTAGCGAGAAAATGACTGTCGAAAGTTTGGTGACTTCCATATTTTGAGAGTCCTTGACAACTAAAAATTTAGAGTTTTTGCCCCTTAAATCAACGTTTTTCGGTTAAATCCACACTGAAATGTGCTTTTAAACGGACGTAAAAAAAGTTGAGCCAAAAAACAAATTCACAAAAAATTGCCTAACCAGCAGAAAAAGTCGGTTTCTTGGATTTAAGTATTTTGACGAGCGCCTGATTTCACCACGATGCCTCATGGACTGCGTGATCGAAGACACAAAAAGATAAAATATGATATGATAAGATAGCGTTGAAAAATATGAGATAAGATTACACAAAATACTTTATTGATCCTGCATAGGAAAAGCTGACTGTGTGCCTTCAAGCAGTTCTGAGATACAACATCTTCTACAAGAAACGCAATGCATGAACACCTCGTAATCGCCCCCGACCCTTTTCCACTACTAAATCATAACATGGTAACATTATAGACAAACACAGGAAAAGAAAAAGCAAGAGGAAGTTATTTCTGTATGCTTCCATGGAAGCCGAGAATATTTCTGAGCGTTCTAGGGTCCACTGGGGTATTAATAGAGATTATAAAGCGCTGTGCCAGGCAAACTTTATTATTGTTATCATCATCATCATTGTCATAGTTCTTATCATCATCATCATCATCATCATCATCATCATCATCATCATCATCATCATCATCATCATCATCATCATCATCATCATCATCATCATTATACAACATACCGAAAGCTGGCGTAGGGGGCAGCGACGATGCCACCATCGCTGGTGTTGTTGGGTTCACAACTAGGTAGTCAGTGATTCGCTCGTAAGGAGCTGTCCACACACAGCTTGGGATCTTACAGCACTTGTTGCCCGGGTCTTCGATCAAACGGCAGTACGGGAATGGAATGTTCGTGTAAATTACACACCTGGCAGGGTAGTAAAAATTTTCATGATTGCAATGATTAGTTACGCTTGTAGTAGTTCTAATGGTTGTTAAGATGATCGTAATGATCGTTATGGTTCTAAATTTATTGTAATGATTGTAAAGATTCTAATTATAGTAAGGATTGTGATTATTCTAATGATTGTTTAACGATTCCAATGGTTATTATGACTGTAATAATTATAATGGTTGCAATGATTGTACATTTTAACGCTCTTATCGGCATTGGTAAATAATAATATGATGAGGTGTATATTGAAAAACAACTGCGAAGACAAGGTAAGCTCTAAGATAAAACGCCGGGAATAGGGTCGATGTAATGCAACATAATTCAAAACTTGTCTGTAAAGTCATCTTTACATGGTTCTTTAAAATTGCAAGGATTTATGCCCCTATCAACCCATTTTTGGTCGTATAGGAGGAGGAAGGCTGTGATTCTGCCAGTCAGGACCCACCCAGGATGAATGGAATACATTATCGCAACAGAGAGATCGAGATACAGGACTAAAGACAAATTACGCACTTTGGAATCGAACCCACAGTCTCTTCTCTAGCTATACTCACTTCTGTGTGCAGGTGTAATGTCCAAAGCTAGCGTCATCACAGACACAGTTGTAGTCACATCCGTCCTCCCAGATCTCTCCCTGGAGGTATTGCTTCCCTTTGTACTCGCAGTGACCTGTCGATAATTATGCCAGACGGCAGTTTTAGGGAACGTAGTGGAAGCTTGTTGTGTGTGGTTGACGGGTGCAGCTCTGGTGTTGTCTGCTCCTTCTTTTCTACCTAAAACATCTGTTGTCTTTATCTCTTCTCCTTCCGTTATTTGTATGATACTAACCAGTAAAACCCCCAGTCTTTGGCACTTATATGACTTAATTGTGTTGCAGGTGCCGTAAAACTCTTACTAACACTAAAAACTATATTAAAAAAGCTTGTTCAAACAGACTGTAATTGGTGATGTGTAATAGTACAAATCTTTCAACACCATAGTGCCATTTAAGAGAAATAGGGCGTTCCGTTAGCTCTGTCAGTTTCATGTTGAGCTACGGTGCGGATGGCCGTGGTTTGAATCTCTGACAGGGCGTTTTGATCTTGAACAAGGGTCGTTATGTGGAGTTCTGAGACTTCACAAGCAGAGATTCCTTAGTGCTTACTCACCGATGCCTCCTGTGCTGAACACTCCGACTCCGGGGGTAGGGATGGGGGTGCCTGTCTGTACCACTGTGTACTTTCCACCGTGAGGTCCGAACAGATCTCCGGTTCCGACGAATCTGAGAAGATGTTGGTAATTGTCGGAGTTTAATACCTCTTTCAACACTGCAAGATTATATAAAGGGCTGTGCCTTTGACTTGAAAGGTCCATCTCCCACAGAGCTGGGCAAATTAGCTAAGAACCTTTAAAAGTCCGCGGAACAGCTCTTGTTTTTAAATCATAAACCATAACAACAGTTGGATTAATGACATGCCCCAAAAGAGAGGAAGTGAAAACATGTTTACAGAGACAAGTTGTGAAGGTTTCTGAAGATTTTGTAACTTTTTGTATGTCGTCGTGTTTCTTGTTTTTTAAGCATGCCAATATGCAAATCGTCGGCAAGCTGTTAAATTATCATACGTCCGGAATGCAAAACTTTACAGTAGAGAGAAAAAGCTGTTTCATTCTTTTAAAAATGTCACCTATTTTAAGTACTTTTTTCTTATTATTTTCAACATTGAAAATGAGTTTTTCGAAAAAGTATTTCCTGAGCACATAAAACCAATATATCAGACTAAGAAACCCCATTAATTTTCAAAATGTTGTACATTCTAACAGTTGGCCGATGAAATGGGAAAGGATAATTAACATCAGGAACAAGAGATACGCATGGGCAAGTAAAGTACATAACTGCCTGTCTGTCTGTCTGCCTGTCTGTCTGTCTGTCTGTCTGTCTGTCTGTCTGTCTGTCTGTCTGTCTGTCTGTCTGTCTGTCTGTCTGTCTGTCTGTCTGTCGGCCGGTCTGTCTGTTTGCTGTTTGTCTGCCCCGTCCCCCTTCTCTCCCCACCCCTCTCTCTCTCTCTCTCTCTCTCTCTCTCTCTCTCTCTCTCTCTCTCTCTCTCTCTCTCTCTCTCTCTCTGTGTGTCTTATGTCTCTTTGTCTTATATCTCTCTCTCATCCTCTTATGATCTCTATCCCCATTTCTCTCTCCCCCCCTCTCTCTCTCTCTCTCTCTCTCTCTCTCTCTCTCTCTCTCTGTGTGTGTGTGTGTCTTATGTCTCTTTGTCTTATATCTCTCTCTCACCCTCTTATTATCTCTATCCCCATTTCTCTCCCCCCCCCTCTCTCTATCTCTCTCTCTCTCTCTCTCTCTCTCTCTCTCTCTCTCTGTGTTTTATGTCTCTTTGTCTTATATCTCTCTCTCACCCTCTTATGATCTCTATCCCCATTTCTCTCTCTCTCTCTCTCTCTCTCTCTCTCTCTCTCTCTCTCTCTCTCTCTCTCTCTGTGTGTGTGTGTGTGTCTTATGTCTCTTTGTCTTATATCTCTCTCTCACCCTCTTATGATCTCTATCCCCATTTCTCTCTCTCTCTCTCTCTCTCTCTCTCTCTCTCTCTCTCTCTCTCTCTCTCTCTGTGTGTCTGTGTGTGTGTGTATGTGTGTGTGTGTGTGTGTTTCGTAAACCTCTCTCACCTGTCATTGTTAGGGGGCGGGGCTACTGGCGTGTTTGTTGTTGTGTACGGCTTGAAATGAGGAACTGGAACCACGTTAGGGTCACTGCATTTTGGCTTATGGCAACACGTGTCATCAGGGTCAGAGATCATAGTGCAGCCTGCGGGCACCTGGGCGTAGTCTGGGCATCTGGAGAAAAATGAAATCAAACTCGACATAAAGTACAAGTAATGCCATGCCCTTTTTGTGATTGGAATTCTGGTCAAGTACGAGTTTTTGGGGCTCATATGACCTTATGCAGTTGCAAGCGCCGTAAAACCCTCTACTATTAACTAAGTACGAGTTTGCTACAACTACTATACTAATATGTCACACACATCTCACAGACTCATGATTGAACGTAGTGGTCAATATTCAGTACTTTTTAAAACGTTTTCTTCATGACAAAATGTAAAATGGCCACTCGAAGGTGTTACAAGAGTTGTTACTGCTGTGAATCTTGCAGATTTTCATGCCTTGTCAGCATTACAGCTGCGCATGTTTGCCAAGCATAGCTTACACTCCAGTGGGGGATAACTTTAAAAACTAGCCTTTCCTGACAAGAAGAAATCTTAAATATCACGTCTTTTGTGAGCAACGGCGACGAATCTAACCATTA
Organism: Aplysia californica; assembly: GCF_000002075.1. Lineage (NCBI taxonomy): Eukaryota > Metazoa > Mollusca > Gastropoda > Aplysiida > Aplysiidae > Aplysia > Aplysia californica. The sequence goes on from NW_004797362.1 coordinate 792,980, forward strand.
CAAAACACTGGTTTCACAAAGTGTAAAAAATAAAGCTTGAGAGGAAAAACAAACCAAAGACTCAATCATACATATAGTGTAAAACTATAGCTTGAAATATATCCAAACCAGGACTGGAATTAACAGATACAGAAATGCATTGTCAAGGAGAAAAATGTCCCTTTTAGATAAGTGGACGTCGTACAAAGTGTCAAGAAAAAGTAAAAGAAATAAAACGCAAAAGAAGAAATGGGAAGTAGCTGTGTCCTTGTCTTATACAGGTGACCAATAGTTTATAAGATTAAAAAGATAAGATACTACTTTAAATTCCCCTCTAGGACAATAAAGCATTATCTTATTTTATCTTATAGATCCAATCAATGGAAAGACCCTCGGCGACATTTTGGAAAGAGCAACGGAGCATCAATGAACATGTCCGGAGTGAAGGGATGTTGCTTCCTGAACAATGAACAATGAACAATCTTATAGAGCAGGTTCGGCTGTAGTTACCTTTGTCTGCATTTTGTTCTTCCGGTGGCACCGTCCAGACATTCACAAGACTTGCTACAGCCATCGTTCCATCTCTGGCCCTTGACATACAACTGGCCGTTATACAGGCAGCCATCTGTGGATTTGAGCGCAAACAGGTGAGGATTGAAATAGAGCTGGGATGAAGACATACGAGACGGCTGGTCTGTGTACCTGTGCCTGTATGTGTGAGTGTGTGTGTGTGTGTGTGTGTGTGTGTGTGTGTGTGTGTGTGTGTGTGTGCGTGCAGGGGATGTATGTGCGTTCATGTAAGTATATGTGTTTGCCCGCCACCAAAATGATCTACATTGTATCTATTGTGGCGCAAAAACATCAACAAAAAGTTTAAAAAGACGGAAGCTTTTCACTGTTGTTTTTTCTGAAGAAAGATGGCGTAACAGTTGGAATGACCTGATATTCATTTGATTGGATCCTTAAAAGGATCTCAAAAATTGGCGTCGATAGGTTACTGAAAACACTGTTGACAGGAAGAGTGCAGGGAAAGAGACGCAGGGGATGTCCAAGACATCAATGGACTTTTTGAAGATTGAAGACAGGCTGAGTACTTGGCGATGGTGCAGATTGGCATAGGGAGCCATGACACACTTAGTCAGTCCTGCGCCGACATCTAACAACAAAAACAACCATAACCACAGCTACACTATTAAAAACAAGAATAAAACCAGCAACAACAACAACAACAACAACAACAACAGCAACAACAACAACAACAACGACAACTACAATAGCAAAAACAATTACGACAACGACGACAACAACAACAACAGCAACGTAACCACAATTACGCCAGTGGTAACAGTCATAACCAAAACAACAAAGACCACAACAACGACAAGACAATAACAAATACAATAACAACGACAACTACATTAATAACAAATACAATAACAATAACAATAACAACACCAAAAGCAGCAACAGCAACAACTACAACAACAACTGGTCGCTTTTAAGGACAATCAGGCTAACCCAGATTTCGGGGTTTTCAAAAAATCTTGACCTACTCCAAAAAGTGGACATTACCCTACCTATAGGAGAAGTTTGATTTCATGTGTGTGTATATTTGTTTGGTTATAGAGAAAAACTCTCCTTGTCTTTTAGAGAAACTGAACAAGGGGCAAAAACATTACCTTTCTTTCTCTCAAAACAGCATTTTCCGGGATAGCCCCTTGTGCTTAAAAGCGACCAACTGTAAACCCAACTCACTGAGTTTAGGAGCGTTGTCAGGAGACCCGCCTGTCCCAGGAGGAACAGCGGCCCCAGACGGTAGGGTGGGGGGAACGTATCCTGAGGCGGGGTCTTTTTGGATATTCCCACCATTTCCCAAAGTAGCCAGGTTGTTGGAGCTGGAGATGAAGGTTCCTGACGGGCACGTGATTACGTCACACGCCTGGCCTGGCACTGTCTTTACTGTGCAGGTGGGAGGCAGGTTCGTGTATGTGGGGCATCTGCGTGAGAGTTGAGGTTTCATTTTGAGCACACTTCGCTGTGTAGGTCGGAGAGAACACTTAACTAATAGGTGTTAGGTCAGCAGCACCGAATAATGAACCCACCCAGCTCATTTGCATATGAGCTGACCATGTGACTTTGTCTCGGTGTGTATGCGTCTGGCTGTGCGTGATTGTAAGTGTTATTCGTGAAAATGCGTTGGGTCGAGTGTGCGATTGCTGGTCTTATACATTGAGCCTAAGTAAGACAACCAATTGTTTCTTCATTAATAAAATATATGCATTAATACAAACAAATGTCTCGGTGCTGCTGTTTCTAACTGGTGTTTGTAAAGACTGTATAGGTCAACGGAACAATTTCTTAAATAAGTTCAAGACTTCACTTTATTGCATAGGTCTAAAGCTATACTGTGAGCACATCACGGATTTCCCCTATAAAAGTAAATATTCTATCACGGGATTCAAACCTATCCCTAACGCACAATGTTTCAGCATGACACGAAGTGGGCTATGAGACCACCTGTGCAGAAATAGAGAAGACTTACAGAGTGGTGCATCTGTAGTAACCAGATACGGCATTTTCGCATGTGCATTGTTTGTCGGAGCCAACAAACCAGGACTGGCCTTGAGAGTACTGGCTTCCCTGGTAGAGACACTTATCTGGAGGAAGAGGAGTGAGTGAGTGAGTGAGTGAGTGAGTGACCGGTGTGGATGTGAAAACACACAGCAACAACAAACAAACAACAACAACAAAAACAAAACAAAGCAAAAAACCCTGTTGTAAATGGGAAAGTTGTTTTCATCAAGAGAATATGTGGTTCTTTCATGGGAGATAATGATAAAGTGTTTTTTATGATATAGTAATTATTAATATATTTCTTTCATTACCAATATTATATATAATACAATCACCATCGTAATTAATACTATTACTATTACAATTCTAAGAAGAAGAAGAAGAAGAAGAAGAAGAAGAAGAAGAAGAAGAATAGCAATATCAATGCAGTGATGTTAATTAACGCTATAATATAATGATAACAATAATAATTCAACAACATAAATGTGAACAATAATATAAATAATAATGATTATGGTTATGATGGTATAACGCCTAAAGGCCTAGTACAACGCCCAGGCACTGGCGATTTTAAAAAAGGTATCGATTCATGATTTTGTCCCACTTATTCAACGTTTTGAAAATATATAAGAAAAATAAGCTTACCGTTTGGTCCAGGTGCAGGTCCAGTACCTGTGGGTGATGAGAAACAGGCTTGAGTCATTTTTTAAACACTTCAAATATAAAAAGACCCATTCCATTGATATAAGCTTACTACTTGAAGTCTTAATCTAGAGTGTGACCAAAGAACAAGAAAGGGTAATAGCAAAGGATACTGATTTGATTAGCAGGTGTCTCGTAAAAAGCGTTTCATAGCTTTGGTCAGATTGAAAAAAGAAAAATTCCAAAACACTGCTTGTAACGCTGAGAAGCATTGCAAAAGGATTTCAGAACATCCTGCCAAAACGGTCCATATCCGAGGTATTTTTCCCCAAAACAAAATAACGTGTCAAAATGTGATGATAATAAACACTTTTAAAGACATCTGTGAGAAGTGACTTGACAATCCCCAACCTCAACCCCACCCCACGGTACACTTACTTTTTGTGAGGGTCTTGGTTTTAAAAAAATTCAGCACTTACAACATCAATAGGACACTTAAGGTGGCCGAATATTATATGTGTTAATAAAGAGAGAAACATTCAGAGAAAAGAAGGAGGAAAGCTGTATCAATATGTGTCCTCTGAGTTATGTCAGGGGCTAATATAATAAGGGAGGGAATGACTAGGTGATAGAAGGAGAATGTGATTTGTTGACACGATAGGCATATTGTATAGCTTGTGCTGGACAATGAACAAAGTGAACACTGTAACATTCTTGCAATCGAGGGTCAGATAAGTATAGTTCGATAGCTCAGTGTAAGATTCCTTCTAAAGCCACCTTTTCGTGGAAATCACTTTTTAAAAAAATGTTATCAATTACTGCGCTTTCGGACACATGTCAAAAACATAACAAGCCTTCTACGATCACTGATTTTGAAGTCACCATACTACAACATGATGAATTACAGAAACTGGATAATAAACTAGTTGATTATTTTTTGCTTGTCTAAAAACATTTTTAAAAAATGGCGTATGGCCAATCCTTACGCGATAAACCGGCAATTTAATCAGGTCTTATCTTCTTATATTGCAGCAGTAAAAACTCACCGCAAAGTCCACAGAAGTCCCGGCAGTTGTCAAAGGCCCACTGAGCGTACTGAGTACAGGCTGGTTTACCATACAGAGGGCAGTTGTTTAGCTTGTTCACACAAGGAGGGAGAGTCGCTGGGGTTTGACCTAAGACCAAAACATAAGGAAGCAATGAATGATCAATTGATGATGAATAAATATTAGTTGTTTATATACGATGGGGATTTAGTACACCATCAAGTTTCCCCTCCATTAACAGTTAGCATAACATTTTATTATTTCTATGATCGATTGAAATTAATAGAAACGTTTTTCATGCTCGCTGACATAATTATTTCCGACCATTTAAAAGGCGGGCTGCTTCGACTTTGTCTGCCAGAACCAGCCCAGGCTATATGAGAAACAGAATCCCAGCAGACAAATGGAATATAATATTATTTAACACAATACATTCCCCTAACGGGAATCAAACTCGCACCATCAACGTGCAACGGTGAAGAACCTAATGGCTACATCGCAAATGCAGTTGCTAACCACTCAACCAGTAAATCCCAACGTGAGTGCGTGCTCACCGATTCCGTTAGAGCTGATGGTTCCTAATCCGGTGAACGTTCCCTGTTGATTCTGGAATTCGCAAACTGGAGTGGGACAACAGGCACCGGTCTTTTTTTCCAGGCGACAATAGCTGGGCAGTCGTGTGTATGTGGGGCACCTGGATAGGCAAATTAGAACAGCACGTCACATCACGAACTCGCATTTAGGCTGAAAATTAAATCTGATCGTGTATACTTGAATAGACGTTATAAATATTTTGTTATCACTGGAAAAACAGGAGGCAAACGAGGCAGGAGTAGACCAAAAAATAACGTATTTGGCAAACCTGAAAAGATGAGTGACGGGGAAACACCAGGATGATAATGTAGATTTTTGTTAGAGTCCCAGTGGAGAAATGAATGGGGAACCATGATTGATGATGTCTGTTTCAGATGAGGCATTTTATGATGATACGCTTTAATCTGTATGAGATATACCGTTGCTACTTTTACAAGTGTTCATTTTAATCGAAACAGATAAACCAGTGCTACTGATGTGGATCGATTTTATATCGTACCTTGAAATGGGACAAACTGGACAGTGGGATAAGAACCAAAATGTCAAATTAGTGAGTGAGTTGTTTTCAGTTATTTTTCTTAGTTCCAGTGTTAAGTTGATTAAAAATTGAGTTCAACACTAAAAAGAAAAACCTTACGGAAAGATTTTATTTTCTCAGGAATATATATATCAAATAGAAGCTTGAGCACTTTCCCAGCATTTTCTCCTCGAATAGTTTCAGGAGGGAACACTAATTAAAACTGCACGTTAATTAAAACAACGAAAAAAATCAGGATGGCAATGATAGCACAATTTGAGGGACAGCAATGGCGACCGTAACAACAGTAATTGCAACAGCAACAGTGACAACAACAGCGACAGCAACAGCGAGAGCAACAGCGACAGCAACAGCGACAGCGACAGTGACAGCGACAGTGACAGCGACAGTGACAGTGACAGCAACAGCAACAGCGACAGAGACAGTGACAGTGACAGCGACAACCACAACAAAAGCAACAACAGTAGGAACAGCAGCAAAAGCAACAGCAACAGGTACTGAGACAACAACAGGAACGACAGCAGCAGAATAAGTGACAACAACTCACAGATCATGGCACTCGTGACGTCCAGTCTTGGCGTCTACACAGACACACTGAGCGTTGCAGCCGTCCTGCCACTGCTGGTCCTGGTAGTAATTCTTGCCGCCGTAAACACAGGTGTCTGTCCAACAAAGAACATTTCTTTATTTCTTAACTTTTTTTTTTTAGTAAAGCTTTCAATTATATTTGATCTTTTTATCTTTACCTTTTTTTAAAGGTTCCTATCATTGTCTTCTCCTCTTTTTTTCCAGATATGCTATACATATTAATAAATCATATTATTTTTTATCTGGAAGTTAAAATGACAAAATTTGTTCGTAACTTAAAAGGTTTTATCAGATAAATAATTTGAAAAGGGTGCATTTGGGTTTAAAGTTGTAATCTCCTAATACAAATTACAAGTAACCTTTGTTTGGATCCATAAAAATGGTCTGCTGAAATACAACGTTCGGCCAAGAAATTATGATTGTTGAAAAGGTGAACTCGAGCAAATACAACGAACAATAAATAGTTTCCTGGTTCGCGATTCGATTGCTTTGATGTTGTTTGCTCCTTCTTCCCCTATAAAAGATATATCGTCATTATCTCTCCTTCTTTTATTTGTACTTTACCATCTAGTAACAGCCCCAATCTTCGGAACTGATTCTGCTGGAAGTGTCGTGCAACTTTTGATAAAAACGGAACAATAATATATCAGGTTTCGGAGACTTACCAATTCCGTTGCGCGAGCCCTTATTGGCTCCTTGTGTTGTTCCCACCGTCTGGTCAAAGTTGCACTGAGGCTGCAGGCAACAAGAGCTCGGGTCTTTGACCAAAGTACAGTCGGCCGGCAGGTTGTGATAGATGGGACATCTGCAAGAACCAATTGGAGGGTGAAGATATGGTGGGTTTTTTTATCAGGTGCGTTTTCTTTTACCCCCCCCCCCCCTCGTCCTGCCTCTCGAAAAAAATGGATACATTTTAGATCATCCGGGAGGCTAGCTTTCACCATGCCTGTCAGTGTTGACACAGGCTGAGAGGGATACAATATCTCAGCAGAAAGACCTAGATACTCAAAAAAAATCTCTTCACACCCAGGAACCGGATTCGAGTCTTCTACAGGCACCTAACCGGTACACCACAGACACCACAAGTACGTCGAAACGGGGGGGGGGGGGGTTAATGTTTCAGGTCTTCAAACGGCTGTCAAATGACAGCATGAGCTAATGTATCTAAAGGTCATGCTTGTTACACGTGCGATCAAAACGCACGATATTTGCCAAAGAGCACAAGACACATTTTTCAATAGAAATTTGAAAAGGGTGAAAGTCTGCTACAGTACTTTGTCTACCACGGTGGAGGCCGCCCACTTATTTAAACATTATTTCTTTCAAATTCAAAGATTTGGTCACGTCTATCTGGCTGACCATTGGATTGCGTATTTGATTTGATCTGTTTGTCTAACAGTGTGTGTGTACGTGTGTGTGTGTGTGTGTGTGTGTGTGTGTGTGTGTGTGTGTGTGTGTGTGTGTGTGCCCTCTCCCCCCTTCTCTCTCTCTCTCTCTCTCTAGAAATGGGAAACCTTAAGCCACGCCCAAGTGTACCTCCCCCGGATTCACACACACACACACACACACACACACACACACACACACACACACACACACACACACACACACACACACACACACACACACACACAAACACATACACTCAAACTTCTCTGGTTGCTGTCATTCGTCTGACTTACTTGTTGTAACATCTGTACTTTCCAGTCTTCCCGTCCTCACAGACACACTCGTAGTCACAGCCGTCTGACCACTTCTCACCAGTAGAGTACGTCTGGCCTTTGTACGCACACGATCCATCTGCAACGTTTGTTTGAGTCGTGCTTTAGAGCGCCAAGTGCACACACTAAGCTCTTTGTCTGTTTTACGTATGTGCATCTGTTAGCTGAGTGTTTAGGTGTTTGCATGATTTAACACTAACACAGCAATGCTATTATTATTACTTGGCGAATGGAACGAACAGAAACAGAAACTGTAGACTTGTTTCATTACAGCCAAATCTGTGTACTGCAGTTGGATGGGGTCACTGGTGCTAGGTCCTACTTCTTTTCTTTTTTGTACCCCGTGCTTCTTCTGTCTTTCTTTTTGCAAGTGGAATAAACCTCTTACTTAAAAAAAATAAAAAGAAGTGAAGAATGCATGAGTGATAAGAGGAGAAGATAGATGTTCGACTTTTGCGTAGATACTGAACAATATGGCATAGTTTTTCAAGAAGAGTGTTACGGCTCTTGCAACACAATTTGGTTATATAAGTGCGAGGATTAGAGGTGTTACAAGAGAGTTCTGAACACAAAAAGAAAGAGGAGAGATAAGGACGATAGATTTTGATAGGAAAGAAGGAGCAAACCACACCAGAGCATCCACCAACCACATCTCTAATATGGCATAGAAGACAGATATGTCTACTCATATTTTAACACAGCTAGGACTAAATGTAAGGGGAGAAAAAGTATTTAATAGAATGAAAAGAAAAAATACTTACAGAATCCAAGTGACTGGGTATCAATACCTGTGAATGAGAAGCGAGATAAGATAATTATGAATCCAGACTGTGTATACAATAGTTTAAGAAGCTAAATATTGTGAAGACTACACAAGGGAAAATGTAAAATTAGAAGGTAAAGAAACACTAGGAGTGGTGGGGTGATAACTATTTTTCAAAGTAAGAATACATTATTGCTGTATATTGCATATGTTTGAAGGAAAAAAAAAATTCCCTACCAAGTGTAATGCCCTTTCTGGTTGATACAGTTCAATAATCAAATACATTAGGTAGGGAAAACTACGAATAAATGTTTTATCATACTGATGATGATAGTGACACTGCTGACTAAGGGCGACTATGTTGCTGCTGCTACTACACTGACTGTTATTACTCCTGCTACCGCTGCTGTTGCTGCTACTGCTGCTGCTGCTGCTACTAGAGCTTCGACTGGCATTGATGAAGATGATAACAACATTAACAATACTGATAAGGATTTTAATGTACTAACCACAATAACCACAGAATCGTTTGCAGTTTTTCTCCATATAGGGCCTGTAGGAGCCGGAGCACGAGGCAATTCCGTAGGACACACAGTCGTTGATGACGTCATTGCATGTGGGTGGGGCCACGGTGTAGAGAGCTGTCACAGACAAAAGTAATGTTCAGGTCATTAAATGTATCTGATAGAGGGACCATGGTTTACATGGTTCACGTTTTTGTTTTGTTTTACTGGGAACTATTAAGAATAAAATCGACAATGCGTTAAACAGTGTAAGTTGTTCGTTGCGCACGAACATACAAAGTATGCCTGATTACGTTTTTCGGGTGACATTGGCCGTCCATTACCGATTTCGTAGAGATTCAACTCGCTAAACATAGATTTTCCTCCATGGACAATGATCTTACTCTATTATTATCAACGTTTGGGGAGTGCGAGTCGGTGGCGTATTTCCATGTTGTTTTACTTACGACTGCAAATGCCACAGTATCTCTCGCAGTTGACTTTAGCCCATGTTTTGTAGGTTCCAGTGCAAAGGTCACTTCCGTAATTGGCGCAAGTTGAGATCTTGTCCTTGCAGGGGTCAGGGGGAAGAGTTCCGCCTGAGGATGATGATGGTATAGATAGATAGACAGATCGATAGATAGATAGATAGATAGCTAGATAGACAAATCGATAGATAGATGGATAGATAGATAGATAGATAGATAGATAGATAGCTAGATAGACAAATCGATAGATAGATAGATAGATAGACAGATCGATCGATAGATAGATAGATAGATAGACAGATCGATCGATAGATAGATAGATAGATAGATAGATAGATAGATAGATAGATAGATAGATAGATAGATAGACAGACAGACAGATAGCTAGTCAAACTGGTTAACATAACTACACGATGCCGTAAGAGTGTCTTCCTCGGGTAGTTTTTGTATATTTATTTTCTTTTCATAACCGTCCTACCTTTAGACCACACGTTTACCCGATCCGTCCCCGGACTAGTAAATCTAATAGAAAACTTGGTAGGCAGGCAGAAATGGCTATCAGTTGCCAGCATCAGGACCGACGTTTTTAAAGAACACCAAAATACAAATATGAGACACAGAACATGAATGTCTATGGTAGAGGTTCTCTAGTAAGCAGCTCAAAGCTAAAAAGCAATGTAAAATGTTCCATAGTTCAGCAAATATGACTCCGGAGAAAGTGTTTAGCAAACCGGTATGGAATTATAATGAAATTGTATTTTTCTTCAACGTCTTTAGCCATTCATTTCTGTTTTTATTTCCTTTACTCACCAGGCTGAGCTGTGGTCCTTGATGGAGCAGTGGTTTGGACTGTGAAGAGAAGAAGAGCGCATTATGAGTGTTTACTTGGGGAAGAATTCTATTCGTATAGGTCACTTATCGAATCTATTTTGAAATGCAACAGGAATATAAATATTGACCCTCTCCCCACAAAAAAAGAAAACAAAAGAAAACAAAAAAACCGAACGGATATTAGGAACTTTTCTCGCAATGTATAATATCATCTAGATGGTAGACCTCTTCTACACCGGCAGCCAGCGCCAAATCAAGGCGAGTTGGATCCAACATTCCAGTAAACAGATGAAGATACACAACAAGATATCTTACTAGTATCTGCTTAAGAATCGAACGTCAGACGGTAAAGAGCCTAACAATTATAACGCAGACACGCATTAATACTGTTAGGTCATTAATACTTTACAGCTTCTGATCATGAATACAAAACATGAAATCGCGTAACAGTTCGGGTTTTGATTGCAAGTGGATTCCAGAGTATTTAGCTAAGTGTTCATGAAGGACATTATATTATTGACCTAATATGTTACAAAGGAACAAAAACGTTCCTTTTCTTCTTCAAACGTTTTACCTAAAACATATATTGATATAAACACGCCACTTCTCGTTTGCTCCCAGAAGACTTATACAGTAAAGTGGGTTTTACCAAGCCACCAGTCCATCTAAGTTCTCAAGCTGTTCTTTTGTAACGGGTAGGAAAACATGTATAGTTTTCACTGTAGACATATCAATGCATACATAATATACATACACATAATCATTATAGACGTAATACGCCTTCACACGCCTTGTAGATATATAGGTGCATTAAGTAAATGCTTGGTGGAAATGTAATGGATGTGTTTTTGGCTGTTTATGTACGTGGTTTATAATTGTTTTATGACACAGTGCCTAAACATTAGTAATTGGTACGAGTATTTATTAATTATTATTTTTCATTGTGTACTATTCTTTGGTAAGTTATCCTTTACTCACATAATTTATGTCTCTAATGTCTGCTTAATTTAGTTAGATCGCGACTTCAAACAAAACGCAATAAACTACCCACCGGTACAAGCAGCGTCAATGATCTTCTTGCTGAGTCCAGCGAGAGCACTGTAGTCCTGGGGGTTGAACATATGGTCTTTGTCCGGGTCGTCTGCGATGGCCTGCAGTTCTCCGGTGTTTACGTTAGGGCCAACACCCACAGAGATGAGCCCGATGTGATCCCGGCGGGCATTGTTCGCCTCTACTGTCACGTCAGCACTGGGGACAAATCATTGATTGATTGGAACGATGTTGAGTGCTTTTTGCCCACATCTGGCTAACCCAGATTAAGGGGGTTTCCAGAAATCTTGACCTACACCAAAAGTGGGCCTTGCCCTACCTATAGGAGAAGCTTGGTTTCATAGGTGTGTATATTAGTTTGGTTATAGAGAAAACTCTCCTTGTCTTTTAAAGAAAATGGACAAGGATCAAAACTTTGCCTCCGATTCTCTCAAAACAGCATTTTCCGGGATAGCCCCCTTGTGTTTAAAAGCGACCAATTTAGAGAGCACGTCAGGGCCAACCAGGGCTGAGCTGGATACATTGTAAGGGCTCACAGACAGACGGAGACACTCCATAAAAATCTGATCTAAAGAAGAATCGAACTCTCTTCTTCTGCATGCAACAGCTACTGAAAACTGTTGACCACGTTTTATGAAACACGAGAAAAAGATTGTAAAGGCAGTTAGAATTGTCGTTCCCTACAATTGAGAAACGTGACAGAAAATTATAAAATTGTCTGTCAGAAATGAATGCTGGTCTTGAATAAACAAGATAGGTGATGATGAGGTGTTGATGGGAATATAACGTCCAGGATAAGACTGATCCAAACAAGCAGAGAGCTTTGATACCCCCCCCCCCTCCGTCCTAAATAAGACATTCACAAGAGTTCGAACCCTGGTCATGTGCATCACAGCGCATAATGATTCTAAGTGAGCTAATATCCAGTGAACTGTACATTAACCATTTTATTCATTCCGGGCCAGTCGGTGTCGGCCAGGATTTTCCCTTTTGGAGGGACAACAAAACAATGCTATTTTTCACAATCTCCCCCAAAACAACCATACTCGATTTTTGAGGACTTGATCAAATTGTGTCAAAATCATAGCTCTTTTCCGCCCATACAGGAAACTGTGGCTGGCCCAGGCTCCGTTCGAGTCAAATAGATAAGCACTGTGCACTGAGTATAACGGCGCTCCCTATAATTCTGTGCCTTACCTGTTGGGAGAGGATCCGTCAGTGATGACGACAGCAACCCTGGGCACGTCGGCTCTGGCGCCGCTGTTCTGAGAAAAGCCGAGCTGTCTCATGTAGCGCAGGGCGTCAGCTGTGTTTGCTCCACCTCCCATGTACTTCACCTGAGCACAACAAAATATAGTTTTTTTTCTTGGTCATTATGTTATACTAGCTGGACCCCCTTTCGATGAAAGGAACGATCGGTGCATTAACATCAACTGGAAGTCATTGGCCTATATTTACACTCTACTAGAATGGAGCAATACATTTTGAGAGATGCAAAAAATTAGGTCTAGAAATAGAGATGTACAGATTGATTCTCTATTCCGCTTTCGTGGTTGTACCCTCCAGAATTTCAGAGCACACGGCTAGTGAACGGAAAACTCACTTGTTTACAATGGCGTCTTAGAATACGAACTTTCCCAAGATTCGGAAGTTATAAGCGGCCAAAGTGACGAACTTTCACAAATATAATATGTATAGATAAAACCTAACAGGCGTCTGATGTGTAGCGTTTATACGCGGTGCCCATCGGGGGATCGGGTCTGGTAGGGGCGGGGCGGTTTGCTATCCAGATTGAGGGCGCTAGCGGCTATCGTGGCACAAACCGATAGCACCCAACTCGCCGCTTAAAAAAGCAAACGTGTTTGTTTTCTGGCGAGAGTCGGGCGATCGACCAGACCCGACCTGATCCCATCCGCAATGGGCACCCAGTATTACTCCAAAAGTGGTATTAGGCATTTCGATATCGCAAGCAGGAGACCCGAGTTTGATTACCTGGTGAGGAGATGATGTATTTGGCATCTCGGTCTTTCTGCTAGAATGTAGTATCCCTCTCAACCTGGGATAGCCCTGACAGACAGGGTTGGAAACCCTCCTCCTAAATGACCTGAAGTGTGTTGATGCAGGCCTAAAAACACCTAAATTTAAAACAGGACAAGCTGTATACTTCCTGGGAAGCTGAGAATGTTTCCGAGTATTCCAGGGTCTGGTGGAGTAATAATATTATAGATTGTAAAGCGGTAAGAGCGTGCCTTAGAACGGGGGTATGTGCTAAACAAGCTATTGATTAATATTATTATCATTATTACTATATTATTATTATTATTATTATTATTATTATTATTATTATTATTATTATTATTATTATTATTATTATTATTATTAATAATAATAATAATCACCATAATAAAGACAATAATAAATATTATTATCATTATCATCATCATCATCATCATCATCATCATCATCATCATCATCATCATCATAATTATTATTATTATTATTATTATATATTATTTTGGGATGAATATGGCTGACGTTGAGCTAGTGTGTCGTAAGAGGTGACTTTATGGCATCTTAGGCAGTGACTCCGAAAATAGGCTGGGGGTTGCCTTAAGTAGAGACAGGTGGGGAGCCCTTCTTGGCGGACTATATCTCAAAACCAGGATGAAATAAGTGAATTGTGATGAGTATGATATCACTGTCAGTCCAACATACCTGATCAATGGCCTTGAGTACATCGTATCTTGAGCCGTGCATGTTGAGGGGAAACTCCAGAGATGGGTAGCTGCTGTATTGCATCATACCCACCCTGACCTTGTCGGGTCCAATGTCAAGGTCTTTGACGGTGTTCTTGAGGAAATCCTCGAGTTTCTGAAAGTTGTTCTGGCCAATACTTGAAGAGGAGTCGAGCAGGAACATAACGTCAGCTTTCTGGAGACAGCCTGGAATATGAAGTTATGACTTTTGGTGACTGGTTCTGTGAGTAGTTTACATTTACAGTTTTTCTGTAAACTACTCTAGTTATGTCTTTTTCTTTCTCGCTTTCCGTCTTTACGTTTAAATATATATTTTTTAAAGAATTTCTGATAATTTCTAAAAGATCACATCCCCTTCCTATCTCTCTCTCTTTCTCTCTTTCCTCCCCCCCCCCCTCTCTCTCTCTCTCTCTCTCTCTCTCTCTCTCTCTCTCTCTCTCTCTCTCTGTCTCTCTCTCTCTCTCTCTGTCTCACTCTATCTATCTATCTCTCCTCTTTTTCATTCACTATTACATCACCCTTGAATAAGGGAGTGATGGGAATGAAAAGATCCATTGAGAATTAGCAGGACAAATCCATTAACTAAAAAGGCATTTTCGGGCGTTTATAAAACCAAATGCATTTAGAAAGTTGAGACTATCTAGGAGGGACCCAGAAAAGGAACGGTTTTATTCATCATTTTGCAAGAGAAAAAAAGTACTGTTACCCTTACCTGTTGGGGGTGGCAGGAACTTTGGATCTTCAGGAATTTCTGGAAAATAATAGAAAGAAAAGATTATTCGCATTAAATATTGCTATATTAAACAGCAAGTGTGCTCAATTTAATAGTGCAATATAACTTCAATGCTAACTTGTAGATGACCTTGAAGAAAAAGTCTGGTCTAGCCTACATTATAAGGTTGTTTGGGATAAGCCGCTTTGACTGAAATTCCACTGTTTTTTTCCTTTATATAAGCCGCTCTAGATTTGACACATCTAAAAGAACCCGACCATCATCTGTGCTGTAAGATTAAGCTCTTTGTCTTCGCATGCCACAAACGTGAGTTCGATTCCCGAGAAAGGAAGCCTGTTGTATTGAGTATATCTGTTTTTCTGTTGGGATGCTGTATCCGACTCAACATGGTTTGGCCCTGGAAGACGGGTAGGGTTGAAGTAGACTCCTCATCATCATTATCAAGTTACAGATCTGCCACAGACATCCGTGATCATGGTTCTATGTTTATTCCTTTGCTCGGATGCTTCCAAAAAGCTACATTATCCTGATCCTTCCCCGTCACCTATCTGTTTAGGCTCTTCAAGTAGGTTGCTCTGGGACTACCCTTGTCCTCTATGCCTTCAATTTTGCTAACGAGAGCTCAGATGTTCCAGGTCTTTATGTCTATTCAGTATCCCAGAAACTGTAGTTTTCCAGTAGACTTTTAAAAGGTCTAAATTGTGCCGATGGTGAAAGAGATACTCGCTGTTTATAGATCAATAACCCAAAGAGAATCTATAGGGTAGTAAACGCCAACGTCTGTGGTTGGGCGACTGGGCGCTTCGCTGTCGTACGCAAGAGACCCAAGTTCGATTCTCGAACAGGAAGAACATTTTTATAATAGAGCATTTCGATCTTTCTGGTGGCATGTTGTATCCCTCTCAGCCGGGTCGCTCCTGAGAGGCTGAGCCGGAAGCCTGTCTCTAAAAGGATAAAACATGTGCTGATGGGGGCGTAAAACACATACACAAAAGAATTAAAGCAATTACAGTTACTACCAAATCCCCAAAATAAGAAACAGATATTCCATTTCCATAATGTTACCATTACAGATCTTTGGTCCCAGGACGTCCGCGAGAGCCTGAGCGGAATCGAAGTTGTCTGCCGTGTAGACATATCGTGTGTCTGGGTCGCTGGCGATACCATTCATCTCGTTAATGTCCACTCCGGCTCCGATACCGACAGAGTACACATCGATATCGTTGGCCCGAAGCTCGTCCGCCTGAAAGTAGTGTTAGGACAAAATGTATAATTAGCTTGTGGAAAGTTGTTGATATACAGTGTATCTGGAAAAGTAAAAACTGGTATAGATTTAGAAGTATTTGCTGCAGCACCACAGAATCAGATCTTCTTAAAATTTCCTAAATGTTACGTTGACATGCTATGTCTTTTTTATTATTATGTCTTTTTAGACAAGTCAAAGCAGCCCGCCTGCTATAGAATTTAAATTGTTCGGATTATAAAGAGAAACGTTAAAACGAATTGAACAATGAAATGGCAATGTTTTGTCTAATAATGTATTAACCGTCGGCGATAATAAGTTATATTCGGATCTGCAGTACCATGTTTCCCTTTACAAATCCAATATTTAATCTTCCCATCTTTGTGTTTCACTGACATAGTACTCCTGGCATTTTCTAATGCTGTCTATGAAACAAATTGCGTAGTTTTCAATAAAGTACAAGGCAATAAAAAGCGGAGCTGTAACCTGCACAACAGATGGAACATACAATAAACTTAAACTCTTCCAAACATCAATCCGTATTAGACAAAAATTAAAAACTCTTGGTGTAGAAACACACGTATCAGGGATGTAATGGTAAGAATCTTCTCCGCTGCACAGAAAAGATATGGAATCGATCCCCAAGAGGATCATTGAAGACAACATTATGTCTTTTTAATGCAGATGTTTAACGCCCCAATCGACATAATTTAGATAACTTATGAGATGGGCGTTCTGTTTATTCTAAGCATGCCATTCTCGATTTCATTAGTTGACAATCAAAACGAATGTTTTTTTTGTTTTTTGTTTGCTGAGCGCAAGGAAAAAATACAAAAAATCACTCAGAGTCAGGCAGTGTAAGGAGGACGGCTGCTCCAGTAAGGAAACGTTCTTCTCACCCAGGATTTAATGGATGACCAGGGTACTGTGAGCAAGCCCTTTGTCGTGGTGCAGCAGCTATACGTTTTATTGCCATAACGCTCGCTTCTTCTCACGTACTAAATTACATTTCAATTGCAGGTGTTTTTACATCCCCCCCCCCCCAAAAAAAAAAAAAAAAAAAAAAATTAGATTACTTAGAAGGCCATCTTCTAACCCTGCCTGTCAGGGCCAACTCAGGCTGAGAGGGATACAACATCCCAGCTGAAAGACCGAGATACTCATAAGTAGCCACCAACTTTGAATCGAACTTGGTTCTTCTGCGTGCAACAACGAAGCACCAAAACACTACACCAGACGCTTGGTTTCTCGCGTACAGAAAGAACCAAATGTCGCAAGAGTTCTCTGCATATTGATCGTCTGGCCATGTGGCAAGAACTAGCAGAATGCCACCAAAGTGACTTGGACTTTCGACTCAAACTGTTTTGCTTTCTTCGACCTTAACGACATCGGACATTTCCACTTAAGGCCCCGCTTCAACATGACATGTGCTCAGCTCACAATCCTCTGAGTATCCGAGACATATCACCACTGTGATTAAGCAAGCTTCCTACTAACCCGACCTGGCTTTAGTGTAATATTTCCTTCTTCCCCAAGCTGGAGGTGAGGGTCACGAAAGAATTCTATGAGTGCATGGAGGCGTTTGCAGAAAAGGCTAGGAACATGAGGGACCTTGGGGGGGCACTTCCAAAGGGAAAACGTGTAGTTTGTAGATTGGATTTGAAATTCGTATCGTTTGCAACACCATTTCTGGGATTTTTTCTGACACTCCTCGTAAAAACATAAGAACATACTTAATCTTATAAGTATATTCCCTTGCACTCATGGGTGGTCAAGGGGTGCCACTGGTAGGAGCTTTTTTCTTTTCTTTTTTCCTTTGTTTCTGTCTGTCGATCTTGAATATTTCCTCTCCTCTAAATAGCCATTATCATGTCTGTGTTTCTCTTTACTCAAACAAAGTCCTTAGCACCAAATACTCAGTACTCACCCTAAGCTTTGTAAGCGCTGCGTTATTGGAGCGTCCGCCAGAAACAAGGACAACGATCCTCGACGTCTTGTCTCGGACTCCTGCAGCGGGCGTGAACATTTGGTTCTTGGCCGTCTGCAGAGCTCCCAGCATGCCCTCGGTTCCGCCCACAAATGGAGCGTTGCCAATGGCGTTGTTCAGCGCCGCTGCCGTGGGGTTGTCCTTCAGGTTGAACACAGTCTTCGAACTGGTGCCGTAAGTGACCATGCCAACGTGCATGCCGCGGTCTCCAATGTTCATTTTGTTCACGGTGTTTTTTACCAGGTCCAGTTCTTTTTGGTAATCCGCTTGTCCGACGCCATCCGAAGAGTCAACGACGAACACGACGTCAGCGTAGCCAGTGCAAGCTGGGGGAAATGATTGGCATGAAAAGAAGTTAAACGTTATTCCTTCTTTTGTGTGTGCTTTGGTCGTTTGAGAAATGAGAAGCGTCGCGACAGAATAAAGGTCGTTTAGTGCAGATATATAGCAAGACAGATATGAGAGAAAACAGTGGAACACAACAAAGAATCCAACATCGTCTTTATAGACCAGGAGAAGGCTTTTGACAGGGTAAACAATGCAAAACTCTGGAAGACACTCCAAAAGTACGGCGCCAGAAGACAAATGTTCGATAATGTCAAAGCTCTATAAACTAACGGCATAGGCTCAGTTAGAACGAAAGAAGGCAAAACAGACAGCTTCAAAGTAAGATCTGGAGTATGATAGGGATGTGTTCTATCTCCCCTCCTGTTTATAATATATATGGACACAATAACGCAAGACGCATACCAAAGCCCAGAAAGCTTAAATGAACTTCTATTCACACCGTGTCACACCTTGTCCTCAGTGTTGGGGTCACTGCAGTCGGAACATGTCCGTCTCTGCTCTTCTATTCGTAGACGACCAATGTCTTATTCATCCAAACCAACAAAGCCTCCAAAATCACACTACCGAACTGAACAAAAGCTGCGAGTAATTTAACATGAAAATAAGCACATCAAAAACAGAAATTATGAAAGTGAGCCAAAACCGTCGTCCCTTGAACATGCATGTCAACTGTAAACGACTGAAACAGGTGAAGGAGTTTAAATACTGTGGCCGTACGTTTTCTGAAAACGAGTCCATAGACAGAGAAATAGAAATGCGAACTCAAAAAGCCAACGTTGTCACATACTAGCTCGCATCCCTCCTATCTCATCCAAATATCTCCATGGACACAAAGAGACAGCTTATCACCTCAATATTCATACCAACATTATGCTACCAGTGCCAGACCCGATGTTAAGTAAAACCCATGAAAGCAAAATCACCGCATGCGAAATGAAATATCTCCGCAAAACCCTTAACTTCACAGGACGAGACAGGCAGGGAAATGAAGAAGTAAGAGCAGCTATCGGAGTTGAGTCCTGCCTGCATTACATAGAAAGACAGAGAATACACTGGTTTGGCCAACAGTTACGTATGTCACCTGGCCAGCCAGCCTCGACAGCCTACAACACCAGCACTCATTCTATAAACGAAGAGGAAGGCCAGGCAAAAGGTGGATCGAGGGAGTCAAGGAAACTCTGAGAAACTAATATAATATCACAACTGAAAGAGTTACGGAGTTGGCCTACTATAGAAAACTGCATCTCCGCTCGACGTTTAACAACAACAGAGGGTGAAAAAGTAAAAAGTAAAGTAAGTAAAATGGCAAGACAAACTTTAAATAACAGCAAAAGAAATGAAAAGGAAAGTGGTACTGTGTTTATTATAACCAATGCGTAAGGCCCAATCAACAAATTTAGACGAGTTGGTCAACAGGCTGTCTGTAATGGGCTAATCTGGGCTGATTGGGATACACCATATCACGACAATCGAATTGACGTGTCCGTGTTTTCCGTAAAACGGCGAAGAGCCTTATCATTACGCCAGGGAACTAGGTCAACAATGTTAGCTATGAAAGACATAGGGGTACGGTACAGTACAGTACAGTACATGGTGTGGTATGGTGTGGTGTGGTGTTGTGTGGCGTCATTATTACATGTAACACCGCACTATAAGGAACATACTTTGTTTGACGGCAAAAGCCATAATATCTTTTAGTGAGCTCATAGCAGACATATTTTGAAATACGGAAAAATACTGCGGGAATCCAGTGAATGAAGATCGTTAGGTCAACCCGCTGTTCGTTAATTGTCCCAAGATACGGACAATAGCAGCGATGAAAAGAACCGGTAGCATACAAGACCCCCCACCAGTCACCTACTGTTGAACATCAGTTTTTAAGCCAGCGGTGAGGGCCCCTCATTCTATGGTCATTCTCTAACAGAATTGAGCTCGTACGGATTTTAAATTCCATAGAGCCAAGTTCTTTCAAACGACTGTGTAGGGGCAGAGTAAGGTAATATGTATTTAGAACGTTTTGCTTTTAGTAATAATTTTTTGGCTCTTGCAACACAATAAGGTTATAAAAGTGCCTAATATTAGAGGCGTTACCAGATCTGAATAACAAGCAGAAAAATATGGAGTAGATGAGGGCAATAGATGTTTGATAGGAAAGAAAGAACAAGCCATATCAGAGGACCTACCAATGAGCACTGAATATTCAAAACTTAGATCAAATGAATACAACACGTTGTATAAGTTATAGTATCAAAAGTTTTTTAAAAACACTCCTGTGCGGAT
>NW_004797362.1:813743-821441 GCF_000002075.1 Aplysia californica
ATCGATAGATAGATAGATAGATAGACAGATCGATCGATAGATAGATAGATAGATAGATAGATAGATAGATAGATAGATAGATAGATAGATAGATAGACAGACAGACAGATAGCTAGTCAAACTGGTTAACATAACTACACGATGCCGTAAGAGTGTCTTCCTCGGGTAGTTGTTGTATTTTTTCTTTCTTTTCATAACCGTCCTACCTTTAGACCACACGTTTACCCGATCCGTCCCCGGACTAGTAAATCTAATAGAAAACTTGGTAGGCAGGCAGAAATGGCTATCAGTTGCCAGCATCAGGACCGACGTTTTTAAAGAACACCAAAATACAAATATGAGACACAGAACATGAATGTCTATGGTAGAGGTTCTCTAGTAAGCAGCTCAAAGCTAAAAAGCAATGTAAAATGTTCCATAGTTCAGCAAATATGACTCCGGAGAAAGTGTTTAGCAAACCGGTATGGAATTATAATGAAATTGTATTTTTCTTCAACGTCTTTAGCCATTCATTTCTTTTCTTTTTTCCTTTACTCACCAGGCTGAGCTGTGGTCCTTGATGGAGCAGTGGTTTGGACTGTGAAGAGAAGAAGAGCGCATTATGAGTGTTTACTTGGGGAAGAATTCTATTCGTATAGGTCACTTATCGAATCTATTTTGAAATGCAACAGGAATATAAATATTGACCCTCTCCCCACAAAAAAAGAAAACAAAAGAAAACAAAAAAACCGAACGGATATTAGGAACTTTTCTCGCAATGTATAATATCATCTAGATGGTAGACCTCTTCTACACCGGCAGCCAGCGCCAAATCAAGGCGAGTTGGATCCAACATTCCAGTAAACAGATGAAGATACACAACAAGATATCTTACTAGTATCTGCTTAAGAATCGAACGTCAGACGGTAAAGAGCCTAACAATTATAACGCAGACACGCATTAATACTGTTAGGTCATTAATACTTTACAGCTTCTGATCATGAATACAAAACATGAAATCGCGTAACAGTTCGGGTTTTGATTGCAAGTGGATTCCAGAGTATTTAGCTAAGTGTTCATGAAGGACATTATATTATTGACCTAATATGTTACAAAGGAACAAAAACGTTCCTTTTCTTCTTCAAACGTTTTACCTAAAACATATATTGATATAAACACGCCACTTCTCGTTTGCTCCCAGAAGACTTATACAGTAAAGTGGGTTTTACCAAGCCACCAGTCCATCTAAGTTCTCAAGCTGTTCTTTTGTAACGGGTAGGAAAACATGTATAGTTTTCACTGTAGACATATCAATGCATACATAATATACATACATATAATCATTATAGACGTAATACGCCTTCACACGCCTTGTAGATATATAGGTGCATTAAGTAAATGCTTGGTGGAAATGTAATGGATGTGTTTTTGGCTGTTTATGTACGTGGTTTATAATTGTTTTATGACACAGTGCCTAAACATTAGTAATTGGTACGAGTATTTATTAATTATTATTTTTCATTGTGTACTATTCTTTGGTAAGTTATCCTTTACTCACATAAATTATGTCTCTAATGTCTGCTTAATTTAGTTAGATCGCGACTTCAAACAAAACGCAATAAACTACCCACCGGTACAAGCAGCGTCAATGATCTTCTTGCTGAGTCCAGCGAGAGCACTGTAGTCCTGGGGGTTGAACATATGGTCTTTGTCCGGGTCGTCTGCGATGGCCTGCAGTTCTCCGGTGTTTACGTTAGGGCCAACACCCACAGAGATGAGCCCGATGTGATCCCGGCGGGCATTGTTCGCCTCTACTGTCACGTCAGCACTGGGGA
The DNA here is from genome assembly GCF_000002075.1 of Aplysia californica. Taxonomy (NCBI): domain Eukaryota; kingdom Metazoa; phylum Mollusca; class Gastropoda; order Aplysiida; family Aplysiidae; genus Aplysia; species Aplysia californica. The sequence goes on from NW_004797362.1 coordinate 815,558, forward strand.
CAAATCATTGATTGATTGGAACGATGTTGAGTGCTTTTTGCCCACATCTGGCTAACCCAGATTAAGGGGGTTTCCAGAAATCTTGACCTACACCAAAAGTGGGCCTTGCCCTACCTATAGGAGAAGCTTGGTTTCATAGGTGTGTATATTAGTTTGGTTATAGAGAAAACTCTCCTTGTCTTTTAAAGAAAATGGACAAGGATCAAAACTTTGCCTCCGATTCTCTCAAAACAGCATTTTCCGGGATAGCCCCCTTGTGTTTAAAAGCGACCAATTTAGAGAGCACGTCAGGGCTAATCTGGGCTGATTGGGATACATTGTAAGGGCTCACAGACAGACGGAGACACTCCATAAAAATCTGATCTAAAGAAGAATCGAACTCTCTTCTTCTGCATGCAACAGCTACTGAAAACTGTTGACCACGTTTTATGAAACACGAGAAAAAGATTGTAAAGGCAGTTAGAATTGTCGTTCCCTACAATTGAGAAGCGTGACAGAAAATTATAAAATTGTCTGTCAGAAATGAATGCTGGTCTTGAATAAACAAGATAGGTGATGATGAGGTGTTGATGGGAATATAACGTCCAGGATAAGACTGATCCAAACAAGCAGAGAGCTTTGATACCCCCCCCCCCCCCCCCAACCTTCCACCCACCTAAAAAACCCTGCGCGCACATAAAGAGTATTTATACCTTAGACTATTATTATATTAACTTAAATTGTGTACTCTGACGTAATCCCGCCCAGTACACTAATGAGTGCATCAATTTAACAATTATTATTGATTCAGTTGGAGCCAAATGAATGTTAAGGGGACGATAAACGATGCCACACTCACTTTCCTATTGCGGGACTGCTGTTTTGCCCTTTACTTAAAACTTTTTAATGGAGAGCCCATGGAGCTCAAGACGGTGCTCGGTCTAGAATATTACTATATTTCAAACATCCGTCTTATTTACATTGTTTATTGTTGTATTTTTTCTTTCTTTCCTTTGTGCAATGGAAGCATTAAAACTAACATAACTATTTCCTTACACTTTACCACATTAACTACATTGTTGTTATTTGAACTCAACTGCTCCTTGTCTGCCAAAAAGACTTTCTCGACAATGCAAAAGATAAATGAGCATCCATGATAACCTCTTGTTTTCTGTAAAGAATACACCAATAATAGGCTACAAAGTTAGGGTTACAAATTGGGTCTGAAGCTAACTGTAGTCCTTAAAAAAATATAAATCATTAATTAAAGACACACACCTATAATGCGGTCAAAAATTCGTTGCGCAGATTATCCCCAAATATCTCTTTAACGGGTGAATCAATGTCATCCATACTTTGCACAGCAGTTTGTTTCAATTTGTCTTAACTAACAACTTTTCTTCATAAATTTATATAAAATACTTGAAATCTCTGTAACACGTAAAAAGGTATTGTTCACAGCACTTCCCGCTTCTCACACACACATTTCGATTGCTTATATGGCCTACGTCAAAGCTCGTCAATGACACTTTGTACTTGCAAAACTTGTTACAAGAAATTCTTTTTATACTGAACACAGTTTTTGCACGAATGCTTCTCAAAACATGCGTTCAATAAGCATAATGTCCCGATTAGAAAGACATAACGGACTTGTTATTAACAGCAATATTGCCCCAGCTGTAAACATTTAAAAATCTGTAGCAACCACGCACTTGGATTTTTTTATAGTATTAAATGTAAAGAATTTTCTAGAATACAGCTAGCAGGCGTTTACAAAAATATTGATCTGCTAAGACAAATAATTATTGATACAGGCCATTGTGCAAAAATTGGAGAACTTATGTTCAATAGATGAGGAGAGATTTGACAATAAGTCGCGCCACGAATTTTTGACCGCACTATAGCGGATTACTTCTGGACAGAGTTGCTCTTTGATAGCAAACAGTAACATACCACCACCACTACTACTACTACTACTACTACTACTACTACTACTACTACTACTACTACTACTACTACTACTACTACTACTACTACTACTACTACTACTACTACTACCACTACTACTACTACTACTACTACTACTACTACTACTAAAGATAATAATAATAATATTAATAATTATAATGATTATAATGATAGTAAGAGTAATAATAATAATGATAATAATAATAATAATAATAATAATGATAATAATAATAATAATAATAATAATAATAATAATAATAATAATAATAATAATAATATTGATAAAATATTGCTCTTATTCAGCGCCTGTCCGAACAAGTAAGTAGGTCCCATGCCCTACAGTTCGGCACTTTAAATGAGGAAAGTAAGATGGAAGAGCTCGGGAAAAAATATTGTTTAGTGAATAAAAATACAATTGTAATGATTCAAATTATGCATTGGATACTCACGTGTGTTCTGTGCATGGTTAAGTCCTAATAACAGTGTGGTCAAACACGCCAGAAGCAGCTGGCGATCCATGGTGACCACTTTCCTTCACTAAAGATCACTTTGATGCTGCTGTCTGGTAAGACGTACAATTTATAATGTGCGAGACTGCACCCTTTGTCCGTTTGTTCTTGATAAAAATCACGTGACTAGCTACCGGAAACTGTGTTAGGTAATATCTTTGGTAATCGCGGGAACGGCAGAGAATGAAATTTGGAAGTTCTAAATGGATCTCATTGGCTCACATTGTGATGAATACATAATGTGTATTCTGCAGAAAATTCTTAGGATGTTTCATAACGATTGAAACTATTTTGTAATCTACAATTATGAATGAAGAAGTTTGTTTACCCAAAATGTAGAGCTACTTTTGATGATTAGTCTATATACATAATAACATACATATTACAACCGGGAATCTTGCTCTGTAGAAAATTATGAAAACGTATAAGTTTAAGTGCTTAACTTTCCTAGGGATGGAGGCTCATGCGGGCTCAAATTAACTTCTTAGGTTAGTTACATCCAATTCACCATCTCAGCATCCCCCCCTCCTCTCTCTCTCTCTCTCTCTCTCTCTCTCTCTCTCTCTCTCTCTCTTTATCTCTCTTTATGCTTGAGGGAAAGCGTTGTAGCCTATTATGTGCAAACTGCTGTCGTCCAAATGTTAACGGTCTACTTATTGACCACTTGCAGAAGGACGAACTGTCGAAAACAGAGTAAAGTAAATTCCATGAGGCCACATGTTCTGTTCTTCCGGGCTAAGCCAGGAAACGAACCAGTCCTACGCCTCACTGCTTGACAAGAACTTCGGTGATGTTCTGATCTCCGTTGTCATCATTATTATTTTGTTCTTTATGTATTATATATATATATTATGTGAAACTGCTGTATAGTCATTTTTCATACAAAGATTGTTTTTCTGTGACTTTGTGATTTGTCTCTAAAAAAGCTGCCAAAAAGGTTTGTGCTCTGTTTCTGTTTGTTGTTTAGCCATGTGACCAGTTCATTTGCTTGATCTTTATTGACCATATTTTTCGACAGTACTGTTTATTATATGTGAATGGAACGTAAATTAATCTCTCCACCTTCTGCACACCCTCCTCCAAAATAAAAAAAATCTCCCACCTATCCTTTACCATACATAAATTACTAGATCTATACAAAGAAATGACAGAGTATCGTTATTTCTCCAAAGGTCACTTGCTTAGACGAACAGGATGTGCTGGACTTAGGTAATCTTGACCATTCCTCTCTATCTGTGAGAACTTGACCACACTGTAGAATGCCAGAGCCGGAGGAGAGATAAGAAACCACTCCTGGTAGAAACTTTATGAATGGGCTGAGATTAAGTCTCATCCGTTGTCTTTAAAAAGCTCGACATTTCCTCTGTACATTTCTCCCTTCTGTTCCTTGTGTTGTTGCCGCTTCCTCGCTCTTTGATCTCCAACATGTTCATCTTTACATGTTTATCAATATTCTTTCCGTTTCAAAATTTATAACGTACTATTTGCAGTCAGATTCGGTTAATTTAAATTTACTCTGTATGCCCATGAGTCGGATTTCTATTCGCAGTAACGTTAAAAAAAAAAAGTTGATTGTACTTTTTATCAGTTGCTGCGGTTGATTGACTCACAGTCTACTGTGCATGTGGTTGTTCTAGGTCCTAGGCCTACAGTAATGATTATCCTCGTTCGGGTTCTAAATCAATCGATGGTGCTTTCGTTTTATGGCTACAGTAGTGTTTTGATTAAGCTCTTCGCCGTTGCACGCAGGAGTCGAGATTTTGATTCCCCTAAAGGGAATTCTTTTCAATCAAGTTTATTCTGTCTGTCTAATGGGAAGCCGAATTCCACCTGGCTTGGGTTGGCCCTAACACCGACATCCGAAAAGATATAAATTATTATGTCGATGGCAGCATAATAATGATCCGATTTAAAAAACACTGTTATCGTCTTATCTGTCAGTGAAGTCTTTACAATCATTGTTGCTGCTGTTTACAGTTGTAGGCTACTGCTGTTGTTTTCCTCCCTGTCTCTCTGTCTCTGACTGCCTCTATCTCTGTCGCTATCTCTGTATCTGTCTCTGTTTCTCTCCAAGTCTCTCTCCCTTTCGCTCCCTCCCTCCTTCCCTCCTTCCTCCCTCCCTGTCTGTTTGTACGTAACTCTGCACCTCCCCCCCCTCTGCCCCCCTCTGCCCCCCCCCTCTCTCTCTCTCTCTCTCTCTCTCTCTCTCTCTCTCTCTCTCTCTCTCTCTCTCTCTTCCATTCCATCCCACTCCCTCCACCCTCTCTTTCTCTCTCTCTCTCTCTGTCTTCTTAATTTATGGTTGAAGAAAGTTCCATTGCTTTTTGAATTTTGTTTTACGTTCAAATTTCCATCTCAATAGGTGTATTTAGTACCCTTTTAGCTTACTCTCCGTGCTTTTAAGAATATGAGTATATTTCATTAGAATGATTCTCAACTTAGTTGTGCCGCATCGGTAGTCCAGTAGTTGGGCTACCGAACTTGTAATCCGTGGGAGGGGCACTTTATACGACTTCCCCCATTTGGCTCGGTACTCGGTCCAATCGGAGATGGACATGAAACTCGGAAGCCCTACCTCTTGTTACCTTACAGTGTTGGAAGGGACGTTAAACATATGCAGTTTTTCAGTTTTAAACTCTAACATTAGATGTTTCTTTCTTATTAGATTTCTTTATTAAGGAGGATTTATTTAGGAAAACCCCGAAAAGATCTGAGTTTCACTATACGACTACCTTAACGTATACTGTGAAAAAGTCTTGTGTATTATTACTTCGACGCAGTCTCTGGGCAAAAATGTTGTTTTCGTTCTGTAGAGTCTCATCTTTTCACTCTTAGTTTTTCAGAGACTTATTTTAAGTACGTAATTTTTGGTTGATTTGAAAAAGAGATGTTAAGCAATGCAAACTTGAAATTCGTACGGATGTGAATGCCGCTCAACAAACGACACATTTCCTTTTTCTTCCACCCTTTGCTTATTGGTGTTTTGTTTTGTTTTTATTTTTGTTTTGTTTTGTTTTCAATTTCCCAATACTTAGCTAGGTACTGGCACAGGTCGTTGAAGAAAGCAAATTCACGTCACTGCAGTCCACCGATATCAAATATCTTGTAGGGGAGGTAACATGCCACGCCTCCAATATTGTCAAGGTTTATTAATAGTAAACTCCCCTAAGGAGCGTTTGGATTTTGTGAACTGGCTCATCATAGTCGCGAAAGAGAGGTGGGATAATATATTTACGTATGACGTGTAGGCGAATAACTTAAGCTGTGCATTTCGCTCCGGGGATTGAAAAAAATTGCAACAAAGATGATTTTGGCGTCATTACGTGTAGAACCATTTGAAGATGTCTCAATTCAAAGAATAATCCTTTACTGTATTATACACCTCCCCTACCCCATCCTCTCTCTCTCTCTCTCTCTCTCTCTCTCTC
>NW_004797362.1:823761-825110 GCF_000002075.1 Aplysia californica
CCCCCACACACACACCCTCCCTTTTAAAAGAAAAAAATGGTGTCTGCAGCCAAGGCGACATAACAGTCACATGGAAAATGGAGACCTTGGAGTGCGTAACAGGTCAAGTAAGTTTCGAATGGAGGACTAAAATTTACTGTGGTTTTTAAAATATTATAATGTGGAAAACGGTCATCTATCTGGACAGTTTTCCCTCAACAATGGATGGCTGTCTTAGACAATTTTGTATACCACCTGGGCGGTGCCACTGACTGAAGTGTCTTTAGGCCATTCCCAAAGGGGGAACAGTTATTGTTCATGCACAGTAGAATTGTAAATGGGCTGATTCATCCATGTCGCGCTTATAACTGTGCCTGATCTACAACAGGGAACTGCTGCCTTTTCTTTCCTAATCCTTACTATTGTCATTTTTCCTCTACTTATTTTGTATGTTTGTCACACTCTTGTGACCCACTATTTCAGGGGTGCCTTGATAGTCAAAGCAGACTTTGTGCTGTTGAAGCTAGAGAGGTGAGCAGAATAAGTCTGATTCCTCGTAAGGACTTCTCTGTTGACATCCACCCTTTGGTGCTCATACGACCTCATGCTGTTGCGAGCGCCGTAAAATCTCTACTAAAGCTAAAGACCATTTCGTCTGTATCTCTACCTTTCTTCACGTAATGCTGTGAATCCCACCCAGTCTGCGATGATCTTGGCGGCAGGGTGCGTCTTAAATGATCTTCAGTGTGTCGGTGGAAAAGTAAAAGATGTACCACAGAAAGAGCAAATCACAGAAACAGCAAATCACAGAAACAACAGAACTGTTGGGAAAATGGCACAACCCCCCCCTCCCCCCAAAAAACCCGAAACAAAACAAAAAACAACCAGAGATATTATTCGCTACTATGCACATTACTTTTTAAAAAAGAAACAACTCGACTGCTAAGAATCAAGCCTTCCACAAGACGCCATGCTGTTTGTGAAGAAAGATCCCTGTACAGATGACATTCAAAAAAAAAAAAAAAAAAAAAAAAAGATTGTCAGTAACATGAAGGCCTGCTGTTTCTATAGTGTATTTTGTTCTTGTTAGAATTCACATTTTCCGTAAACAATGTAACTGGCTTCATTGACTTTCATGAAAGCTGCCGGTGTGTCTTAGTAATTTCAACTTGTTGATGTCTCTGCTTATTGTGTGTGCTTACTTATAGATGGGTGTGTGCATGCGTGTGTGTGTGGGTGTGCGTGTGTATGTATGTGTGTGTGTGTGTGTATTGTGTGTGTATGTGTGTGTGTGTGGTGGGTGTAAGAGAGAAAGAGACAGACAGACAGACAGACAGACAGACAGACAGACAGACAGACAGACAGACAGA
>NW_004797362.1:832031-834133 GCF_000002075.1 Aplysia californica
TAACAATTTTGTACGTTATACATTATTGGGCACTCTCATACGCACATTTTTCTACTAATCAGAATGATGGCGTCAATGTCATAGAAATGGGCAAGGGACAAAAAAAAAACAATTTAGAAAAAAAAAAGGTATAGGCATCCCATTTCAACAATCACTGAGAGGAAATCGTCTGGAGCAGTGTATCACAATTTTTCACAGAAGTGTAAAACGTTTTTAATGGACGAGGGGGGAAAGAAAGAAAGAAAAAGAAAAAGCAGCAGTTCTATTTATCCCCATGGGTACTGTACAATACTATTCTCATAATATTACATCGATGTCGTATGAAACCTCAACGGGGTGAAATGTAGATCATTTTAGATAACCCAAAAAAAATAGAACGAATAATAAGTAAAACCGTTTCCATGCGGGAGGGGGGGGGGGGGGGGGGTTCCTTCGTACTATACAACACTGGCGTGGACGACTACAGCAACCGTGAGTATAAGACATAAGTCAAGGACTAACAAACCACTGTATCGTTCCCTGCAGATGGGACCAGTCATCCCGTGTAGCTTTCTCCCCTGTTCCGTACGCGAAACTTGTAGAAGTGAGCCCTGTCTTGGAGCTGATGAGGAAGTTCCTGAGTTGACAGACTCCTGGTCGCTCCAGGGAGAAGTCAGTGACGCCAACCGACACGGTGAGCACGTTGAGGATTTCCGCGGACACGCCACTCTGTCCCACGTCACGTGGTTAGGTTCAGGAGAGGGGGGGTATACTAGGGATATACCAACATCAACTCACCGAGTGTTCAATATTTCCACAGTATTCAGTCCATAAAAAGCAGTTGACTGCCTGGTCTTAACTAACCGTTTTTAGCCATATATTGGCTGAAACTGGCCTTCCCGACATGTTTGCATACCAGCTTTTACCGGCTTTTACCAGCAGTTATCGGCTTTCCCGGTGCAGAGCCATACTGGCTTTTATCGGCCTGACAAACCCGCTTTTAGTGGAGGCTTAGAAATAAGAACGTTCCACTCTAAATTTGATCCTGACGTTGTAGGTCTTTACAAGTTAAATTTCATTGAAATGCGTCGCTTAGATCAAAAGCCAAAGCAATTTCTTTGGTACACTCCCTGAAACTTACTTACTACCCATTACGCCATCTGGTGTTTAGGGCAGCAACAAAGGATCTCCAGCTCTGTCTGTTTTGGCCCATCTTGGTCAACGTCCCCCTGAAAAACACTGAAATATATCGGTTCTGGGAAGCCATCAGCTGGCCGCCTTTTGGCTGTGCCGTGAAGGCCTTCTGACCTACATGGTGCTAAAACGGGTTAAATTCTTCATGGTGTCTATTGCTATTAGTCCTGCAGGGGATGTTGTCTCGTCGTTCCTGATGACACTTCTCGCACGAATCACAGCACCATGTGCAGGCACACATACCATCATAAATTACAATACATAGTACAGAGAAATGGGAGGTGTGTTTATAAAGGATATTTTTCTTTGTCAAAATGCGTAATACAATAATTTAAATTATAATGATAACTAGTAAAAGAACCCGTTCTACGAACGTAATAATAATGAGAAAGTATTAGGAAAGTTAAGAACAGGAAAAAGACTGAAAACAGGAAAGAAACAAACCATAAATATTTTACCTTGAATTTATCCATTTTGTAGCACCCCCTCTTGACTTCCTCTAGGGGTAAGACTTCTTCCCCCTCTTCGAAGGCCTGGCATTTTCTCCTAAAGTTCCATCTCAATCACTTTAAAAAAAAAAAAGTTAGGCCTATTTGATTTTTTATCTTGATCTAGATTAGATATTAGATCTAGATCTAGACATAGATCTACACACGAACACACTGAACACAAAATATCTTTCGGCGCAGTTCAGCGTGCGCGCTAATCCACTGCAGGAGAAATCTACTTTCAATGCTTTCATCATTTTTTATCTTGATCTAGATATTAGATCTAGACATAAACACACATGCGACTACACGCAAGACGTAAACTGGGCTACGATTGGCAGAACCTTTGACTTTGACCCATTAATACATTAAGTAGACCTATGGTAGGCTACTCTTGGCGCTTTCGACGACACTCTCCCTGTCACGCTCACATCCCTCCCT
>NW_004797362.1:835043-837047 GCF_000002075.1 Aplysia californica
CTCCTCCTCCTCTTCCTCCTCCTCCTCCTTCTTCTTCTTCTTCATGTCTCCTCCTCCTCCATCTACACCTACACTTCCTCCTCCTCCTCCTCCTCCTCCCCCCTCCTTCTTCTGCTTCTTCTATGAGCGCTCCAAACCCGCTTTGAGAAGACGGCCGAAAGCGTGAGACCGAAACCGGGAATTCCTGTAAATCTACTTAATGTTTAACTGAACACAAAATTATCCTTCGGCACAGTCGGCACTCCGCACCGAATATACAATGTCGAAGCAAATGATGGCGATCGCTACAAACGGACTGAATTTAACTTAAAATTTGCTTTCTTCTTACACATTTGATCTTAGTGAAAATACAATAGTGCAACACTACGCTTCAAGTTATGGTTACTGGCAAAGTTAGTTTCATATTTTTTCATTCAGCACTTTCTGAGAATATTCTGTTCGCAAAATTTGGCCGTAGCTCCATTAGTAGTAAGATAATGAGGAGAATAATTAGTATTTTGATGATGATGATTTTTTTTGGTTTCCTTTAAAATGGTCCTGGTGGACCCCAAGAAGAAATCTTCGAGCGAGAGCTCCATTGTTATTATACTCAGAGGCACCCCCACTCGTCCAAATAACACCATTGCAATTGCCATTGTTCCAGGACATTGAAACATTAATGTTCGACATCCTCCTTTTCATGGTTGCATCTTCGGCAATGTGGGTTGAGCTCTTCATTTACAAAGTTCTGATACATTTTCACGATGATGATGATGATGAAGATGTTGTTGATGATATCAACAACGACAACAACAACAATAATAATTATTATCAACGATAATAAAAACAATAACAAATAAAAACAACAACAACAACAACAAAAACAATAACAATACGAATGACAATGGCGATGATGAATGTGATAATAGTTTTACACACCACGAAATTTCCCCCCTCCCCCCACCCCCCCAAAAAAGCCCCCAAAAACGAAAAAAAAACCCAATTACTCGTCTCGTTCAAAATTCTGTAGAGAGTTTTCATAAACAAGACCATAGCCATGGCAACGAACGCGCTAGTGCAATTTAAACAAACAAACAAACAAAACAAAAGAACAACAAAAACAAATTCCGTCCTGTGTATTACATCAGCGATATATTTTGATGCAGCGTCACTCTTGAAACGATCACAGTTTACGATCTTTGTACCCACCTAGTAATTGGCCCAGAATAAAAATATCGATCGATTCCTTATTTCAAGAAGCAAAAAGGCCGCTGAAAAAAAATCAGTCCAGACTTCTCTGATTTATTTGCCGGAGAGTTCTAGTGTAACAAATAATATGCAAATGTGTAGATATTTTACACTACCGTCGACACAATATAGATCATTTAGGATACTTGTACTCCTCCTGTCAAGGCCAAACGGGACTGAGAAGGACAGAATGTCAAAACTGACAAACAGAGATATTAGATATAAATCCTTCCCACACAGGAGTTGAACCTGAGTCTTCTGCGTGCTACAGAAAAAAAAATTCTAAGCGTTACTTGAAAGACATCAGCATTTGCGTTGTTGCAGCTTCTTTCGTTGACTGGAAGTGTGCTCCGGGGTTGTCGATGAGCACGTCTCTCGTTCAAAGACAGCGGGGACATTATTCTTTATCTTCTCACATTCTGCTTTATAACATTTTAATTGAACTGGCTATTTTCTCTTAGCATTGGTATCTGTTCCATCGCTCGGCTACGTCTTCTGACTCTTTTACTGTCTGTCTGTCTGTCTGTCTGTCTGTCTGTCTGTCTGTCTGTCTTTCCGTCTTTCTGTCTGTCGGTCGGTCTGTCTGTCGGTCTGACTGTCGGTCTGACTGTCTGACTGTCTCTTCCTGTGTCCCTCCTCCCCCCCCCTCTCTCTTTCTTTCTCTCTTTCTTTCTGTCTGTCTGTCTGTCTGTCTGTCTGTCTGTCTGTCTGTCTGTGTGTGTCTCTTGCGTTGTTTTTCAGTTTCTATCTCTTCTTGTCCCTCCCCCACCCTCTCTA
>NW_004797362.1:837147-847832 GCF_000002075.1 Aplysia californica
ACGGTCAACAAGGCGCCCACTCTGTGGGATGGGTGACCTCTCGTTTTGCTGCACATGAGGTCAGCGGTGGTAGGAAAGATAGAAGAAGAAAGAAAGGAGAAGAGGAAGATACACCAAAGTAAGTGTCGCACACGGATCTCAGAGGGTTGGGGTCCGTGTGCGACACTTCGCCTTTGAGGGGGTTGCACCTTCTGCAGACGAAGCAGTGAGTCTATTTATATCCCCCCGACCCACTGGGGGTATATCATTGTATTATTGGGGTGGGGGTGGGGGGTCGGGTAGGGGTAGGAGGGGGGGCTTGTTTTGACCCTAGATTCATTTAGTTGATTTGGTAAGACTACATTGAACAACTTCATGCTTGTGCTGTGTTGTTATTCTTAATCATGAGGTCAGAAACCAAATGTCCTATCTGCTCAATCAAAATCGTAAGATTATTCTGAGTCTTTATCAAGCTATTCAAAGAACTGCAATAAAAAAAGCTTGCCATGTGAAACTCAAAAATGTTGGAGTCCAATTTCTCCAAACTAGATATATCTAGGTACTGCCTCAGTACTGAACAGACAGAAATCTGTAACTCTAGGGTAGCGACATGTCAGTGTCACATCAAGTAATTTCATTGTCTTTCTGTGGTTCTTGTTTGGTGCATAAACTGGCATGAAAAGGCATGCATGTGTGCAAAAGAGATAACAAAAGCCATCTTCCATGTAAAAAATTTTTTTATCTAAAACATTTCACACATAGATACATGTAGAGTTACCAAAATTAGCCGGATGGAAAGCAGAAACGACAAACAGAATGAGATGTGGCAGATTCTCCGCACAAGACAAACCCTGCCGAACAAAATGAAAAATTAAACAATTAATTAAAAATACAAAATTCAATGCTTTGGTCCTATAAAACGCCAGCAGGCCATCAAGAAGGATATACTCCAAGGCAAGTTGTGAGGCATAGAGGCTAAGGGTGGACGATGCTTCGTGTGGACAGACAACGTCCAAGTATGGACCGGGCTGACAATGACAAGATGAATCCCGGTGTCTGTGGGGTAGCGGTTAGGCATTTTGCCGTCGCATGCAGGAGACCCCAGTTTGATTCTAGAGTGGGGAGAATTTTACAGAGTATCTTGGTCTTTCTGCTGGGAGGTTGTATCCCTCTCAGTCCGGGTCTGTCTGCTGGGATGTTGTATCCCTCTCTGCCCGGGTCTGTCTGCTGGGATGTCGTATCCCTCTCAGTCCGGGTCTGTCTGCTGGGATGTTGTATCCCTCTCAGCCCGGGTCTGTCCCCTGGGATGTTGTATCCCTCTCAGCCCGAGTCTGTCTGCTGGGATGTTGTATCCCTCTCAGCCCGGGTCTGTCTGCTGGGATGTTGTATCCCTCTCTGCCAGGGTCTGTCCCCTGGGATGTTGTATCCCTCTCAGCCCGGGTCTGTCTGCTGGGATGTTGTATCCCTCTCTGCCCGGGTCTGTCCCTTGGGATGTTGTATCCCTCTCAGCCCGGGTCTGTCTGCTGGGATGTTGTATCCCTCTCAGCCCGGGTCTGTCTGCTGGGATGTTGTATCCCTCTCTGCCCGGGTCTGTCCCCTGGGATGTTGTATCCCTCTCAGCCCGGGTCTGTCTGCTGGGATGTTGTATCCCTCTCTGCCCGGGTCTGTCCCCTGGGATGTTGTATCCCTCTCGGCCCGGGATGGCCCTGACAGGCATGGTCAGAAGCCTGCCTCCTTATTTTGTCTAACTTGTGTTGATAGGGGTGTAAAAACACCTACAGTGCAGCCTCTCTGTAACGACCTTCGATAGAACCACGTCTTCTGCATAGCGAGATGATGCCTCGGTCCCGCTTTTTTCCTTATTTTTATCATTAGTAATTTTTGGTTGCCTCTCTATAAGGAAATTTTTTTTCTATTCCCGGCGATGTGGTTAAAGAGAGGCTGCACTGTACGTTATCAAATCAAAATGCATGCGAGCAGCCAGCCTGCTCTATCTATGGCACATCATAACACGTCAACCTGGGTTGTTGGCAGATGCTCTGGTGTGGTTTGTTATTTATTTCCCTTAAATAAAAACATCAGTGAGAAGTACAAGACCCATGCTTCTGATCAGTAACAAAGAAAGATACAGAAGGTCATTTTTACCATCATCTATCAAAATTCTTCGATCTTAACAATCTTGTATAGTTATTCATACGACCTTAGAGCAAGCATCAGAATAACATTGAGGAGTGTGTATCTAGCTTAAGATTATTATTGTTTATATTGCTGCTCGTTTATATTATGCATGTGGTTGTAAGCCTGCGTGTGTATGTGTGTGTGTGTGTGTGTGTGTGTGTGTTTGTGTGTGTGTGTGTGTACACGAGGTGAAACACAAAACCAGCTTGCCAGGATCTGGACAATAAAGATGTATCTTATCTTATCTTATCCTTATGTTCTATCAAACAACTATCGCCCTTATCTCACCTTCTTTTCTGCGTGTTAATATCTTGCAACACCTCTCATCTTCAACATTTATACCAACTTAATTGTGTTACAAGTGCTGTAAAACTAAAACCTTTACTACAAAAATCATTTTAAAAAACCCACATGGACCTCTGAGCCGGATGGGCCACCAGCAGTGTCCAGAATGACGTCATCAACACCTGTAATCTCACAACTGGTCGCTCGTGTCGTACTTTCCAGACATATTTGTGTCGGGAACAGTTTCTGCGATCACGTCTCTGGGGGGGGGGGGGGGGGGGGGAAATCAACAAGTCAAAACGTGTATGGAGATATGAGTGGGGCTGACAAAAAGAGTTTGTCTACTTATTCACAATAATATTCTCCATTCATTTGATATGCAAAACATGTCCATTCCACCATTGTTAAATACACTCCAATACAAGCGCTAGCAAAAAGCTTTTACCTTTCTTGGATTTTACACAATTTTGTCAAGCATGTATTTTAACTGTCAAATTTGAGTGACCATATCTCAGGCGACTGTGTCGGTTGATGTAGGATTTATTTAGCTTGAACTTGCTATGCTGCATGAGTGGGTAGTGTGCAAGGCTTTAACATGATGATAGGGTGAATACATTTTCAAGTTTCTTTTGGACACCACTGTATATAATATACATACATATGAGACAGCGTGGTGAAATCAGGCACTCTTTCAAAGAATAAAATTGAAGAAAACTGCATTTTTCCACCGGTTTGGCAGTTTCTATCGAATGTTTTTTTTTTGGCTGAACAACTTTTATGTTCATAACAAGGAAACCACATATCTGTAGGGAGTTCATGAAAAATGTTCATTAAAGGCACAACAAATGTAAATTTTCAGTTTCCAAGTACTCTCCATTTCACTAGACCTCGGCAGCCATTTTCTCGCTAATTTTACCTATGAAACTGGGCAATCCTACCTTCATCAATCGCGAATATCTCGATTTCTATTCAAGACAGATGGGTATTTTTTTCATCGAAAGCAAAATAGTACTCCACATGCCCAAAAATAGACGAGCACCTGATTCCACCACGTTGTGAAACCCATATGATATATATATACATATATGTGTGTGAGAAAGAGAAAGAGAGAGTGATGAAAACAGAGTGAGAGAAAAGGGGTGGGGATAGGGGGTGGGGAGAGAGAAACAAAGAGAGAGACTGTGAGTGTGAGAGGGGGAGGGGGTAGTTATGTGTGTGAGTTTATACAGTGGAACTCGGATTCAATGGGGTCGTCGGGCCTGACCTAAAATCTCGTTGAATCCAAGTGTTCGTTATGGCAAGCACGAGATTTTGGGTAGATAATTACAGGCACTGAGCAAGTAATGTACAAGAGAAGTCACAAGTAGTGCCTGAAATGCCTGATTATTATGAGCTGTGGAAAAAAAAAGACCGATTCGTTAAAATACACACGCCTGTGTCATCTCGGTTGTTTACCAAAAAGTTGTGTTGTTGATTCAATAGACCAGCGCACAATTCATTACGTAGATCTACGTCAAGACTAGCTTATTATTGTAATAATGATCAGTTGCCGAGGGGGGAAAAACACTGTGACGCGTTTATATATATGCCATGTTCAACGCCTGGACCGCTAGTGCCCCCCCCCCCTCTGACACGCACACACAGCCTCACGTGTGCAGGCCGCCCATCCGACCCTGACACACGCCAGAGTGGACACGTGCGCGTGCCAACAACACGTGTGTTGATATTTAAAAAGGCCGCTGATTGGTCGCATGCAATCGGGTAAGTGAATAATGGTTCACGATGCAAAATGGATGGTTTCCAGGAATGGATAAAGTTCGTTCTGGGAACAAAATTAGCAAAGCCACGTCTGCGGGGACTGTTCACCCTGGCAGCGACCTCGTTGAATCCGAGCTCGCTGATTTAGGTGCTCGTTGAATCCGGGTTACTTTTATTGATTTTAAAGAAGAAAATAAACGGGGAATCCATCTCATCTCGTTGAATCCGAGTTCTCTTTGAATCCGAGCTCGTTAAATCCGAGTTCCACTGTATATTATAGCCGGGGTTGAAAACATACTTTTTGTTGACCCTGGAAGACCTACAGATGGCGTCCAGAATGGCGAAGAGCAGGAAGGCCCCGGCCACTGAACCACCGATGATGGCTTGCGTGCGGGTAGAGATCCTACTGGGGTCTGGTGGGCGGGGGTGGTGGGTGGTGGGGGGAAGGGGGGGTCGGGGGTGAGAGGGGAGAGATTAGGAGATGTGCTATACAAATTATATAATCATCATCATCATCATCATCATCATCATCATTGTAATAATAATAATAATAATAATTGCATTTATATAGCGCATATCCATGCTCAAGAGCATGCTCTATGCGCTTTACAACTATTATTACCCCAGCAGACCCTCTGGGAACACTCAGAAACATACTCGGCTTCCACAGAAGCATACAGTGCAAGCTGCGGATTTCACGCGCTCAAACACTATCAAACTGACAAGATCGTTCACTGTCTATAGCCGGGTACCCATTTCCACCTGGGTGAAGTGAGGAAAATTTGTGCAAAGTGCCTTTCCCAAGGACACAACGTCAGGCCCCTGATGGGATTCGAACCCTTTATTGTATAAAGCAGATGTTAAAACAGTTAAGACCTGGCAGTGTTTCAAAAAAATATTTTATCCAAAGTTCAACGTTTCACCCTCAACAGGCTTCCTCAGGAACATTCACAAAATAAATGACAAGAATCTAGATCTACACAGGCTATAACAACTAAAGTGCGTACATACATGTCTCAACACTTACAGGAGCGGTGAGTACAAATCGCAAAGGCCAGAGAGAAGGGAACACTAAGGCCAGAAGTGGTAGAGAGAGAGAGAGGGAGAGAGGGAGAGAGAGAGAGAGAGAGGGGGGGGGGGGGGGACAGGTGCGTGGAGGTAAGGAATATAATAACAGAAGGGTGCGGTGAACACAAAACGGAAAGGCCAGAGAAAGAGAAACACTAAGGCCAGAGAAAGAGAAACACTAGGGCCAGAGGTGGTAGAGAGAGAGAGAGAGAGAGAGAGAGAGAGAGAGAGAGAGAGAGAGAGAGAGAGAGAGGGGTGGGGGAACTAGTACGTGGAGGTAAGGAATATAACAGAAAGGCAGGGCCAAAGAGAGGGGGTTACAGGAACATAAGGAGTGACTATTACATTACGTGGTAAATTTAAGGTCCTTAAAATGGGGCTCGTCGATGTTAAGGCCAGTGAGAATTTTGTGAGACCCCAAGTTCCAAATCCACATTGATTCTCTTTGGTTAAGTTTTTCTTTAGTTGGATATTGGACTATTTCAATACCCTGAAGCTGCAAATCGGAAGCTCCATTGTGACCAGGACTGTTGAAATGTTGGCCAACTGGTGCGCTGGAGTTTTATTACTATCATTATTACTTATACCATCATCATCATCATCATCATCATCATCATCATCATCATCATCATCATCATTATTATTAGGCCTATTATCATCACCATCATTATTATTATTATCAGTTTTATTATCATTATTATTATTATTATATTATTATCATTATTACTTATATCACCTTCATCATCACCATCATCATCATTACTTACAGTCCGGCTCCACAGCCTGCATTCGGACCCGGAAGCTTGCCCCTGATCCAGAGGTGTTGGTCTTGAAGGCTAAGGTCATCCAGGAACCCCAGAACGTCCAGGACCTGGTGCTGGGGTGGTCCTCACACAGAGAAGAGTCGCCGCGGAAGATGTACGGGTCTACAAATATATACCAACAAACGCATGTGTTGACAACCAAGATTTGGTGTAGTTTTAGTAGTGGTTTTTCGGCACTCGCAACTGCAAACGATCATATGAGCGTGGATGTCAACAGAGAAGTCCGTACAGGGAATCAGGCTTACTCTGCTCACCTCTCTAGCATCAACAGCACAAAGTCTGCTTCGACTATCAAGGTACCCTGGAAATAGCGGGTCGACAAACATACAAAAGAAGAGCTATGGAAGATGCAGTGGGCTACAAAAATAAACAAACAAACATATGTGTTGACAATGAAGAGAGCTATGCAAATAAGTTTAAAGTGCCTTTTACTCTTCATTTGACAAAAGCAGTTTGTGTGACTTGCCATGTGTGAACACCAACACAAATGAAAATAATGTTGTTGTTGTTGTTGAAGAACGTGGGGTTAGATGTGTGTTTGGACGTGTGGATGTGTGTATATATATGTTGTTGTTGTTGAAGAACACGAGGTTAGATGTGTGTTTGGACGTGTGAATGTGAGAAAGGGGTGCGGCCCAGACGGTGTGAAACCCAAAATTCTACAAATGTGTTCAGCACATCTTAGTTCTATTTACACCTACATTATCAAACAGTCGTTGCTGACACATGCTATTCCCACTATTTGGAAATGTTCAGAAATCGTCCCCCTTTCAAAGAAAGACAAAATAACAGAAACGAATGACATAAGACCAATAGCCTTAACATCCAAAGTTATAAAATGTCAGGAAAAAATTGTGCAAAAAAGACTAAGAACATAGACAGAACCCATCCAGGACCCTCTACACTTCACATATGGTCAAGGGAGAAGTGTGGAAGACACCACTACTATTTCCTGACAACATATAGAGACACGTAGACAAGCCAAAAACATACTGTACGATCCTGTTTGATGATTTTCCTTCAGCCTTTAATACTATCCAGCCAGCTATCCTTTTAAAGAAATTAGAAAAGATAGGTGTTAACGTCAATTTAATGTCAAGGATAGGCAATTTTCTGACCAACCGAACCCAGTATGTAAAATTAAAACATTCCTCATCGACATACATCACAACAAAAACAAGGGCTCCTCAAGGATGTGTTTTGTCACCAGTTTTGTTCACATTGGATATGAACGATTGCCAAATAAACAACAGTAACATCAAGTTGATCAAATTTGCAGACGATTCAATCATAATTGGGCTAATTCGGGCTGACCATAACGAAACTGCTTACCGGAATTTTGTACTAAACTTTTCTGAGTGAAGTGAAGTGAATAGACTCAAAAAAACTTGTTGACTTAAAAAAAAGAAATTGCCCCTGCAGCCACTCCAAATTAAAAATGAAAACGTCGAGCAAGTGTCAGATTATAAGTATTTGGGTGTTACAATAGACAACAAACTCGACTGGCATGTCCATACTTCTTTCCTGCATAAAAAAAGGAACAAAAGACTATTTTTTCTAAGGAAGCTCATGTATTTTAAAGTTGAACAATCATTGATGTCCATATTCTACCATTCAGCCTTAGAAATTATGATCAATCTCTTTATAATATATCAGCATGGGTTGGGAACACCAGACAACAAGCAGCAAATACAAAATAATAGCACACTATTATCGCATCCTTTGCGAAACGCATCATGTACTCCTACAGGGACTCGATTTCATGTTTCCACACCAAACTCAACATACACAAGTTAGAATTAACTGCTCGTATGTTGTTTTCGAGTTATACAGAAAATGTTCTTTAACACATAGAAGAAGTAATAATTCTATGAACACTCGGTGTTGCTTATTCGGTGCAGGACAGGTATTTTTTGTAAGATGATTTTATTACAGAATTGGGACCTCCCAAAAAAACTGAGTAACCCAAAGACATTGCCATTTCAAAATATTGATAAAATAAAAACTATTGGGGCAAAATAGATAGGCCTACAGTTTTCTCCTTCAGTGCAAACATTTCTTTCTTTCTTTTGTTACACTTTTGAAGTAAGGATGATAGCTTTCACAGTCTTTTTGTGGAGAACGATTCAAAATACCCCCAAACTGTCAGGATGCAATGGCTGTTGGGTAGAAAATAGCTCAAGCTTAAGTGAGTTAACAATACAACAGTAGCACATACACAGTACATTGTGTTCCGACTAAAAATCTCTCTCTCTCTCTCTCTCTCTCTCTCTCTCTCTCTCTCTCTCTCTCTCTCTCTCTCTCTCTCTCTCTCTCTCTCTCTGATGATGATGATGTGGAACAGACCTGCATTGTCACTGAGGGTCAGGCAGTTCCCAGAGATCCCTGGGTCGGTGTCCATGTTTAGGTCGATGACCTCAATCACGATGTGTTTGTCTTTTGGAGCTAGAAGTTTCCACACACACATTACGTCACTGCGTGGGGGTGGGGGTGGGGGGCGAGGGTGAGGGTGAGGGGTGAGGGGGTGAGGGGGTGAGGGGTGGGGGGGGAGACAGCACGAGGAAACAGTGAGCGATTGACGTGTGCTCTGATGGGGTTTGCATAAAAATAGCTACAGTTGTGTCATGATGCGGTGGAATCAGGCGCTCATCAATTTTGGGGCATATGGAGTTATTGATATAATCTTAAAGCCTGTCCATTTGTCTTGCTTTTGGTGAAAAAATATCAATTTATCTTGGATACAATTCAAGATATTTACGATTGAAGGAGGTGGGGGTCACCTGGTTTCAGAGGTAAAATTAGCGAGAAAGTGGCCTCCGAGTTTGAGTTATTTCCTTTGCTTGAGAGTCCTTGGAAATTGAAAATTTACATCTTTTATGCCTTCAATCAACGTTTCTCAGTAAAATCCACACAGAAATGTGTTCTTTAAAGGGCATGAAAGGTGTTGAGCCAAAAAACAAAAATTCGATAAAGATTCCCAAACCTGCGGGAAAATGCCAGTTTCTTGACTTTCACTATTTTGATGAGCGCCTCATTTCACCACGCTGCCTCACATTTGGAAAAAAAAATACATCAGGGTCAGTTGTGGATGGTTGGCATGTACGTTGGTATGGTTTGCATGAAAACACCTACAGTAACAAAAAAAACACGGACAGCGTCACAACGTGAGGGCTCGACAGGTATTCTGGTATAGCTTGCATTGGAAAAAAAAAAAGAATCAGGGCAAAATGTGGATGGTTGGCAGGTGCTCTAGTATGGTTTGCACAAAAATAGCTACATTTAAAAAGGGCCAAAAGAAGGTAGCTGGCATGAGTACCGATATGGTTTGCATAAAAACACCTATATTAACAAAAGTGCCAACTGTGGATGGTTGGCGGATGCTCTGGTGTGGTTTGCTCCTGCTCACCTATCCTACATCTATTGTCTTTTCTTTATCTGTTACTCTCTTGTAACTAGACTCTAATCGTTGGCAGTTACTTTAATAGTATTTTGGCCTATTTGCATTTCAGGTGTGGTAAATTCCCTCACCTCACCCAGGTGGGAATGTTACCCATGCCATTGTACCCATAATCTTCTTCTTCTCCTTCTCCTCCTTCTCCTTCCTCTTCTACTTCTTCTTTTTGCTATTGTTACTATTACTGGTACTATTATTATTGCTATTATTATCATCATCGATATTATGATTGTTGTTGCTAATGCCAAAGTTAGAGCAGCCCGTGTGTCCTGACCTCTTGTACAGCTGTGGGTAGCCCAGGGAGGTCAGATATTGGCTCTCTTCTGTCACATTCAGGGTCAGTGTCGTTCCACCACAGCCGTTAACTGAAAAAAACAACAACAAATAAACATACAAACAAATAAACAAATGACAAAAATGTTATGACTTATTGACAGTAAAACACTTCACAACATGATGGTGTTTTAAGACTCTCGTTATTTTTTTTATTTCTTAATTTTTTTAAAAAGTTTAGTTTTAATAAAAGTTTTACGGCACTTGAAACACAGTGAGCCCATATAAGTGTCGAAGATTAGAGGTGCTTCAAGAGAGTAGTAAAAACAGAAAAAGGTGGAGGAGAGATAAGGACGATAGATGTTTGACTGGAAAGAAGGAGCAAACCACACCAGAACACCCGCCATATACACATTTGTACATGCATATATATATAATTTTTGTTTTGTTTATAAAAATATTTTTTCTTTTAAAAAATAAAATCATAAACAAACAAAGAAGGGAGAGAATCAGAGGATGAGATCTTACTTTCGATAGCGTCCAGTTCCATCGAGATGTTGATGGGTACGTCAAAGTTATCGTTTATGACCACAGACACCAACATGTCCATCTTTTGACTGACCGCTACCTTCTTGGCGTCTCGGCCGGCAGTGGGGCCGATGAACGACAGCAAGGTGTCTTTGCCTTGATCATCTGGGGAAGGAGAGAAACTAAATTGTGTCGATGAAGGCGTAAAAAAGACCTACTTAATTAAAGAAAAATGTTTAAGGAAAGAGAATTTTGTCTAAGATTAATTTACTTTACAAGATGCAGAGAGAGGGGTAGAGAAAGGAGTGAGGGGGAGAGAACGGGGTGTGTGTGTGTGT
>NW_004797362.1:847932-849164 GCF_000002075.1 Aplysia californica
TCATCATCATCATCATCATCATCATCATCATCATCATCATCATCATCATCATCCAAATATACTTCTGTGAGACCTACCCTCCTGGAGACAACTCCACGGCACTTTGCCATATTTTCTGCTTCTCTCCATGCTTGGGTGACACATTCTCTTCCTTCTTCTTCTTGGTCTTCTCCTTCCTCTTTTTTTCTCTACCTTTCTTTCTATCACCATTAACTACCGAAGAGCCATTTCATTGTACGGGCCGAAAGTGGCTAGGTTTTTGTGTTATGATTTGATGACGTACCAGTGTGCATTTCTGTTTGTTAAGCTTTTTTCAAGATGTCGTTATTCGAAGACTCCCTGACCTATGTCTTAACCCTATCCGTACGCCCTGGGGGTCATTTTGTACCCTCGAGGTTGTATTCTTCACATTTTAGAATACTTCTAGTACGAAGATCTCTTTGAAACTTTCAGTATTTCAAAAAAAATTTAAAAATTTTGACAGACTGCTATGCAAAGCGAACGGATCGGATTAACGAGTAAATTTCCTCTTTGGAAAGTGATGGCACAGAGTTCCCCTCGTCGTATGTATACGATAATAAAACACGACGTACGGATAGGGTTAACTATGGTTTTTGTACTACTGTCTGCAGTGCAGCGGTTAGGGGCATCGCTGTCACACGCTGGAGACCCGAGTTGTGATTCCAGAATAGGGAGAAATTTTTAGCAAGTACCAGTATTTCGCTTTTTCTGCTGGAATGCTGTATCTCTCTCAGCCCGAGTTGAGGGGTGGTAGGGTCGGAAGCCGCCTTCTAAATGATCTAAACTGTGTTGTGGATCGTAAAATCACCTACATTATGAAAAAACCCATCTGTAGCGCTTAGCTCAAGTGCATGAAAGAAAAGGGCAGCTGGACGTAACACAGCCTAAAATGTCCTTTCTGGAGAGGGCTTCTGCCCCAAACCGACAAAACTGTAAATGCTTGACCTTTACTAGAACCACAGGCTCTTTGACTTGGTTGAGAGTGACGTCAGCTCAATTGATATCACACTGAGCTATTGTGTCGATGATCCTGGTTCGATTCCACAAGAGAGCGTTCAGAGAGTCTCCAAGGAGGTAGACATTCTATTCGTTTACGATTCACGATCTATTCATTTTTTTTAAAACTCAAGACTGTAGCATATAGGACAAAAATAAAAATGGAGGTAGGCCTTTTTCGACAGCTGCTCCCTCAGTGTGGAATCCCTCCCCCC
>NW_004797362.1:854201-857333 GCF_000002075.1 Aplysia californica
AACCACCCACACCAGAGCACCCGCCAACTACCCACACCAGAGAAACCCACACCAGAGCACCCACCAACCACCCACACCAGAGCACCCACCAACTACCCACTCAGAGCAACCACCAACCACCCACACCAGAGCACCCACCAACCACCCACTCACCCAGTGAAGAACTGAGGCATCACTTGGTAGTCCAGGCGGTATGGTGAGTTGTTCTTGGTCAGCATGACCTCATGCTTACAGCTGTGCTTTCTCTCTAGGGAAAGGAAGAAGAAACAATGGATGCGGACAGAACAAATGCAGTCCATGCAGGATTTGGAGCCGAATATTGAGAAGTTTGGAATACTATATAGTTCTTACGGTTAGAGTTAGATTGTTCAGAATAACAAAATTTTAAATACTGGGGGGAGGTGGGTTCCTAATTTTTGTCCATTTTTTAAAAACTATTACTTTGACGATTTACACTTATGATGATTATGATGATAACAAAATGATGATGATGATGATAATAACAATAAGAAGAAGAAGAAGAATGATGTTGATTATATATAATTCGGCCGTTTGGCTTTTTGTGTAAGAACATTTTTATGGGCAGCCCCATTGCATAGTGATAAGTTTAACCTTTTAACCTAAACAACTCAGATGTCAAAAGATGCTGGAATGGATTAATCTATATCTACTGAAAGTTTCATAAATATACAGCCAGAAGTTTTTATTTTTTGTCCATTTTTTAAAAACAATTACTTTGACAATTTACTCTAATGATGATGATGATGATGACAATGCAGTCATTAGATCTAAATTTTTTGGTATGTTCCTGATGAAGCCCGGAGTCAGGTGAAACGTTGAACGTATTATTAAATATGTTTGGAAATATTACTAAGTCTCAACCTTTTTTATTCTCTGATGTCTACAATGATACTGATAGCAATAGTGATGATGATGATGATGATGATGATGATGATGATGATGATGATGATGATGACAAGAACAATATATTAATAATAAAGATTATTATATATATATATATATATATATATATATATATATATATATATATATATAAATAGAGAGAGAGAGACCTTTTAATATGGCTTATTTATGTTGTAAGTGCCGTAAAACTTTTACTAAAACCAAACTACGTGTAGGACCTTTTCCAAGTTGTATGCCATTACCTGCCGCGTAATAAGAAATTCTAAAGCCCAACCCAACGTATGTGGGCTCAGAAGCGAAGGTGACATTGAGGTGGCCATTGGTGAACGACTGATAGAACTTCCTTCTCAGACACAAAACATCCAGTGTCTCTATAATATGACCCATATCTGAGAGAAGTGTGAAAAGAAAAAAAAACCATTGAGAATTGTCGGGTTTTATTTTTTAAATTGTAGCTGTGAATGGTTGTTTGTTTATTTGTTTGTAAAATTGTTTGTTTGTTTTGTTGCTTGTTTATATATTTGTTTGCAAAATTGTTTGTTTGTTTGTTTATATATTTGTTTGTAAAATTATTTGTTTATTTGTTTGTTTGTTTTTGCCACCATCCACACAATTTAGATTATTTTGGAGGCAGGCGGCCTCTCACTTTGGGCAAAGAAGGATATAGAACATCCCAGCAGACAGACAGAGACACAAAAAACAAAAACAAAACTGAAAACAAAAACCTACCTGAGAATTCCAACAGTAGAAAGTGTTCTTACAGGAGACTTCTTCAGGTTAGATAGACAGAAGAAAGAACGAATGAAAGTGTCTTGAAAGAACAGCTGTTCAGATATATTAATGTACTATGCCCAACACATTTTGATTCATACTTTTTTTTTTCAGTTACTTCATTAGTAATGGCAGTTGCATGTGCTCTAGATTCACAAGATTGTCATAATTCAAATACAAAATAAATATTGAAAAAAAGCAAGAAAATATACGTAAATAGATATGCAGGTACAACTGTTTACAAGATGGAACTCTCCCCGGTAAAATGCTGCTTTCTGGGCTCAGTGGTTCTATTTTCAAACCTCGCTGATATGAATACGCTAGCAAGTGTTCCAAAGTTTGCTCACATATCACGGGCGAGATTTGTAAGAGCCCCCGTACACTTTGGCAGACCTATACATCATTCACGTCAACCTCGATGACTAAATCGAGCCCCCGCGAAGCATCAGATGAGGACGTCTGTATGTTCCAATTACAGTGCAGGTTTCTGGGGACACAGTTTGGGGTTTTGTTTTTGTTTTTTTGTCATGTGCCCTAAATTGGTGCAAATAATTTGCTACCTTATAAGAACAGAATTATAAAGTTCTGCCCGACATTTTTGGCTGTTTTTAGTTACTTAGACCGTGACGTCAGAAACCAAATGTTCTAGATATATCTCTTCTATCAAAATCGTAAAAGTAGTTATCAAGATATTCAAAGAATCGCATTCGAAAAAGCTTGACATGTTGTGCAACTCAAAATGTTTGACGTCAAATGTCTCAAAACAAGGCTCTGAGCAGATAGAACTGTGTAATTTTAGGGTAGCATTGTAAGTCACGTAGAATTGGGCCAACATGGTACAAACTGTTATGCTTCAAGAAAAACAAAACAAAAAAAGGGAAACTTGTTTGGTCTGTGATGATGATGATGATGATGATGATGATGATGATGATGATGATGATGATGATGATGATGATGATGATGATGATGACTGCATTCTGTATATACATAAATTCATGTTTCTGATGGCTGATTTGTTTGTTTGAGTAAAGAGAAGCATATCGACACCATAATGGTCATTTAGTGCTGATGGTAACAATGAGTCACAATATGGTGGAATCAGGCACTCGTCAGATTTTTGGGGGCATATGAAGTTGTTAGTATAATCTTAAATCCTATTCTTGAAAGAAGGTTGATATATTTACGATTTAAAGGGGAGGGAGTTGCCTGTTGTCAGAAAATAAATTAGCAAGAAAATGGCCCACAACATTTTGTCATTTCCAAAGCTTGAGTGTCCTTGGCAACTGCAAATTTACATATTTTTGTGTGTGTGTATGTGCCTTCGATCAACGTTTTTCAGTAAAACCCACACAGAAATGCGTTATTAAAATGGACATTAAAGATGTGGAGCCCCCACACCCCCAACACCCCCCCACACCCACCAACCACCCACACCAG
>NW_004797362.1:858060-860991 GCF_000002075.1 Aplysia californica
TGATTGTGGGCTGGTGATTGTGAGGTTGATGATTGTCAAGTCGTGGCTGTAAGTTGATGCTAATAAGTTGATGATTGTGGGGTGATGATTGTGGGTTGGTGATTGTAAGTTCATGACTGTGGGTGGATGATTGTAAATTCATGAGGTTAACCGATTCAGCCCACAACCCCACTCACAGCCGCTGACTGTCTCCTGTGTTTTGGCGCAGAGCCACTCAGAGCAGCTCTTATCTATTGCTCCCTTTCTTCACATCACTTTCCTCTCTTCTTTTTTTCCTTACCACTTACATTTCAACCCTCTTTTCTGGTGTCATTGAAGAGTTTATATAATATGCCACACATATATGGTTTGATCAAGTTTAGATATTTCTTTGTCAACTTTTTGTGGGACCACCCATGAGGGCACGAAGCATTCACAAATTATTTGCAACTGGCGTCAAAATTATCCGCGGGCTGAATCAGTTAAGTTAATGATTGTGGCTTGATGATATCAAGTTAATGATGGTTAGTTAATGATTGTAAGTTGTTGATTGTTAGTTAATGGTTGATGATTGTTAGTTAATAGTTGATGATTGTTAGTTAATGATTGTTAGTTAATGATTGTAAGTTGATGAGTGTTAGTTAATAGTTGATGATTGTCAGTTAATGATTGTAAGTTGATGGTTGTTAGTTGATAATTGTTAGTTGATGATTGTAAGTTTATGATTGTAAGTTGAATGGTGAGTTTGTTGAAAGGGAAGTGGGAGAAGGAGAGAGGGGGATAGAGGGGGAATGTGTGCGTGGGAGGGTGGCATGGAGGGGGAAAGGAGAGGAAGGGGAAAAGGAGGAGGAGTGGGGGGGGGGGAGTAGGAGTAAGAGGGAGAGAAAAAGGGAAGGGGGGGGGGAGACAGGACCCAAGCTTACCTGGTAGGTCAATGACCTCAAATGTGAAGTTGAGCGAGTAGCCGAACCGAAGCATGAACCAATGCATGTACGAGGTGGATATCCCCAGCTCCACGGGGTAGCGAGAGTAGACCCACTTGTTGGACGCCAGCCGGTCTCCCTCTGCCAGTGGCAACCGGTTCGTCTGCTCACCATCGTCATCATCATCATCATTGTTAATGTCATCATTTGGTACCACTGAAAATATGTGAAAGAGGGGAGAGGGAGGGAGGAGAGGAAGTAGAGGGAGAAGGGAAGGGGGAGGGGAAAGAGAGGGGGATGAGTAAAGGGGAGGGGAGGGGGAAGAGACGGGGTGGAAGAGGAAGAAGGGGGAGGGGAAAGAGAGGGGGATGAGTAAAGGGGAGGGGAGGGGGAAGAGACGGGGACGGAGACATGGAGAGAAAGGGGGAGAGGAAGAGAGAGAAAATGGCAATTAAAGAATGTTTTCTTACAACAATACAACAAGTCAATTTCACAGGGACAGGGAAAGAGCAATGAGGGTGGGGTGGATATGGGGAAGGCGGGGGAGGGGGGAAGTGGGAGTGGAGAAGAGGACAGAAGGTGGAATGGAAAGGGTAGTGGATGGGATGGAGGGAGAGACAAAAGGAGAAATCAAGGCTAATCTCAAATAACTGATCCTGGCTCCGTGGTGAACCAGAACTACTTCAGAGTGCACCACCCTGTAAATCATGACATAACGTCACTGTCACAAGCAATCCACCGAAGTACACATTTTGAGAATTCTCGATTTTTGCACCCTTCCGAAACTTTGTCAAAGATGCACCTTTCAACACGGTACACCACCAAACTGCAGTTTCATGTTATGGTCAAGGCTTACAATGACATTCGCTTTTCATGAAGATATTGGCCAAAAATCGACACTGGTGTCAGATCTGTAGATTTTCACCATCTGATGCCATTTCCTTCAAGTTTCCCATGTTTTTAAAAAAATCACATCATACTTGCAAACTTACAGATTGTACAAACTCGGCCTAGAAGTTTGAGTATCTATTTATATCCATCAAGATGAAATCTGAGAAGTAACTCAGTTTGGCAGCACACCGCACCAGAGCTGGATTCAGCAAGTGAGAGGGCTGGGGATGGCTAGGAAGGGAGGACTGGGGAAGGGAGGACTGGGGAAGGGAGGACTGGGGAAAGGAGGAAGGGAGGACTGGGGAAGGGAGGACTGGGGCTGGCTAGGAAGGGAGGACTGGGGAAGGGAGGACTGGGGAAGGGAGGACTGGGGAAGGGAGGACTGGCGAAGGGAGGACTGGGGAAGGGAGGACTGGGGCTGGCTAGGAAGGGATGACTGGGGAAGGGAGAAGGGATGACTGGGGAAGGGAGGAAGGGATGACTGGGGAAGGGAGGAAGGGATGACTGGGAAAGGGAGGAAGGGAGGAAGGGAGGAGGAAGGGATGACTGGGAAAGGGATGACTGGGGAAAGGAGGAAGGGATGACTGGGGAAGGGATGACTGGGGATGACTGGGGAAGGGAGGAAGGGATGACTGGGGAAGGGATGACTGGGGAAGGGATGACTGGGGAAGGGAGGAAGGGAGGACTGAGGAAGGGAGGACTGGAGAAGGGAGGAAGGGAGGAAGGGAGGACTGGAGAAGGGAGGAAGGGAGGAAGGGAGGACTGGAGAAGGGAGGAAGGGAGGACTGGGGAAGGGAGGACTGGAGAAGGGAGGAAGGGAGGACTGAGGAAGGGAGGACTGGGGAAGGGAGGAAGAGAGGACTGGGGAAGGGAGGAAGGGAGGACTGGGGAAGGGAGGAAGAGAGGACTGGGGAAGGGAGGAAGAGAGGACTGGGGAAGGGAGGAAGGGAGGACTGGGGAAGGGAGGACTGGGGAAGGGAGGAAGGGAGGACTGGGGAAGGGAGGAAGGGAGAAGGGAGGAAGGGAGGACTGGGGCCCGCTCCCCTTACTGCATACACCAAGACTAGTAACTTAAATACTGATCAATAAATAAGACTCTTTAAGGTAGGAAATACTGACAAGGGGGGGGGGGGGGGGG
>NW_004797362.1:861091-862274 GCF_000002075.1 Aplysia californica
TGGGGAAGGGAGGAAGGGATGACTGGGAAAGGGAGGAAGGGAGGAAGGGAGGAGGAAGGGATGACTGGGAAAGGGATGACTGGGGAAAGGAGGAAGGGATGACTGGGGAAGGGATGACTGGGGATGACTGGGGAAGGGAGGAAGGGATGACTGGGGAAGGGATGACTGGGGAAGGGATGACTGGGGAAGGGAGGAAGGGAGGACTGAGGAAGGGAGGACTGGAGAAGGGAGGAAGGGAGGAAGGGAGGACTGGAGAAGGGAGGAAGGGAGGAAGGGAGGACTGGAGAAGGGAGGAAGGGAGGACTGGGGAAGGGAGGACTGGAGAAGGGAGGAAGGGAGGACTGAGGAAGGGAGGACTGGGGAAGGGAGGAAGAGAGGACTGGGGAAGGGAGGAAGGGAGGACTGGGGAAGGGAGGAAGAGAGGACTGGGGAAGGGAGGAAGGGAGGACTGGGGAAGGGAGGACTGGGGAAGGGAGGAAGGGAGGACTGGGGAAGGGAGGAAGGGAGAAGGGAGGAAGGGAGGACTGGGGCCCGCTCCCCTTACTGCATACACCAAGACTAGTAACTTAAATACTGATCAATAAATAAGACTCTTTAAGGTAGGAAATACTGACAAGGGGGGGGGGGGGACTGTTCTTTCAATTTTATATTATGTCATGAATA
Source organism: Aplysia californica (assembly GCF_000002075.1). Taxonomy (NCBI): domain Eukaryota; kingdom Metazoa; phylum Mollusca; class Gastropoda; order Aplysiida; family Aplysiidae; genus Aplysia; species Aplysia californica. The sequence continues at coordinate 861,755 of NW_004797362.1, forward strand.
AATCAGAAATAAAAATGAAATAAACATATGTTGCTCTCGCCAAATTTATTTGTACCCAGAAATTCTGTTGAAATATATTTCATGAAGAAGTATAGGCCTAGTATAACCAACAAGTAACTACTATAGTTCAACTCAGAGAATGGGTGGAGGAATAACCATCACAGTCCAGACACTTTTCTCGATTTTCATGCAGCAAAATGGCTGATGATGTCACTGAAGTCCATTTCATGCAGTACATCGGACTTGATGCAGCTATAAATATATTGGTAGGACCCCCCCCCCTCTTGGTGGGTGGCCCTGGCCCTCCTCTTAATCTCCCCAACCCCGGCCCCGCCACCTCACATAATGCGTCAATGTATCATGATGCTGTGGACTCAGGCGCTCGTCAGTTTTTGTGCATGTGGAGTTATAGGTATCATCTTGAAGTTTGTTCATTTGTCCGTGCTTTCTATGAAAAAACTACCAATCTACCGGTATTTTGAACAGAAGTCGAGATATTTGCGATTGAAAGAGGCGGGAA
>NW_004797362.1:862492-864034 GCF_000002075.1 Aplysia californica
CCAATTCGGTTGAGATGTTGGTTGTTGAGGGGTACATGTTGTGTTCTAAGTTGGAAGATTATGGATTGATCTCCCCTCCTCAACTCATTGATTGGATCTTTGACCAGTGGTTTATTCATGTGGCCATACATCCTCCTTCCTGTCGTACCTGTGGCCCAATCATTCATCCACTCTTCCTTGAGGTTTGACTTGACCATTTGGCAGCAGGTGGTGTAATTCGTACCAATGTACTTGAAAACTCAAAATTTTCTATTTTTTTGAGCATTTAATGCCAGTTTCTTCAATTTCACTATTTCGATGAGCACCTGATTTCACCACGATGCCTCACATAACCTGCTCACTTACCTTGCATGAGTCTTACTGTGTGAGGCAAAGGTCTCCACTGTAGTCGCACTCGCACTTGTTGACCTTGCTTGAGGTCTCTGGCCATGGCGAACTGACAATGGGCGTTATTACTGAAGGAAGGGGGCGGGGGTGCAGAGAGAAGAGTGGGAGGGGAGAGAGGGGAGGGGTGGGGAGAGGGGAAGAGTGAGCGGGGATATGGGGGAAGAGGGAGGGGAGGGGGTGGAAAGGGAAGGGGAGGGGTGGAAAAGGAAGGGAGGTGCACAATAAGTTAGAGGAGGAAGCTGCTAATTTTCTCTGAAGATAACGACAACTAGTAGCCTACTACAGCAGTTGTGGTGATTTAGTAAGTAAGTAGATCTAAGTTTATTCCGTGCGTAAGGCCATTGGCCCACATCACATCATAAAAACACTCATTTGATAAATAAAATTTCCATGATGAAAAAGTACAGGTTGTGCACATATCTGTTACCATGGGTCAAACATTGCATATTTCTGTCACTGGCCGAGTCTGGCTGGGCGGGAGGAAGAATTAACAATTTCCTTTGACGGACAAAGTACGGACAATAGAAAATAAAGTGACATTCATCTTCAATTTCATGAGAGTTACACCTCTCACATAAGGGTGAATTTGTTAATTTCCACCGATAGAGATTGTTATTCAATGGAAGGCTATGAGTTTTTAACAAAGCTATGATTCGTCTGTTCCAATACCGTGGGAGGCTCAGCTGTTTCTCGAAATGGAAATTGTAAGAGAGAATAAATTATTCTTGCGACAGACATCTTCCTCTATGTTCTGCACAGAATGATCAACAAGCCTGCTTTCTACTTCACCGAGAAATAATCTAGTACTTCCAACACTTTTGAGAAAACCAGGCATTTCCAAACCTCATGTGGAGATATTGATAATGGAGATGATATGATGGTGATGGGGATGGTGAGGATGATAGTGATAATAACGATGGTGGTGGTAGCGATAATGATGATGGTGATGATGGTGATGATGATGATGATGATGATGATGATGATGAAGGTGGTAGCCATATGATGATAAAAGACACAAATGAGACTTACGTTTTGAGGGTGGAATTTGGTAAACTGTATTGAGAGCCATTGTTGGTGAGTACTGTGGCAAAGCCACTACACTCATCATCTGATGAATAGGGAAGGTACGTAAGTAGGCGGGGGGGGGGGGGGGGT
>NW_004797362.1:864134-865372 GCF_000002075.1 Aplysia californica
GGGGGGGGGGGGGGGGGGGGTTGTTTTGTTTTTTTTTGTTTTTTTCAGTATTTAAAGGCCATTGGCCGACAGCACACAAAACATACATATTTTACAGAAGAGACTTCTCTGAAAACAGCAAACGTGCAGTGGGCTGATAAAATGTGGCTCTTAAAAAAGGAAGCAAAAATGTATACTGTCAACAAGCCCTTCAAATGTTCTAAGCCCAGAAAGCAAAATCTTACAAGAGAACATAAAAAAAATCTCCTTAATTCTTATAACAACTGAACCTAATTGATGTGTGTCTTTTCTTGATGGTGACGATTTTGGTCATGCTGATGGCGACAATTTAGAATTTGAATTTCAACGAAATATTTCTTGAGCGCATAGAATCAATATCACAGACTTGGAAGTGGATTTGAACAAAGACCAATCAACAGGTTACCCTTAGTACATTTGAACAGTTTGCTCGCAATTATGCAAATGTGAGACAATGTGGTGAAATTAGGCACTCGTCAAAATAATGAAATTTTTAAAAACGGCATTTTCCTAGCCGTTACTTTATTTTTATTGTTTTTTTATTTTATTTTCTTAGCTCGTCACCTTTCATGTCCATTTAAAAACACACTTCTGTGTAGATTTTACTGGAAAATGTTGATGAAAGCCACACACAAAAAAAGTAACTTTGCAGTTTCCAAGCACACTCAGTCTTTGGAAGTCATCAAACTATGGCGGCCATTTTCTCGTTAGTTTTACCTCTGACACAAGGCCATCCCCACCTTCTTCAATCGCAAATTTCTCAACTTCTATTCAAGATAGATGGATATTTTTTCTCCAAAAGCTAGACAAATGAACAAGCTTGAAGGCGATACCAATAACTCCATACGCCCAAAAATTGATGAGCACCTGATTCCACCGCATGGTAACACAGTTTACTCTACTTACACGTATCGAAACCGTTGTAGACCAGCCAAAAACCAGAAGAGCTGGAGTTTCTGTCGAGATATGTAAAAGAGGAAATTGGTGAGTGTCTCGGGGTGTGTGTGTGTGTGTGTGTGTGTGTGTGTGCATGCGTTCGTGCGTGCGTGCATGCATGTGTGCGTGCGTGTGTGTGTGTGTGTGTGTGTGAATGTGTGCGTGTTGACATGATCGTGTGCGTATATATGCATTTACCAAGCAGCAGCAAATTTCTTTAAGTGGAGATCCTCATCATATCTCATCTCATCATATCTCATATTATCTTATCTCATATTACCTTA
>NW_004797362.1:866008-867258 GCF_000002075.1 Aplysia californica
TCTCTCTCTCTCTGTCTCTCTCTGTCTCTCTGTGTTGACTGTGGGAATTTCTCTCTCCTTTTCTATTTATTGCTATCGATCTATCGATTTATCTATTTATCTATCTATCTCTGCCAGTTCACCAATCTCACTATCCCCCCCCCCAAAAAAAAAAACCTTGCAAAAAAATGTATCTTTAACTTTTTTAAAAATATAAAATGTTTTTAAAAAGATCGGCTCCCATTTCACAAACCGTGGTAGACAGAGAGGAAATCCGCTGGGATGTAAGAAGTTGTCAGTGCCTGGTCCAACACTTGGAGCCTCACACACTTCTGGTTGTTAAACATCTGCAACTGAGGAGTTTCTGACCTGCTGTGTGCAGAATAGAACAATAGAATTATTCGTACAACACTTATTGGAGAGTCGATCACACACATCTGGTGGTTAAACTTCTGCAACTGAGGATATTTCTGACCTGCTGTGTGGGGAATAGAACAATAGATTTATTCGTCCAATGCTTGAAGCCTCACACACTTCTGGTGGTTAAACATCTGCAACTGAGGCGTTTCTGACCTGTTGTGTGGGGGAATATTATGGCAATTTACTTATTCGTTCAACACTTTTTGGAGAGTTGGTCACACACTTTTGGTGGTTAAACTTCTGCAACTGAGGATTTTTTCACCTGCTGTGTGGGGGAATATAGCAATTTCTTTATTTGTTCAACAATTATTGGAGAGTCGATCACACATTTCTGGTAGTTAAACTTCTGCAACTGAGGGTTTTTTCACCTGCTGTGTGGGGGAATCACAGAATTCTACACTTAGTGTAGAATTCTGTGGGGGGAATATAGCAATTTCTTTATTTGTTCAACAATTATTGGAGAGTCGATCACACACTTCTGGTAGTTAAACTTCTGCAACTGAGGGTTTTTTCACCTGCTGTGTGGGGGAATCACAGAATTCTACACTTAGTGTAGAATTCTGTGGGGGGAATATAGCAATTTCTTTATTTGTTCAACAATTATTGGAGAGTCGATCACACATTTCTGGTAGTTAAACTTCTGCAACTGAGGGTTTTTTCACCTGCTGTGTGGGTAGTGAAACAATCCTACTGTCACTCACTGTGTCGTGTGTACTAGAAGACGGTGGAAAGACATAAGGCTTCTGTGTGTAGTGGTTAGCGCTTTGCAGTCGTGCACAGAAGACAGAGAGGGAGGGAGAGAGATAGAGAGAGAGAGAGAGAGAGGGAGAGAGAGAGAGAGAGAGGGGGGA
>NW_004797362.1:872061-874521 GCF_000002075.1 Aplysia californica
AAATTTCGAGTTAGACGGTTAGAATTCTCTGCCAACGATATAGCCTATTTTATATAATCATCATTATCATATTGCTATCATTATCATTTTCATTATTATCATAATCATCATCATCATCTTCATCACCATCACCATCAACACCATTATCATTACCATCATCATCATCATCATCATCATCATCATCATCATCATCATCATCATCACCGTCATCACTGAGGGTACCACCCACCTGTGGAGGCAGACACATACTCGGCCAGAAGCGTGTCATCAGGAGAGTAAGGGAAGTCTGCTTCGTCTATCTCCACAGAGCTGTCCGAAGTATTCAGGTTCACAAAGTCCACGGGCTCAGATTTCTCTGTGGACAAAATGGTCGTATGATCAACAAAAACAAAAAGGTGGCTTGGCGAATCTGGTTAATAATAATAACAAAAACAATAAAAATACAATTAAAAACAATAATAATGATAAAAATTGTAACAATAATAGAAATAATAATAATAAAATAATAATAACAATATCCATAATCATAACAGTAATAATAATCGTATTATTATCTTATCATAATAATAATAATAATAATAATAATAATAATAATAATAATAATAATAATAATAATAATAATAATAGTAATAATAATAGTAATAGTAATGACAATAATATGATAATAATATTATTATTATTAATAATAATGATTATAATAAAAATAATAATAATAAATCAATAATAATAATAATAATTGTATAATTATTAATAATAATAATAATAATAATAATAATAATAATAATAATAATCTGGGGCGGTTTGTTAACTGGGCAAGACCGGTGGTGCCGGTCAGATTTTTGTCAACTGAACTGTTGACTAGAGGTTTATTGCTGATGACAATTTTCATTCAGTTTTAAGTAAATCCAAATAAACATGTATCAACATTCAAAAACATCTTGCCGATTTGAAGGCGCTCAAATAGACAAGTGGGATTCACTGCTGTTTTGTCGCGACAGAACCTCATTCCTTCATGTTTGTAATCGCGCCGGCTCGTAACTTTAAATCGTCTCCCGTCAAGCCGTCACGTCGCGGAACTTCGTACTACGTACGAGGCCAAACACACGGCGGGCTTGGCTTAGGCCTAGCGATGACGTCAGTCCCATGGACAAATCCATCGTCAGCCCACAGAGCGATTAGTACATCCCTTAATTGCCAGATTGGCTTCTTTGTAGCTTACAAAATTAAGCACAGACACATGTATCATTTTATCAGCAAAACATGTATTTATCATTCAGCCTTTCTCTAACTGCTATCAGAACATTTATTGTCAGCGTGGCACTAATCTTTTTTGTTTATTGACTTTTTAACCACCTATAGTTCCTGTTTGACATTTACTCATCGTTTTCTCCCCACTAATAACTTACCTGGCCCTTAGGAGTCTGGCCGGCGAAAGAAGGAATCGTCTAGTGAAGATATATAAGGAAAATTTTAACGAGGAGCGATAGACACTCGGCTGTCAGAGTCTGGGCCGAAAACCCCCTCCCTTCCCTCCCCTTTTCAACCCTCACCCCAGCTAGACACCAAGTTCTATAATTAGCATTTGACACACTTCCCCATTTTGTTACAACACAGTGTTCAGTGTTCAATTCTGAGAACTGAGAAGTGAGATGAAGTACATTTGATGATATAATGATCGGAAACTTGTGGTTTATAATTCGCTGTGATTACCAGACAAGCCAGAATCACGTGAAATAAGTAAACAAACTCAGTGTAGCATAGTGAGTGTAGGAGAATAAGGGAGCACGGGGGGTATATAAACAGACGGCGAAGGTTAAACTGGCTTTCCGAGCCACGACTAAAACCTAGATCTAGTCTGAGCAGGGATCGACGCTACTGGTGGGTCGACACAGTGGACAGAGCTCCGGACCTGTACGACTCACACTCATCGTTCCCCGCTCGAAACAGTGAGTATTTGAAACCAACGTAGATAGACTAACGAGTAGAATCTAGGATTAGATAGCACTTTTATCATCGCATTACAGCTTTGTCCAGCTTTGTATAGCATCTGATTGTAGACTTGATCTGCTTGGGACAGCGTCACTGGTACAGTAGCAATTGACTTTTTGTCATCATACAGGACAGTTCTTATTGCATATATTTAACGGGTCCAGTGCACATCGATATTTTGGGTGGGGGTGTAGAAAATACGAGTGAAGTACTGTACTAGAAGCCAGGACCAGCGGTTTATTGCTTCTCACTTTCAGTTTGTTTTCTAGCTTAGACTTAAGTAGTGTGTTTCTTTTTCTGTGCCGATCAAGTGAGTTTTTATTAATCTCAGTGACTTCCAAATTACGTTATTCATAATATTGTTTCTTGACGCTACCGCATATTTTAGCTCTTTCACATTATATTACAATGTTTACTGTGGTGTGTGTGTGTGTGTGTGTGTGTGTGTGTGTGTGTGTGTGTGTGTGTGTG
>NW_004797362.1:875224-878524 GCF_000002075.1 Aplysia californica
GGAGGGGGGTTGGTCTAGGATATTGTTATTGAAGTCTATGTAGAGAGCAAAGAGTGGGGGCCATGACAGTACCCGGTCTAAGATATTAAAAGTACAGTTTAAGTCTATGGCAGACAGAAATAGAATTGTGCAGGAAGTATCAGTCTGGGGATTGGTGTCCTTTGCTTACCTGTCCCTTCTGGTTGGCCCACTGTACAGAAGAACGAAACTCAAAATTCTGAAAACTTTTTAAATTGCAGTTTCTTAATCTGTAGTATGGTGCCGGTTGCATGGACTCGATAAATCTTTGGTCGGAATTCAAATCCTAAATGTTAAAAAATACAAAAACAAGAAAAGATACACAACATGAATATAATTTGTAAAAGAATTGAAACAGTTGTTTTTCCTTCACCTGAAAAAAAAAAACCTTGCTCTCTGGTGTTTAGGGCATTACATTGTAGTACAGCTTATCCATGCTATTATTATTGTGGCACGATGCCGCGGTGAAATCAGGCGCTCGGCATTTTTGGGCTTATGAAGTTGTTGATATAGTCTTAAAGCTTGTCATTTGCCTTGCTTTTGACGGCATAAAAAAATAGCCATCTATGTGGAATAGAAGTTGAGACATTTACCATTGAAGGAGGTGAGGGTCGTCAGGCGTCAGAGGGAAAATTAGCAAGAAAATTGTCGCCAAAGTCTGGTGACTTCCATTGCTCGAGTGTCCTTGGAAACTCAAATTTTATATTTTTTGTGCCTTTAACCAATAGAGTTTTTAATGAAGAAAATCTACACAGGTTTAGGAATGTGAGCCTCCCCCCAAAAAATACAAGAAAACACAGAAAAAAATCCTGACTAAAATTCGATAAAAACTGCCAAACTGGTAGAAAAATGCTGTTTTCCTAGATTTCGTCCTTTTGACGAGAGATTGATTTTGCCGCAATGCCTCACATATCAGGACCGACCTGTCTTACCTTTCGCTTCTACTTCTAGTGTACCGGTACAGAAACTTTGGCGTATCCACGGCTTTGAGATGGTTCTCATTTTCGCAAACATGAAGATCCATAAAATCTGAAAGAGACAGAGACAAACATAATATTATTATACCAAGTGAAGACTCCGGGGGGGGGGAGCGGACAAGTCATTAAGAAAGTGAGGAAAATGGAAATTCAACATTTGAAAGCCCATTATTTGCTTTGAGGTAACAGCATTTTTTTTTATTTTCCACGGCACAGGACTTATTTGGGTTATTCATGAGACCATTTGTGAAGTACAATACAAAGTTCAATTTTTTTATGAATGAAACAGGAGAAAAAAAAATATATCATTAAATTGTGACTTATCTTGGAGGGGGGGGGGGTTGGTTTCCAATGCATCTTCAGATTGTATGTAAGTGTTCAATGAACACAAACAGGCTCATTTGCAGGGCGGTATGGAATCAGCAGCACTGGAGTGTGGTGCCGTAAGATGTCATTAAAGATCCTTTGATGATTGGAAATTGTCGCCACTCAGGCAAAAATTCAAAATTCAAAACTTTCCTTATCATAAAATATACATCCTTATCACATCTATATATTATAAATAGTAAGACAGGCCATTCTACCTTCCTTGGTTCCAAATGTAACGAACATGTCTCTCCTTTGAAGCATATTAAGGAAATAAAGATCTGAAGGGTGTAAAGCCTATATATAGCTTGCAGTCGAGCAGGGATATATGTGATGCAAAGTCTAATAACACACTTATGAAATACAGACAGACGTTTCAATGAATCTGGTTGTAAGCAACCACTATCATACACTTATGCAAAAATGACATAAATTTCCATAAATCTTGATGAAAGTGACCATTAATAACACACTTATGTAAAAACAGACACAAGCTTCAGTGAACCTGGGTGAAGACAAAGCAACTTACTTGGAACAATCTCTAGCTCAAATCCTGACCCTTGACCTTTGGTTCCCGGGTAGTAGGTCAAGGTCAAGCCCCTAGGAAAGTACAGAATCTCTGCGTATTCCTCACCACACCATGTCTTAAGGTAGCCTGGTAGTACCGAAAGACAAAACAGGAAGTATCATCAAATCTGCTGTAACGGTCACCTGTCTAAGACAACCACCTGTACAAACGGCCACCTGTCTAAGACAACCACCTGTACAAACGGTCACCTGTCTAAGACAACCACCTGTACAAACGGTCACCTGTCTAAGACAACCACCTGTACAAACGGTCACCTGTCTAAGACAACCACCTGTACAAACCTGCTGTAACGGTCACCTGTCTAAGACAACCACCTGTACAAATAGTCACTTCCCTTTTCCTCACTTGCGTATATTTTTCGTTTATTTGTTTTGTTTTGTTTGTTTTTTTACATAATAGTGAAACTGCGTAACATATCAGCCTGTCTAAGACAGCCACTTTTCTCCTCAATTGTGTTTGGTTGCTTTAGAATATTTCAACTGTAGTCATTTGTTAGTGAAATAAATTAACTCCAACGTCAATCCTGCACATCCTTCTCAACAATTTGATCATCATCGTCGTCATCATTCATCATGATTATCATCATCATTGTCATCATTCATCATCATCATTTCTATTAAAACACAACCACAGGCAAAGACTTATGGGTGGTTGGTGGATGCGCTGGTGTGGTTTATTCTTTCTTTCCTGTCAAAAGTCTATCGTCTTTATCTCTCCTCCTTCTTTGCATGCTGGTACCCTCTAGGAACACTTCTAATCTCCGGACACTTATATGACCTATTTGTGTTGCAAATACTATAAAACTCTCGCTAAAACAAAACAAAAAGAAGACGTCTCACGAGGAGAGTTGAGCCTGTTAGTGATCTCCAGTCGCTCCGAGTCCTCGCCACACCACCCTGACTTTGACCTTGACCTTGACAAGTTGAAGCTTCTGGTTACCATGACGACGGTACCTTCGTGGTCTGTGGACTCAAACTTGGCCTTGCAGGATTCCGTGCTACTGGGGGAAGACATCGTTGGTTGGTTCGTTGGTTGGGAGAAAGGGGTGTGGGGTTTGGGTTGGGAGATAAAGGGATAGAGGTGAGGGATAGGGTGGGGGATGTGAAGTTTGGGGTAGGGTTGGGGGTAGAGGATGTGTGTGGGTCGGATATGGGGGTGGGGTGAGGATTCATACATCTAACTTACACCCAACAAATCACCTCGTGTCGGTGCTGGTGTGGGGGGGGGTGTGAGGTGTAGGGATGTGGGGGTGTGAGGGTGATGGGGTGTGAGGTGTAGGGATGTGGGGGTGTTAGGGTAATGGGGTTTGAGGGTGTGAGGGTGTGAGGTGTGGGGGTGTGAGGTGTGGGG
>NW_004797362.1:881614-882954 GCF_000002075.1 Aplysia californica
AGAGAGAGAGAGAGAGAGAGAGAGAGAGAAAGAGAGAGAGAGAGAGAGAGAGAGAGAGAGAGAGAGAGATTGTTTTTTGTTGGTTTGGGTTTTTTTCTTCAAATGATTTTTTTTTGTTGCACCAATAGTAACTTACATGCAAAGCCTCAAGTCGTTAGGTCCAGTAATAACGATTTGAGCTCTTAAATATATACAGGCGGGACACCCACAACACCCCCACCCCTAATCCACCACCCCACCCCTCCCCCTGCCTTCCATGGTACGATCAGCACCAGACCAAAGACTATGTTGCGGCACAGTTCACATTTGGGACCATCTTTTGTGAATGTTACTCCTCCGAAATATACTTTTGGAATTTGGCCTCTATATGTTCGTGTTTCAGATCATAATTAAACCCGAGCTTGCATCCCTCAGTTTAGTTACCTGCATTTCAAAATGTCACCAAAATAATTATTTATTTGAAATAGTTTAGGTATCCTGTGGTGTGGCGGTAAGGCACTTCGCCGTCGCATTCAAGAGACCCGAGTTTGATTCTCGAGAGGGGAGAATTATTTCATCAAGTATCTCAGTCTGTCTGCTGGGATGTATCCCTTCCAGCCCGGGTCTGTCTGCTGGGATGTTGTATCCCTCTCAGCCCGGGTCTGTCTGTTGGGATGTTGTATCAAAATGCTTTGGTAATATCCCTCCCAGCCCAGGTCTGTCTGCTGGGATACTGTATCCCTCTCAACCCGGGTCTATCTGCTGGGATTTTGTATCCCTCTCAGCCCGGATCTGTCTGCCTGGATGTTGTATCCCTCTCAGCCCGGGTCTATCTGCTGGGATGTTGTATCCCTCTTAGCCCGGGTCTGTCTGCTGGGATGTTGTATCCCTCTCAGCCCGGGTCTGTCTGTTGGGATGTTGTATCAAAATGCTTAGGTAATATCCCTCCAAGCCCAGGTCTGTCTGCTGGGATACTGTATCCCTCTCAGCCCGGGTCTGTCTGCTGGGGTGTTGTATCCCTCTCAGCCCGGGTCTGTCTGCTGGGATGTTGTATCCCTCTCAGCCCGGGTCTGTCTGTTGGGATGTTGTATCAAAATGCTTAGGTAATATCCCTCCAAGCCCAGGTCTGTCTGCTGGGATACTGTATCCCTCTCAGCCCGGGTCTGTCTGCTGGGGTGTTGTATCCCTCTCAGCCCGGGTTTATCTGCTCGGATGTTGTATCCCTCTCAGCCCGGGTCTGTCTGCTGGGATGTTGTATCCCTCTCAGCCCGGGTTTATCTGCTGGGATGTTGTATCCCTCTCAGCCCGGGTTTATCTGCTGGGATGTTGTATCCCTCTCAGCCCGGGTTTATCTGCTGGGA
>NW_004797362.1:883174-885681 GCF_000002075.1 Aplysia californica
GAAGAAGAAGAAGAAGAAGAAGAAGAAGAAGAAGAAGAAGAAGAAGAAGAAGACTAATAGTAAAATTTAATAGAAACAATTTTTTAAAATATAAAAGATTAAAAATAATTATTATTATGATAATGTCTGAAATATATTTTACTTTCAAAAACCAACATTGAAAACATGTTTATTATAAATAATAATAATAATAATAATAATAATAATAATAATAATAATAATAATAATAATAATAATAATAATAATAATAATACATGTAATAATAATAATAATAATAATAATAATAATGATAATAATAATAATAATAATAAAATAATACTGATAATAAACATAGTATAGAAATAATAATGACTAATAATAATAACAATAGGCCTAGTAATGAAAGTAAAAGTAATAATATCAATAATAGTAAAATAGTAAGAAGAAGAGCAATAGTATTCTAGGGAAAAGAACTGTAGAGAGTTAAGACATGATAGAAGAGAAACGACAATGTTCTAAATTATCTACCTACCGATACTTGCCCTGAGTTGTAGCCACGTCTTAAGAGGCACACACAAATTTAAGCCTGGTTCTCACACTCGAATCGTGGGTGGTTGGCGGGTGCTCCGATGAGGCTTGCTCCTTCTTTCTTATCAAACGTAATACTATTATATCCTCCTCCTTTTCTTTGCAGATTACCCTTTGGTCACACCTCTGATCATTGGCAATTGTATGACCTATATTGTGTTGGAAGTGCCGTAAGAGTCTGACTAAATCTAAACCAAACACTTGAAGTACACCAGGATCTCAGGTGACTCCGAGTTGTAAAGATGTCGTGGGCAGTGGTTTTTATACTCGTCTTTTACACAAAGGGGAAGGGAGATGCAGGTAGGTCAACCGGTTATACTATGTTCTTTGCAGGCTGAGTCACTACCTTTGTGGTTGTCCATACCATAGATTTATAATATAATGTATGCTTGACTTGAAACTGTCATGGCCGCCACTCTTTTGTTCTCTATAAACTATAAAAGGAAAAGAAAACTTCGCTGCGCTAGTGAACATCATGGACGCGCTAATGAAGGGCAGGAAAAACACAACATTAAACAAGACACTCAAATCTTGCAATAATCGAGTGCGCAAACAAGTTTTTCTTCTTTGCCTTTATATTGGTTCGAAATAGAGTCAAATGTTGCGTGCCTTGGTGAACTGGAAGTACATCCAGAGTGCTCAGTCTATTTTTTTTTAAAACAAGTCTATGACTCCTGCCAAAAACTGAGTACAGCTGATAGTGGTGAGATGTTGACCAAAGAACTCAGCAAGATTTCGCAATATTCCAGCACACACACACACACACACACACACACACACACACACACACACACACACACACACACACACACACACAGGGACACACACACACACACACAGACTAAATAGGCCTAGAACACCAACATGCGCCTGTGGTGTAGATGTTGGACACTTCGCTGTTGCGCGCACTAGATTCTTGTGCGATTCCCGAGTTGGGGGAATTTATATCGAGTATCTCAGTTTTCCTCCTGGGATCTTGTATTCATAATGGGACTTTAACGTTTGCAACTTGCTCACGGGACCTCCGAGAATTGGTCGCTTTTAAAGATAAACGGGCTAACCCGGTTTTCGAAGGTTTCCAGAAATCTTGACCTACAACAAAAGTGGGCATTGCCCTACCTATGGGAGAAGTTTGGTTTCAGTGGTGTGTATATTTGTTTGGTTATAGACAAAACTATCCTTTGTCTTTTAAAGAAACTGAACAAGGGACCACAAATTTACCTTCGATTTTTATCAAAACAGCATTTTTCGGGATAGCCCCCTTGAAGCGACCAATTGTTTGCCCTTATCCGAGAAGGCGGATATACATTATATTGACCTACAAGACATGGTTCGTCAGACGCCCACCACAAGCAGTTTCGCAACACCAAAGATCGTACATTATTCAGAATCTTTGGCAACACAAAGCTGTGGCGTTTGCTGTTCTGCTTATCAGGCCCAGGGTGTGTTGGGAAGCTCCAAAAATACACTGTGTACTTTGTGTGTGTGTTTCGGGAAGTTGCCTTGTTCTTTCTTTTTTTGGGGGGTGGGGGGGTGGGTGGGGGTGAGGGCTTACCTTATTTTTTTTTAAATAGTTCAAGTAACAGTTTTACGGCACTTGCAACACAAATAGGTCATATGAGTGCCGAAGATTAGAGGTGTTACTACTACTTGAGAGCAACATACAAAGAAAAGAAGGAGGTCAGAAAAGGACGATAGATGTTTGATAGGAAAGAAGAAGTGAACCACCCTGAGCAGGCGCCAACCATCCACATGTGTGTGTGTGTGTGTGTGTGTGTGTGTGTGTGTGTGTGTGTGTGTGTGTGTGTGTGTGTGTGTGTGTGTGTGTGTGTGTGTGTGTGTGTGTGTATTGTATGTTGTGTGTGCGGTGTCCCCACGTGCGATTTTTCGAGTTGTTCTGGGGGCTCTTAAGAGACATATACGTGAGTTTCAGAGCGCAG
>NW_004797362.1:886988-888187 GCF_000002075.1 Aplysia californica
ACACACACACACACACACATACATACATACATACACACATACCCACACATGCGTGTACTTTTATTTTTTCATCAACAATAATAGAAAAAGCCCCCAGCACTACGCCCGTGATTGCCAGACAGTGAAAAGCTGTGAGGTTTGAACCAGAAACTGTAGTAATGGGTCCCCAGGGGCAGGACAAGGCCACCGCTACTGCCTGGGCAAGTGGCCACGGTGTAGGTGAAGGGGTAAGGTTTCACATCAGACAGACTGTCAGGGTCACTGTTCCCCAAACTGATGTACTTCATCCGGCCGTGTGGGTGTGAGATGACGACAGCTGTGGCCGGGGACACGCTACGGGGAGACACATCGAGACGCCTCTTCTTTCCTCTCGGAGACCGCACCACCACCCGAGTCTCCTCGAACCACCGAAAGAGCATCTCACTTCGCCTATTACAGAGGTTCTTCAGTCTGTGGGCCAATTTCCGGTTGTGGGTGTACCACGCCAGTTCACAGCCGTCCTCCTCCGTGTCGCCACCCTCCACAGCCCCACCCCCAGTCAGCGTCACACTGCCACTGCCATCTGACTGGTCGTCGAAGAAGACAACCTCACATGCTCTAGCCTCGTTGTCGCCATAAACCACGTGACGAGCTGTGACAACGAGAATTTTCCAGTACTTGTTTTCCTCCGCCGTCCCCTTCGGACAGTTGTCACACTTACACGGTCCCTCAAGTCCATCATGTTGACCGTATACCTTCACCACAAAGCCGCTGCCGGCGATGTTGAGTCTCCAACCTTTTCTATCAGCGAAGGGGTACCCTCTGCCGTCTGCCCAGGTGTCTGGCCGCTGGTCACTTATGAGAGGCACTCTGATCCTGACCACTGTCTCTGCAAAACACTTCACAGCACCCGCTATTTCGTCCGCAGTCTGATGTCCTTCATCCGGTGTCCAGGATCTCACGTGGTCTGTGTTAAACTCGTAGACAGGGATGAACTGTGGGTGACCAGGGTTCTTTGTACACCCAGTGTAAGAGGTAAGGGGGCCGCCGGCTTCTGCACACTGCTCTTCCACCTCGTGGGTTCCTGTTGTAGCAGAGAGAGAGGGAGAGAGTGTGGTGGGGGGAAGAAGGGGAGGAAAGAGGGATAGGGAGAGAGAGAGAGTCAGAGAGATAGTGAGAGAGGGGGAGGGAGGGAGAGAGAGAGGGAGAGAGGGGGGTAG
>NW_004797362.1:888651-890597 GCF_000002075.1 Aplysia californica
CCCTTTTTTTCCCAACAACATGCTCTATCTGTAAAAAAGTCAATGCATACTATAAGAGAAGTAATCATGTTCTTCCTCTTATTTGTAATGTTTGTCCTTGTTATCCCCCTTTATCTCTCATGCTATACTTTGTGTTTAGTAGATTTATTTGTTGTTTTTTTCCCTGTCCAAAAACAGTCTATAGCTTCGGTCCTGACAGTAGTAGAAGGATGAACAGTTGGGAAGCATTTTAAAGCTGTATCCATTTAACAAATAATTTTATGTTTAATCTGAGTTCAATTTGAAATTTTCATCAAACTACTTGAGAAAAACATGGTACTGTTGGAAAGCATTTTAAAGCTGTATTAAATCATTACAAGTGTTTAGTCGGAGCTGAATTCGAAATTTTCTTGAGGCTAGATAGGTCTAGAGTTAGAGTGGACGAAGACATAGTCTGTGCCTGGAGGCGGAGAAAAATGGAGGCTTACCTCTCGTGCAGGTCTTGGGTGGGTCTTTGTTCTTGGAATCCTCCATTTCGTGTGGCTTCGTGGCTTGAAAAGTCTTAACTGATGTTTACATCTACGTTTCTTGTCGCGGCAAACATTGGAAAAAAATCAAGCAAACTTCAGGGGTAACTAGATCAACCAACGTGTGTGCACAGCTGACATCTAAGGCTGACTGACAGAATAACAACGGCTATAGGATGGCTGATATTTTTAGATTGGGAATTTCCAATTTCCAAGCTAATAAGGAGTTATTTTCGTAATAGGAAATGTCCGGTAGTCCTATCGCTTTGACAGTGCTCTTTCTATTTTATATTTATATAGGAACGGACACATCCAAAATTAGTTTTTAAACGACTTAACAATATTGTGGTGCTAGTAAACTTCCATCTCCTGCGACTGAGCAAGGCATGTTTTGGTAAATAACTCTCAGCAGGATGTTTTAATTCGATCCCCTGGTTCTTTGACTATGCGTATTTCCCCACCACGACGAGGGCTATGAAGCGCTCGTCAATTTTTAGCCTAAAAATTTGGGCATAATATACATTGGTATATCTTGAGGTGTGTTCATTTGTCTTGCTGTAGGTGAAAAAAAAGTCCGTCTATCTCAAATAGCAGTTGAAATAATAATTTTTGCACTTGAAAGAAGGCAAGGCCCGGTCGCCTTGTGTCAGAGGTAATTAATTAGCGAGATATGTGAACGTCAAGTTTGGTGAATTACAACTGAAGGGCTTGAGAGTCCTTGGAACTGCAAATTTACATTTTAGTACCTTTGATCAACATTTTTCAGTAAAATCCACAAATAAACGTGTTTGTAAATGAACATATGGTGTTGAGATTATCATAATATAACCATAAAATAAGCCCAAAGGGTGGGAAAATGGCAGTTTTTTCATAAGTTTCTTCGATTTCCTAAATCTGACGAGCGCTTTATTTCATTACGACGATACATCACGGGTACTGCCGTCACTAATGTTAGAGAAAATTTACCATAACCCTCTTGAGTTCTATACTTTCGTCTAATGTTACAACTTCTTCTATAATTACAATTAATTTCTTCTCTGGCGTCTTTCAAACAATTGATCGTTAAAACAAACTTCTGGATTGGCTTCGCTTGACTTCCATCAGACCATGAACTATAGGTTTTAGTATTATTAGTAAGAGTTTTACGGCTCTTGCAACAGGTCACAATTAGGTCATGAAGTGCTGAAGAGATATTACACGAGAGTAACAAACACGCACTCACGCAAATTAGAAAATAATAATAAAAATAAGGCGAAGACAGTACTTTTAACTCCAACGTCAAGTCTATGCTCCTCTACGGCTGCGAAACTTGGAAGACAACGAAAACAGTACTGAATAAAGTCCAGACTTTCATCAACAGATGTATGAGGAGTATTCTAAGAATTAAGTGGCAGGATAGAATAAGAAATGAAGAACTGTGGGAAAGGACAGGACAAAAGG
>NW_004797362.1:891560-892917 GCF_000002075.1 Aplysia californica
TGTGTGTGTGTGTGTGTGTGTGTGTGTTTGAGCGCGTGCGTGTGCACGCGTGTGTGTGCGCGTATGTGTGTGTGTATGTGTGTGTGTGTGTGTGTGTGTGTGTGCGTGTGTGTGCGTGTATGTGTGTTGGGAGAGGAGAGGAGGAGGAAGCGGCTAATAAAATAATAATTATACGTTCAGACTGTACACCTGCGGTCACCTGAGAGACGCGCGCGCATCGCATAACGCACCAGTCAGGTCGATAGAGGGTCATCTAAGAAGCGCGTGTGTGTACGTGATACTTCACGCACCACTGATGTTGAGTAGCGGTAACAGCTCATCCAGCTGTGCTGTGCTGCTCACATAATTTATTTATTTAATCTAGAATCTACATGAGATTTTAGCGGCGCACATTGTAACGAAAACAAATTGTTCAAGGCTGCGAACATAGACTTGTGAGCTGCGAACGGCCAAGAGTTTTCCTCTAGACTCAAGTAGTCTACTGAACGGACACAAGACCGTGATATTCACGAGGTAGGCCCTAGTTTGAATAACTTTTCATTCAGCAACTGCAGAATGTAGTAGGTTTTTTTTCATTAGTTTTTGTTGGGTTTTGCGATACTTTCATCAAGGAAAGGTCATAGTATAGTTGCCAAAGTTTAGTGGTGTTACTAGAAAATAGCCTTCGTACACTTAAGAGAAGGAGAAATAAAACGGTATGTGCATGTAGCCTTCAGGTAGACATAATTTTACTGAGAAGAAGGAGCAAACCAGTCCAGAGCCTCTGTCAACCATAATGATATATAGGCCTATACATGTAGGTAGGTCTGACAGAGAAGAAAGAGCAAACCACTCCAGAGCACCCGTCAACCTCCCACAGCAAAAAGTCTCCCAGCTATACAGTACTGTAAGCATTACATTATTGTGTAGGCCTAGTATAACAGTACTAGATGCTGACCAGCTATAGCTTTAATAATTAGCCACGACTAATGTATAATCTTATACTGTAACTGACCAGGGCAGTTCCACGGACAGTGAACCTGCATGAGTCACACACGTAGCTCGGGAGATGATGTCCGGCTGGAGAAACAATAAAATATAATATAGAATTGCAAAGTGATATCTGACATTTTTGGGCAGTTTAGATTTACTAAGACCAGGCCAGAAACCAAATGTTCTATCTGCCCTATCAAAATCGTAAGAATATTCGGAGTCGTTATCAAGAATCTTAAAGTATTGCATTCAGAAAAGCTTAACATGTTGTGAACCTCAGAATTTTTTAAAATGTCAAATTTCCCAAACTAGGTAGGCTATTGAGCAGATAGAACGTTGTGATTTTATGGTGGCGGCGTATTATAATTTTATATATATATATATA
>NW_004797362.1:893284-894849 GCF_000002075.1 Aplysia californica
CCTTGTCTGTCAGTTGGGCTGGGTCTCCAACATGCTAGTGTTTCTAGCAGACAAACGGAGACCCTTAATAAAAATACAATAATATAAATTCGTGTAAATACATAGGCCATTTTGTGCATGAAAGCGATCCCCGTCTTCTGTGCGCATTCTTGACAAAACAGATACCAGTAAACTTTTTGTAAGCTTAACAAGTAGGCCTAACTGCCAGTCAACTTATTCAGACTTTACAGTATCGAAGTATGACCAGGCTATACGCTCTGTAGCTTAATGAAACATTACACAAACTGCCAAGCCTTGATTGCTATACGTTTATAGCGAATAAAAGACTCATTATTAGTAGTATAAAACCGATTAAAAGGAATAAGGTTAACCAAGGTTAATATACCCCCCCCCCCCTTCCCGACCCTTTCTACCTAGTGTAAGTCTGTTGATCAAACCCTGACCTTGCAGCAAAATGCCAGACTTTTTCGAATACATGTGTGCTGGAAGACAAACTCACGAAAAACAAGATAACTAAAATAAAAGTTGCTTTATTTTAATTTTTTAAATTCAGATCAAAGATATGATTTGTGAATAACGAGTCCACTAATAAAGAAGGGATTGGCTGAATACTATTCACAAGAGGTTGGGAATATCACCAGCCATAGAGGGATCCTATTGGCTGTGAGCGCCTCTGGTGGTCTGGCCTGACCAATCAGACGCGAGCGGTAAACAAAATCTCCCATTTGTAAAGATCAATAAAACAGACTCACAACAGGCAAGGCACACACACACAGCTGATCCTTTCCTGGGTTTATCAATTCACCGGTAAGAGAAAAAGTAAGACGATTGCATCAAATTCAAAAGCTATCGTATATTATCGATAAATGCATTACATTATTTTGAAGTGTCCTGTTAACAGTCTGTCTGTTCACCAACAGTTTTACTTCAAGGAGACACGACTTTCTTTTCGTTCAAACTGGGCAAATACTATTGTAATACTAACAAATACATAATACGCTGACTGCTAGAACCTACCTCTGTCTACTGTCTAGAATCTAGATTAGATCTATATATCTAGATCTATATCTAGATATCTAGATCTAGATCTAGAATATAGATTCTAGATCTAGATCTATATCTAGGTACAATGGTACTGCAGTTCAGACAGTTATCAATAGTTGAAGGACAGTCAAGAGTCCTGACATTTTTCTAAGGCCGGCCGGCACTATCACTAGATTTAGATCTATTTCTCCGAACGTTCGGGAAAATAAAGCTGGGCACTATTTCTCCTAACGTTCGGGAAAAATAAAGCTGGGCACTATTTCTCCGAACGTTCAGGAAAATAAAGCTGGGCACTATTTCTCCGAACACTCTGAAATAGGGCCTACCATCCTTTCCCCAAAATTTCGGATATTATATAGAATCTAGATCTATAATTATAGTATGGGCCTACCAAAGATTGTTCGTATACAATATGGTTCAATCGGTCCAAAAAATGTCCGCCGTAAATATTTATATAAAGAAATGCTACAATTCCAAACAGTTTTTCGCTATAGATATAATGACGTGTTGCCTATGAAGGG
>NW_004797362.1:895869-914260 GCF_000002075.1 Aplysia californica
GGCAAAAAATCACGAGGCCGAAAACCGTTCGGAGAAATAAAGATCGGCACTATTTCTCCGAACGTTCGGAGAAATAGTCACTTCGTTTTTCTAATATCTAAATTTGTACAGCAAAATTGTCTCAGAGCTATAGAGCTGTAGAATCTAGATCTAGATATAGATATTAGAATCTAGATCTAGATCATCATGAAGTGCCAAAAAGCCAAAGGGGCTCTCGTGGTCTAGAAACATGATGGTATTTGCCTCTCATTTGAAAGGCCCTGGGATTTAAACCTGACAGACACAAAAATGTTTTTATCTATTATTTTCTCTTGTCACCTCTTTCCTGTGCTCTAGAACTAGAGTCTAGAATCTAGATCTAGTCCTCTCTGTCATCCACTTTCATCTCCACTTTCTCCCTCTACACCCAGCCTAGCCTATGGTGGGCTTCTCTCTTTTTTACTCCTGACTCCTTCTCACTACTCCTGGCACCTTAAATTACTGCTGTCTTTGAGCTACACCCCTGATCGTAAAGTAGGTTAGATTGAACACCTAGCCTTCAGGGATTTATGAGTGGAAAATGTTGGTGTTCCTAAAATCAATAAGAGGGCTTTGGCCGCCAACTGGGCAAAATTCAAAGATAATTCATACCGAAACTGAAAATACTTTAGCCAGTATGAAAATATAATACTGAGTCTTGAAAATGAGAATGTGGCTGCCTAAAGGTACAAAGTGGGGAAAATGGTCACATACATAAAAATCAGTTGCACTGCAGGCTGAATAACCAATGGTCGACCATCTCTGGGATTTAGCGGGGGAATGCAAGGAAAGAAAAAGAATCCAGTGCCAGATCTGCGACATCTGTGATCATGGTTTGCCATTCTTTCCTTTGCTCGTATGCTCCCACAAAAGGCTATATTATCCTGATCCATCCTCATCACCCATCTGTTAATTTATCATCATCATTGCCTTTCTCACCCTGGATCTGGGTGTAGGCCACGAACAAACACTTTCCACCTTTCCCTATCCTGGCCTAGCCTCTTGATTTTATTCAATGTCTTCCCACTTTTCTGTACATAACTTTCTCTAATTCTTCTCCAGGTTCCACAGTCTTTCCCTTGATCTTTTACCCTGTGGATTTCAATCCAATACTTTCCTTGTTATGCAGCTGCATGACTTCCAGAGAGTATGTCCAATCTATTGCCACGGCCTTCTACCTACCTTTTCTCTGACTGGGCTTTGTCTTGTTTTCCTCGTTGGATCTGTTAGATATGTGATATTAATAATAAGATCATCTCTGCCTCAGGAACATCCTTTCTGTGCTGATCGCCTGCGGCTGCGTCTGATGATGGACCTTCTAAAGTCATTCTCTCATCCCGAGGAAGTGATGGCCTTGCTTCGATTCAAGTTTGGAGGCTGTGAAGTTGTGATGCCCAAATGTGATTTTGTAAGTTTATGAAGTTGTGATGTTTAAATGTTTCTTTGTAAGTATGTGATATTTAAATGCACTTACTAAAATATAAAACAATTGTTTATTGCCATTATTTTTAGTTCTGTCATTTAGATGTGGTAAAACTTAAGCAGTTTCTTTTACGAGAATGATTTTAAGAAATGAAATTTAAAGAAAAACGAGTACCTTTTGTTTTGTAATCAGGTGGGGGGTTTTTTTCCCCAAAGTTTCTTTGAGTATAAGCATGTGAGTGTTTAAGAAGTGATGTAGAGAGAGAAAGTTTTTTTTAAGGTTTTTTTTTTTTAATTGCTTGTTCAGATTATTGCTATAGAGGCCAAATGATAACCTCAAACTTAATGCCAGTTTGTCATCACACTTTGCCGTCTTCTCCTCTCCAGAACTCCATGTCACCATCTCTGAAAACCTGTTACGATTTGCTGAACAAAACAAGTCGCAGTTTTGCTGCTGTGATTCAGGCCTTGGATGGAGAACTCAGGTTAGTGAAAATCGATGATGGTGACTTCACCGTTTCTTGTTTTATCTATGGTGGAGACGGTAGGTCCTACTTCTTCAGTCTCAATGGTTGAGACAGATTCGAAGTTTGTGAAAAATGTCATTGTAATTATTGTTGGGGAGAAGGAGAAAGGTATCAGGCTGTTGAGAATTCTTGCTCCTTTTTTCCCATCAAACATCTAAAGTATCCTTATGTCTTATCTCTCCTCCTACTTTTTTATGTTTGTTATGCTCTTGTTATGCCTCTAATCTTCTGCACTTAAATAGCCTTAATGTGTTGCAAGTGTCGTAAAACTCTTACTGAAACTAAACTAAAGTAATTCACATAATTGAAACCTGTAAAATCTCTATATAACTTTTTCTCACCGTGGCTGTGTATCTCTCCCACCAGGAATGCGGTGTGCATTTTCTACCTGGTTCTCCGAGCTCTGGACACTGTGGAAGACGACATGACGATTCCGCTGGACCGCAAGGTGCCCATGCTCGATTCCTTCTACAAAAATCTGGAGGACCCGCACTGGAAGTACATGGAGAGCAACGACAAAGACAGGATCGTGCTGGAGCAGTTCCCCTGTGTGAGTTGACGGCAGGAAAATCTTCTCTCCATTTGTTGTCAGCCATCATGTAGCATCCCCCCGGGCAGTGCTACTGACTGAAGTGTCTTTGGGCCACTCCGGGGGGGGGGGGGGGGTATTAACATGTTTTTATGCACAGAAGAATTGTAAATGGGCAGATTTATCAACGCCATGCTCATACTGTGTCAGAACAACATAGTGGGAACTGCTGCTTTTTCTTTCCTCATCCTTACTATCGTAATTTTTCCTCTACTTCTTTTGTATGTTTGTCACTCTCTTGTGACCCGCTATATCCGGAATGCCTTGATAGTTGAAGCTAGAGAGGTGAGCAGAGTAAGCCTGATTCCCTGTATGGACTTCTCTGTTGGCATCCACCCCTTGGCGCTCATATGATCTTATGCAGTTGCGAGCACCGTAAAACCTCACTAAAACTAAAAAGCCATCATGTTTTTGAATACACGAGTGTCTTTTACTCCTGTCAGTCAAAATGACTTGCTTCGTGTCGTTCCTTTTCACACCCATCCCCCAGACCAACACAACATGACTCTTTCAATAGCCTTAATCAAATACACTTTTCTGTCCAGTCCGACTACATGATTATAATATTGATCAAGTTAAAAATAGACTTGATACTTCTTTTCTTTATGAGAACTTGACGCTCGGGAGGGTTAGAAGCCCACCTCCTAAATAATCTAAATTGTATCAATGGGGGTGTAAAAACACTTACACTGAAAAATGAAAAAACTTTTCAATGCACATATTACCTTATTAAGACTAAATATCTCCAAAAATGTTAAAATGCACAGATTTCCAAGGAGTTTCGAGAGTTGGCGGAGGTGTACAGGAAGCTCATCTCGGAGATCTGTCAGAAGATGGGACACGGCATGACAGTCTTTCTGGAGAGGAAGGTGGATACCATGGAGGAGTGGGATGAGGTAGGTGGGGAGTGCGTGCTGGTGTGGGTAGGTGGGGAGTGCATGCTTGTGTGGGTGTATGCTTGTGTCTGTGTGTGCTTGTTTGTTTGTGTTTGTATGTGTGGGACGAGGTAGGTGGGGAGTGCTTGTGTGGGTGTGCATGCTTGCATGCATATATGTGTGTGTGGTTGGGGGGGGTACCTTAGTTGGGTCGGATTCTTTTTATTTTGAAAAATTTGGCAGCTGAGCTATGAATCATTCACTGTTCTCTCACTTTGCCCCCAGTATTGCCACTACATTGAGCTATGAATGAATCATTCACTGTTCTCTCACTTTGCCCTCAGTACTGCCACTACATTGAGCTATGAATGAATCATTCACTGTTCTTTCACTTTGTCCCCAGTATTGCCACTACATTGAGCTATGAATGAATTATTTACTGTTCTTTCACTTTGCCTTCAGTATTGCTACTACGTCGCGGGCCTTGTGGGCATCGGTCTCGCGGGGCTGTTCTCTGCGTCGGGTCTGGAGGATCCCATTGTGGGCCAGGACAGCAAGCTGGCCAATCAGGTGGGCCTGTTCCTGCAGAAGACGAACATCATCCGAGACTACCTGGAGGACTGGAACGACCAGCGAATCTTCTGGCCCAAAGCTGTGAGTTTTGCTGGTGCAGGCTTGTGGTTGAACGAGGAGCGACTGAAATCACGGAGTGGGTTGTTGGCGGGTGCCCTGGTGTGGTTTGCTTCTTCTTTCCTGTCAAACATCTATCATCCTTATCTCTCCTCCTTCTCTTTTGTGTTTGTTACTCTCTTGTAACACCTCTAATCTTTGGCACTTATATGACCTTATTGACACCACATTCTTAATTATTGACCGGCAGTAAATGACATTTCTAAGAAAGTAAACACAGACAGATAGAGAAATTCATTCACACCAGTTAACTGCAATGAGATTACTGAATACTCAGACAAAGGGATACCCCCTGGGGCGATGCTAATGACTGACGTGTCTGTAGGCCATTCCCAAAGGGGGGACATTAACCTGTTCTTAAGCACAGTAGAATTGTAAATGGGCTGATTCATTGTCACGCTCATAACTGTGCCTGAACTGCAACAGGAAACTGCTGCTTTTTCTTTCCTAATCTTTACTATCGTCGTTTTTCCTCTACTTCTTTTGTATGTTTGTCATACTCTTGTGGCCCTCTATATCCGGAGTGCCTTGATAGTCGAAGCAGACTTTGTGCTGTTGAAGCTTGAGAGGTGAGCAGAGTAAACCTGATTCCTTGTAAAGACTTCTCTGTTGACATCCCCCCTTTGGCGCTCATATGACCTGATGCGGTTGCGAGCGCAGTAAAAACTACTAAAACTAACATTAAAAGAGAAAGGGAGAGAGAGAGAATATATATTCACAGAGCAGAGGTGTATTAGCACATGCATAATACTTACTTACTTACTTACTACCCATTACGCCATCTGGCGTTTAGGGCAGCAACAAAGGATCTCCAGCTCTGTCTGTTTTGGGCCATCTTGGTCAGCGTTCCCCTTGAATGATTCCAGGACTTAATTTCAGACTCTACTGTGGGCCTCCAGGTCACTTTGGGTCTGCCCCTTTTGTGACGTCCTTTGGGTGTCCAGTGGAGGGCAGTCTTCACAATAGAGTCTGGTTCTCTTCTCAGAACATGTCCAATCCAACATGCGTAATACTTACATGTATTTAATGTCCTTCCTTGTTGCGTGTATGGGTGAGTGCACCTGACCAGTGTAACATCCACTACCATTGTAAATGACTGAGACAAATTTCTCCCTGCGAAATGAATAAAGATTGTCACTGTCTTTAAAAAAAATCCCACGTGTGCATCATCTCGTTTACCAGTGTCGATGGTGTAGCAGTTAGGCACTTTGATGTCGGATGCAGGAGGCCGGGGTTCAATTCCTGGGTGAGGAGAGAGATTTATTGGAGTCTGCTGGGATATAGTATCGCTTTCAGCGTGGATTTGCCCTGACAGTCAGTGTCAGAAGCCCGCCTCCTAAATGATCTAATTTGTGTCGGTGGGATCATAAAGCCACTTCCATGCAGTTAGAATTTTTTATTTTATTTCCCAGAGTCTTGGTGAGAACGATCATTACAACATACTTATGCAATAGCAGACAAAAAGTTTCAATGAAGGGAGAAAAAAAAATAACATCATCTTGTCTTTCTCCCCCTCAGGCGTGGAGCAAGTACGCGGGTGACATCGGAGATTTTGCCCAGCCGGAGAATCGAGAGCGAGCCCTGGAGTGTCTCAACGACCTCATTACCAACGCCATGGAGCTTGTGCCGGCGTCCATGTTGTTCATGAGCCGTCTGCAGAACCAGACCATCTTCAACTTTGTGGCAATTCCGCAGGTGAGTGGCTGGTCTAGTGGTGAGGCTGCCAGACTCGCAATTATGAGCTTGCCGGTTCGGGGATTGGAGGCTTAGGTCTGACTTTGTGTCCTGTCAGGTTTTGAACTCAGGACCCATTGAATGAGAGACGAACACCGCACCTCTAGTTGACGAGAGCTCATATACTAATCAGATGATTAAAGCAAAATGAAAAATAAAAATTTGTTTGCATTGGGGGAAAAAATGGCAGCCAATTTGGATTTTTTTTTACAGTGTTAGATCTAGTTTTTTGCCTAAGGCTTTTTTTTGTTTTTGTAACCAAATGAGTTGAAACTTTGCAAGTAGATGCTACATATTGATAAAACCTCATCTAGATCTAGAGTCTATTTGTGATTGAATAATCTTCTTAATTTCTATCATACAAAAAAATATTTTTAAAATCCACCTTTTGCCCTAAGAATTGTTTTTGTAACTGCACATAGATCTACCCTTAACCCTACAATCTACCCTTAACCCTACAAGTTTGGATGGCTCAAAGTTTTGTTCTGCGGTAATGTGCTATAATTTGAGTCACTATTTTGGTTTTTTTATCCTGGTTTTTTTAAAATATAGCCAAGCACCTTATCAACGAATGAGCTCACTTCCTATTTACAATCTACTTTCTGAAAGGTTTATAGCATTTACCTGGTTGGTGTGCCTGTTCTCTAGAATTTTCCAACCTAACGTAAAAACCGTATGACTCCCCTGACACCACCAGCTATTTGTCAGCGACGTGTGGAGGTTGAAATGACGTATTTTATATTTCATTTTGTCACACAAAAACACGCACACGCACGCACACACACACACACACACACACACACACACACACACACACACACACACACACACACACACCTCCACTTCCCCCACGACTCACGGTTGTTGTTCCTCCAGGTCATGGCTATAGCGACCTTGGAGCGATGCTACAACAACCCAAAAGTGTTCACCGGCGTGGTCAAGATCCGCAAGGGAGAGGCGGTCCGAATGATGATGGGGGCCACGTCCTTTGACAAGGTCAAGGCCATTATGAGGCACTTTACGCTGGAGGTGAGACCTTGGCTTGTGGACATGACCTGTGGGTGGTTGGCGGGTGCTCGGGTGTGGTTTGCTCCTTCTTTCCTATCAAACATCTAGCATCCTTTTCTCTGCTCCTTGTTTCCTATCAAACATCTATCGTCCTCATCCCTCCTCCTCCTTACTTGTGTTGTTACTCTCTTCAGGGTGACTGCTAGGCCCCGGGAATCCAGGGGGCCCTGGGAATGCCCCAGGAATTGGAAAAAAATCGCAGAGACCCGGGAATGCCCTGGGAATTTCAGAAAATCTGTAAATTACCCCGGGAAAATATATATAAAACAAAATCTGATAGCATCCGTTCATTTTTGTCGGTCGCGATTGTGATATTCATTCAGTTTTTCCCGGTCTGACAGTATGTTTCACTCGAACAGGCGGCTATGGCGGCAAGGGGAAGTGTATGTGCGATACCGAGGCTCCATCGGGAAAAATCAAGATCTACTTTCGCTTTCGTTACTACCCAAAAATTTGTCGGTAATAGTCTGATAACGCAACATTTGTAACGTGCAGGTTGTGCATTACAAACACTGTGTCGCTATGAAAATAAAATCAATATTTGTCCTGTACTGTCTCTTATGTGAAAAAAAGAAAAGAAAGTTATGCAAGCGTCTTGTCGGGCTCGCCATCGTGACCGGTAAGTGAACCTTCACGGTCTCATCACGTTGTGAGTAGATTTTCTACTGGTGATTGTTGGGGTCACCAAAGTTCATTCAAAGTCTTAAGCGCTGTACAGGACTCCAGAATGGGAAGATTATTGATTTTTTTTTTTTAAGATACACTTGTGGGAGGGGGCGAGGATGAAGGCAACACCAGAGTACAAAAACTGAACGAGGAGAGCTCTGTGCAAAGCGTGTGTATTGCTATTTCTATTATTATCATTACTATTATTATCATTATTATTATTATTGATTATTATCATTACTATTATTATTTTTACTTCTATTAGTATTATTATCTTTACTATTACAACAGTTATTATTGTTATTATTATTTGTTCCCAGATCATGGAGAGAATCCCAGAAAAGGACCCGAATGCGTCCAAAATGCAGGCGGTGTGCCAGAAAGCGCTGCAGGTGACGGAGACGAGCCAGGAATATTCCACCTCCAGCATCTACCCGCCCCTGTACGTGAGCATGGGGCTGATGGTCTCGGCCATAGCGTATACGTACTGGTCGCAGGTGTCTCAGTGGTACAGCGACCTTTTGTGAGGTGTGTGTGTGTCTGTGTGTGTCTGGGCCATAGCGTATACGTACTGGTCGCAGGTATCTCAGTGGTACAGCGACCTCTTGTGAGCTGTGTGTGTGTGTGTTGGCCATAGCGTATACGTACTGGTCGCAGGTATCTCAGTGGTACAGCGACCTCTTGTGAGGTGTGTGTGTGTGTGTGTGTGTATGTATGTGTGTATCTGTTGTGTGTGTGTGTCTTGCAGTGGTGCAGTGATCTCTTGTGAGGTGTGTGTATAAGCTTGTGTGTGTATGAGCTTGTGTGCGTGTTTGTGTGTGTACATATGTGTATCAGTGGTGTGTTTGTGTGTGTGTAAAGGGACATTGTTGTATATGCTTCCCAACTTGACAAGTCTTTGTTTTGTTCTCAGCTGAGAAGCCTGCAACACTTCCCATTTTAACTTTTGATCCAGTGTTATATATATCATGATGCCTCCCAGTATAATGACACTGTGATATTGGGACAAAGAAAAAGATTGTATGATTCCGAATATCGATCAGATAAAATGTCGATACTTTTTTGTCTCAAGCGTTTTCTCAGAGTCCGAAATGTTGTGAAGAATAAATCACAGAAGTGTGTGGGCCAGGAGGGGATTCACTTGGGGCCAGCCAGATTTTCTTTTATGGATGGGGCAAAAGCTACCATTTTGGCACAATTGGCCAAATTTGATTGATTTCGACTGTGACTTTCAAAATCAAATGCATAAGTTTGGGGTTTTTTCAAGGTCGAGAGTCGGAACTCAGGTTCTAGAACAATCTGTTATCTATTTGGTTGCTTATTCAAGGTTATGTAATAATCCGTTAGCCTTTTTTTCTTCTTTTTTTTTTTTGCTTAATGGAGCGAATGGTTCAATCCTTTAACCCCCCTGTGTTTTTGTTTTTTGAGGCCATAATATAACCCCATAACCCATCATTTGTTTTTTTGAGGCTATGATATAACCCCATAACCCAGCATTTGTTTTTTTGAGGCTATAGAATAGTCGAATCTGTAAACCCTTCACATGCTTATTTGAGGGTATAATCAATTTTCTGTTTTCTTTGTATGTCAATTTTATTTCTGTTTCGGTTGTTACACCTCCTTCTTTCATATATCAAACATCTATCATTCTAATCTTCGGCACTTCCATAACCTATTGATGTCGCAAGTACCGTAAAAGTCTCACTCTAACTGTACAATCTCCAGGTGTTGCAGCTGTAGGACATGTCAGTGTTGATGGGTGTGTATACTGTTGTATTAGGAGGGGAGGGTCTGCACACCCGCCAAATACTCCGATAAAATTAGAGGCCTCTGATTATGTTTTTTTTTATTTCCCCCCATCGAAGAACCTTTATCAGATTTACATCAAGTTCCTTTTTTTTTGTTGCTTTTACTTGAATTCCATTTTTTTTCTGGGCCCGTATGCACCTTATAAATGACGTGAAGCTACATATTTTTATTAGTGTTTATTTGTGTGTATCAGCAATACGCTTTTATTTGCCACAGTTTGTTTTTAATGTAATCTTAAATATACCGGGCTGCTTGTCCTGGATCGATAACTACAACCGGGCTGCTTGGTCTGGAGTCTCAGATTTTTTTCCCCAATTTCTGATTTTTAAGGGAGGATTTGGAAGAAAATTCCAGTTGTTGGTCATGGAGGGGTTGGTGGGTCTGAGTCTGTGTTTGCTGTGCTCTTGCACTAGAGGGGGGGGGGGGCTATGCTCTCTCACTAGGGGGTGGGGGGGACGGGGGCTGTGCTCTTGTACTTGGGACTGCCACTTTTCCTGAATCTCCCGCTCTATTCTTTCCCAAGTACATTGTCCTGATGGGTGCTATTTTGTTGCTTGCAAACTCAAACTCCTTCCAAAACTAAAACTAAGCACAGATGTCTGTGGTGTAGCGGGTAGTCACTTCGCTGTCGTGCACAGGAGACCCGAGACCAATTCCCGGGTGGGGAGAACTTTTTTATCAAGTATTTCGCGGTCTTTCGGGTGGGATGTTGTATCCCTATCAGCTGGGGTTGGCCCTGACAGGCAGGGTTGGAAGCTGACCTCTTAAATGATGTAAGTTGTGTTGATGGGGACGTGAAGCACCTTTGTGTTTGTAAAAACGAAGCTCTCCTCCATTTGTTCACTCATGCTTCTTGGATGTGGGTATTGTGAACACTCTGTGAGCTCCAGTGTGGTCTGTGTGGCTACTTCTCTCCCCTGTATCTGTTTGCCTGCCCTTTTCCTGCGGGTAGTTTACCGTGTCGCTGGTAGGTCCTACTTCTTTTCTCTCCCTCTCAGTCCCTCTCCCCACCCTCGCTCAAAATGACTGGTATTGTGTCGATGTGCTTCTGTTTCCTTGTCACTTATTGCCGATCAACGATATTTACCGCCCAGTTTCTTTGGATTTTCCCCAAAATGCCTTCGCCTTTGATGGCAAGGGTTTTTACTATATGAGCCTTGTGATGGCCAAGTGTTAAAAAAGTAAAAAGACTTTTTTCCCTGCCAAAAACTCTTTTATGCACACTTCGTTGTAAATCACAATTCAAAAACCACAACTGTTCAAAATTGATTTCAGCCCGCCTGAAAGCACCATGTGTCAGTCCTACTTTTTATTCTTATCTACCGTGTTTACCGCACTGTTCTGCTGTTTCCGTCTGTCTTACGTCTCTTTCCCCCGCACTAAATGACCGTTTTGGTGTCGACGTGCCTCTCATTCTAATTAACTTGCCGTTAAACTCCAACAAGACATTTATTTGCACAATCTTACTCTTTTGGCAACACAAAAATCTTTGACGGTTCACGGTAGAACACAAGAATGGACTTGTCACCCTGACCAGGCTTTACTGTCAACTTTCTACTCAGTTGTGTTGTTGTAGAGAGATGTACGTCGTTATTTCTTTGCCCACACATTTCTATTTCTATTGTGATCATTTTCTCTTCTTTAATTTTTATTCTCTCTTTAAGTGTATTCTTGTTCTGATCAAGTTTACTTGACAAACACATTTACATGTAGCCTACACTGTTGTTATTTTTAGAACTTAAGTTTTACCGGTATTCATAAACTTATTATTTGTCAGCAGTTTATGTTGCTAGTCGTTTTATTGGGGTTTTTTCTTCTGGATTTGTAATAATAGTGCCATAATATTTTCTCATCTTTTTTCTGCTTTTCAAACTTAATTTCTGTTTTTGTAATGTGAGTGAGTGCACAAGCTGTTATATTGATGGTTTTCCCAGTGATTTGTCGAAGGAGGATTTTGTCATTTAAAATCATTTCCTGTGCAGCTTGTTTTTTTTCCTTTTATGACCTGTGTATTTTCTGGATTGATTTTGTTTGTACTGTGCAATTTCATCCTTTCACTTGATTGTTGTTGTTATTGTTGTTGTTGCTGTTGTTGTTGTTGCTGTTGTTATTGTTATTGTTGTTGCTGTTGTTGAAGGATAGCGAGCACCCTGCTAGATGTTAGGCTGGTTGTGATGAAGGCGGGGGGGCCTGGTCCTGTGCGGGTGGTTGGAAGGTGTCACTGGTATGTCCTACATCTTCTCTTTTCTTCTGTCTGTCTGTCTGTCTGTCTGTCTGTCTGCCTGTCTGTCTGTCTGTCTGCCTGTCTGTCTGTCATTTTCCCGTCACTGAACAAGCGTTATTGTGTCAATGATGTTCTTCTGTTTGCTCAAAATGGAGACATAAACGAAGTTGTTTTCTGTGCGAAGGTGGGCACTGGTGTAATCTGGTGGTATGTCGTTGGTGTAATCTGGTGGTATGTCGTTGGTGTAATCTGGTGGTATGTCGTTGGTGTAATCTGGTGGTATGTCGTTGGTGTAATCTGGTGGTATGTCGTTGGTGTCTCAAGCAATCCACTTAGGTTTGGTACTTTTGACACCAGAGACCAAACAAAATTGTTTTTGGTTGTGTTGTTCCGATAGAAAATCATGAAGAAAAGCTAGAAAATTGTCAGCCTTGACCATAACATTAAACTGTATTTTGGTGATGCTGAAAGGTGCATCTTTGGTGCGGTAGGGTGTAAGAAAGAAAAATTATCAAAAAGACGTGGCAGAATGTGGCTCCCCTTGAGAGAAAGTTCTATGGCAGTCTCTCAGAGTTGAAGCGAACTGCACAGTTTGTGCGCGACATCGGACTGACTGTCTAGCTGCTGTCATCGAGAACGAGGAAGAAGAAGGACTTAGATGGATTGTTTGCAGGCGCGACGATATTTTTGTGTTTTCTGATGTTTGTGAGATGTTGGAACAGTATGAGCTGTCTGAGGACTTCTGTCTTTTTGTACGTCACACGATGGAGTTCAATTAAACCAAACGTAATTCATCCAGAAACTGCAGTGAACTGAAACAAAACAAAATCACAAAAATTTTTGTCTTGTATTTGAGAACTTCTCTAGTAACAGGAAATCCGGAGCAAAGCGAAGAAAATCTGGTGGCCCCACAGATTTCAGTTTACGTTTAAGCGGACTCCACTGTATATACATATTTGTTGTGTTATATATTTATATGTATTTTTTTGTAATGCTAAAGATTGTACAGCATGAGAAATATCGAAGTTCAAAGTGTGACCTTGCATAAATTATGACCTTCTATGAGCAAGACTATTTCCTTGGTAGTTGAGCTGATATATGCCTTTTTTTTTTGGGGGGGGGGGGGGGGGTAACAGTGTTACATAATGTTTAAAGAAGATTTTTTTTTGGGGGGGGGAGGTACTTATGAATTTAGTACACAGCATACTTTGGAGTACTTTGAAGTATCTTGCTGAAATATTTTTCAACAGGCGAGGTTTCTGTGATGTTAGTAGATGAAATGAAAGCGTGAGTTCCTTGTATAGGAAATGTAGGCATCCTCTCTCTCCGAGTCTGGTTTTAAGTTTGTAATACGGTAATGCCTTTTTAGGATTCAGTCAATTTTACTTATACCAGCGCAAGAAAGTCACCAGATCTTCTCCTGTATTTCTTCTTACGTTTGCCACATGTTTGTTTAATGGAATGTTTTATTGGAAGAGTTTTTCCTTTGTGTTAATCAATCATCAATCTCAGCGAAGTTGGTGTGTGTGTGCGTGTGTGCGTGCGTGCGTGCGTGCGTGTGTGGGTGGATGGGCGGTTGGTGGGTGCTCTGATGTGGTGATGTGGTTTGCTCCTTCTTTCCTGCCAAACAGCTGCTGTCCTGATCTCTTCTCCTTTTTTTTGTGTTTGTTGTTTCTCTTTCACACCTCTCATCTTCGGCTCTTAATCGATCTATTTGTGTTGCAAGTGCCGTAAAACTTTCACTAAAACTAAAAAACTATCATGTTCTAGTCTTTCACTGCATAAATCAATGTGCGTTGTGTGTAAACGAAAAATTGTGCGTGATAAGATTCCGGCAAACGACCTTTGCAAACATTGTTTTTCTTAATAGTTAAAGACAACATGATGTAGTTTGTTCAGAAATGGAAAGAAATGTTTTGTTTTGAAATTTGATTGCTTTTGTTCATGCGTGTGTGCTTAGAAGTGATGGAAATCGGAGTTACCTTTCATTGCTAGATTTTTTTTGCTTTGGTTTTTTTTTTCTCCCAGTTTTCATCATGATGATTGTTAATATATGGCGAATATTTTGACTTGAGATTTACCTTGTTTTTGTGGGGAAATTTTATGCAGAATTTATAGAAGAGTTTTTGTTTGAGTGTATAATGTACATGGGCAATGTAGTGTGACTTTTGAAGACTGAAGAATGTAATGCCATTTTGTCTTATTGCAATGATGGTTCTGTCTGTCTGTCGATGGTTTTGTCTGTCTGTCAGTTGAAAGTTCTGTCTGTAAAGTGCGTAGAGCATGCTGTAAAGCATGGATATGCGCTGTATAAATGAAATGCAGTTAGTATTATTATTGGTATTATTATTAAGAGGCAGGTGATAATGTGTGTACATTGAGTATCCAGTTGTTAAATTGTTGTGTGTGTATGCGTGCGTTACAAGTTGTTGTAGATTTTGTTTCTTTTGGACCCGTGCCATTAATGACAGCTGATGTGCTACTGGTGGGATTCTCTATGACAGTGTCGGTCTGTTGTGTGTGCAGTAGTGTGTTTGTTGTTGGTGCGGTCTGTTATGTGTGCAGTAGTGTGTACGTCGTCGGTGCCACAAGCTATCCACCGAAGTCTGTCTGGGTACTTTTTATGTGAGGTATTTTTAAAAATTGTTTTTGTTGTGTTGTTCCTATCAAGAATCTCGAAAAGCAAGAAAATTGTAAGTCTTGTCCATAGCATGATAGCATTTAGCTGTATGTTGGGGATGTGTGAGAGGCATGTCTTTGGTTGAGCTTTGGGCAGGTACGTTGAAGATCTCGCAACATATGTTACTCATTTTATTAATATGTCGCTCACCACTGAAATCGTACCTGATCTTTTCAACAAACAAGCCATTGTTTAAACCTTTACTTAAAAAACAAGGCCTTGATGAAAACGACATGAGAAATTTTAGGCCAGTTTCCAATCTTAACTTTTTATCAAAAATCCTGGAGAAAATAGTTTTGAGTCAAGATCAACAACTTTTAAAGGTGTAAAAATAGAAAATTCTCCAGATTTTGACATAAGTGTATTGCTTGCGACAACGACGATATGAGTCTGTGTACTTGTCTGTCTGTCCCGTGTACTTGTCTGTCTGTCCCGTGTACTTGTCTGTCTGTCCTGTCTACTTGTCTGTCTGTCGCATGTACTTGTCTGTCTGTCCCGTGTACTTGTCTGTCTGTCCTGTTTACTTGTCTGTCTGTCCCGTGTACTTGTCTGTCTGTCCCGTGTACTTGTCTGTCTGTCCCGTGTACTTGTCTGTCTGTCCCGTGTACTTGTCTGTCTGTCCCGTCTTTGGGACTTTACAAGAGAGGAAAAGAGAGGCAGGCTTCTTTCTTCTGTATGTTGAAATGTGGAAGAGGATAAGAAAGTTGTTTTTCATCTCCATGTTGCAAATTGGAAGAATGGGAGAGAAAGACAGAGAAGAAAGAACGAAGAAAGAGCAGTCTGTGCGAGATGAAAGTTTCTGTGTGCGTGCGTGTGTGTGTGTGTTTGCATGCATGTCCTTTCCCTGCCATGTTGTTGCCATGATGAAGAACTATAAGTATAAGCAGACGACACAGCTGACGCCTACAGACAGTTGAGCAGACGTGAAATTGGAAATAAACATCACAAGTCAAATGCTGAGAGCTGCAGTTCTTTGCTCTTTTTTTCTGGGGGGGGTGGGGGGGTTTGTTTGGTTTTTTGGAAAATGTTTTATGTCGCTCAGTGGGTGGTTGGCGGGTGCTCTGGTGTGGTTTGCTTCTTCTTTCCTATCAAACATCTATCGTCCTTATCTCCCCTTCTTCTTTTTTATGTTTGTTACTCTCTTGTAACACTAACACCTCTAATCTTCTGGCGCTCATATGACCTTATGCAGTTGCGAGCGCCGTAAAACCTCTACTAAAACTAAACTTATGTCGCTCTGTCTAAAGAAAGTGCTGGCTACTAAAGTGGTTTATTAACAAATTACACAAAGTATTGGTCAGCACCTGGATTTGATCTTGAATTCGAGACACATGATTTCAACCTTCTTTGCCAAGAGAATCAACTTCCTGGAATTATTTTTAGGATTGAACCACAGCTGAAGTTCAGAAGTTAGGATCGGGACATGATTGGACAATGGCCCCATGGTGATACCGACTAAAATCTAGCAATACTAACAATACTAACATACTTTCAACGTTGGCTTGTGTATAGACATCAGATCACATGGACTACGCATCAATCATAGTCATACGCCGTCGGCTAGACATTGCACACACTCTACTGCTCATGGGAGATGAAATGAAATATGAAATGATGTAATGAGAATAGATGAGATGAGGTTAGATAAGGTGAGGTGAGATAAGATGAGACAAGATGAGATAAGATGAGATAAGGGAATCAACTTGTAGAGTATACTTGACAAATAAGTTATCTCAACACAGAAATATCATATGTATATAGATCTATATATATATATATATATATATATATATATATATATATATATATATATATATAGCCTATATCATATATATATATATATATATATATATATATATATATAGCCTATATCATATATACCGTATATGTATAAAAAGACACAACAAATGGGAACCAATAAGAAAAGATACGTCCAAGTTAGAGAAGAAAATAAAAGTTTTAAAGTAAGGTCAAATAAAATAAACAAATTGAGATGAGATATTTTTGAGAAAAAAAGAACTAGATATTATATTTGTTTTTAAAAGGTAGGGGGGGGGGGGAGATGTTTACTTCTTCCAGTACTCTGGGTCTGAGATAACGTAAGAGTAAGAAAAGATAAAAAATAAAATAAGATACGTAAGGTTTGGTCAACTGCTTTATCTTACACAGAATATATAGATCTATGCCTGTAGCAGTGTTAGTGAACCAGCTGCTCTGACAATCCGAAACTTTCTCTGAGCTCCATATTATGCTCTTTACACCTACACTGATACTCTTTTATTTATATATATATGTATTCACACACAACAAAACACACACAAACACACAAACACAAACTCACACAAATGCACTCACACACAGCAAAAACACACACACACAAACATACAGAAACTCACACAACGCATCACGCACAAACACACACACACACACACACAAACATATTTACATATTATACTTCATCATATTTCCCAGCCCTATGTGACCTGAGTGTGTTTGCAAACATCAGTACTGGCAACCTCACAACAATATAGGCCTATCTTCCTATGGACAACCCATCTATCCGGTGAGCCCGTAGAATGCAGTCTTCTTCTTCTTCTTCTTCTTCTTCTTCTTCTTCTTCTTCTTCTTCTTCTTCTTCTTCTTCTCATTATTATTATTATTATTATTCTGCTCTTCCTCCTCCTCCTCCTCCCCCTCCTCCTCCTTCTTCTTCTTCTTCTCCGCTGATTCTGGAGCCGCAGATGTCGATGATAATGATCCTTTCCGTTGTCCGTTTTCTTGATCAGCTTAATAATATTAATAATAATAATAATAGTAATGATAACAACATCAATACATGTAGAAATAATAATAATAATAGTAATAGTAATAATAATAATACGCATAATAATAATGATAATAATAATAATAATAATAGTAATACACGTAATAATAAAACAATAATAATAATATTAAAGTGGGCTTGTTACTTCAAAAAAAATCTATATAAAACTTGAAATATTGGCAGTTCATTTTCAGAAAAATAACAAAATAGTAGCGTTTGAAAGTCGTACTAATTTGAATTATAAAATTGTTAGCGAAAAAACCCCCGACAAAATGAGTTCATCCACAGATGAGACGATAACGGTCAAAGGGAAACAACAATGAAAATACTGAACTAGCAGAGACAATTGTGGGTTGCCTCCCTCAACTTGGACCAGTGACGTCATTGTTTTTTGTGTAAACACTTCCGCCATTGTTCATCGAATACACATGGACTATTACGTCATCACTCTTTGCGAAGGCACGTCCGCCATCGTTCAGAGAGTATGGTACGCACAACTTTTTGCGTCATTGCACATATTATGTTTAATACATTGTAGTTCGTTAATCGCAGTAATTGATCGTCGGTTGATTTTACGGAAAGATAGCTTTTGCAGCCTTATGAATATGATGTAGGCCTAACAGTAGTTCTCAGTGATCTTGTGTAGTTCCGTTCGTTTAAGTCCACGATCTGTTTGTTTACATCCAGAGAAGAAATTCAGAAGTCTTGATGACCAAATACTATTTGAAATAGGCTGCACAAAGAGCAGGGATGCAACCTAACAGCAAAACATCAAATTAGAATAACATGGGGCACGCCCTGAATCCCCCCACCTCCATATTTTTATTAGGTCAGGGGGGCAAGCCCCCCCTGAAACCCCCCTACTCTTGACTTAAACGAACGAAAATACAAAATCGCGCAAGATCTGAAATCTAGATCTAGATTTCTAGTTCTTTTAGCGTCCCGCAATTTGCAATCGCGAGATCATGCTGAATCATATCTACACCAACACAACATGGGTTGGCTCAGATTCCAAACTGTTCCGTTTGGTGTGTAGAATAAAATACTAGTCTCGATCCTTTCTTCTATCATTCCGGTGGGGGGAGGGGGGGTTAGTTGCTGAGTTTTGTTTTTGTTTGTTTGTTTGGTTTTTTTTGTTGTTGCCACTGTTGTTGTTGTGGGGTAGTGATGGGCAGGTATCGATACCTGGTACTCGATACTTAGATACCTATAGGTATCGATATCGGTACCGATACCTGCTCTAAACATCGATACCTAAGTGTGAC
>NW_004797362.1:915406-919441 GCF_000002075.1 Aplysia californica
CCCTGGCCATATCTAATATAATCTAGATCTAGATCTAGCAACCAAAAGCATTCTCTTAGTCTTAGACGTTTAAGGAGTCGTTTAGTTTCCTCCAGATAGACTAGATCTAGATCTAGAATCTAGATCTAGATTCTAGATCTAGAAATCTAGTCACTGAGGTACCAAACACAGCCTGGCTTATTTTCACTTGTCAACAAAAAAATAGATCTAAGATCTAGAATCTAGATTCTAGGTCTCTTAGATGAAGGCCACAACAAATAGATCTAGATCTAGATCTAGAATCTAGATCTAGATCTAGATCTAGATCTAGATCTAGATCTAGATCTAGATCTAGATCTAGATCCTCTAGGAATGCCCAACAAATATTACCGAAATTTGAACATTTGTAACTGGCTGAAAAATTAAGTAATATTGGTGATTTTGGTATCAAATTTCTCAGAGAAATGAGCTCTATCCATCTAGCACATCAAAAGAATTCTGCGTGAGAAAAATGATGTCAGATTAGATTGAAATAATATTCAAAATATGGTCAAAGAGAGGTAACCGTGAAAAATACTGAAGGGGTGACTTTTTAGGGTTATCTTCCTTAACTCAAATCCAAAGATTATAACCTAATACAATAGCTCACAGCGTGACGTTCTATGTGTCAGACATGGGTACTTTCTTACTCTTTTTGGCATGGCTGGCGTACCCCCATTTACATGTATAATCTCTGAACCCCCATCCTGCTTCCCACTAGATTAGCTCTAGCATTCTAAAAACCACCATTCTGTCTCCCAAAGTTGGCTACTAATTCGTCGGTTGATCCGCGCTTTTCACGCCCTTAAGTCTATGTCTCAGAGTGGGTGGCATCACTTCCGTTTTCATGGGTGACACCACTTCCGCGAAATGAAGTACTAATTAGTGTAGCATCTTTGCTTGTGCCGGAAATACGCACGAAAAAAAATAATTTATTTAAAAAACATATTACGTTATACAGACAGAAGAAGGTAATTTCTAATACAAAACAAGTTTACAAGTCACTCATTCTCTAAAATAATATTTTAGGCGTGATAATTACTGCTCTCCTAATCCATGTGCTTTTAGCGAAACGATACAACAAAATCAAGCTTTTGTAAGCTTTTATGTGTACACAATGACCAATGACGTAGTGTTTACACAAAGAACGATGACGTATGTGTGTACTCATTGAATGATGACGTATATGTGTACTCAATGAACGGTGACGTAGTATTTACACAAAGAACGATGACGTGTATGTGTACTCATTGAATGATGACGTATATGTGTACTCATTGAATGATGACGTAGTATTTACACAAAGAACGCTGACGTTGATGATATATGTGTATTCATCGAATGATGACGTAGGTGCGTAGACAAAGAACGATGACGTTGCTGGTCCCGTAAAGGGGAGTAATTAGCAGGCTACCATTTCTTAATTTCATTGTTATGTCCCTTATTCTTCGCTTTGTAATATTCGCTTTTTTTCTTTTCAGTTTTTTCATTATTACGTCCCTTGTTTTTCACTTTTTTATTATTCGCTTTTTTCTTTTCAGTTTATATTTTCGTAATTAAAATTATTTCAACCCCCAAGCGCTAGATAGCTTCATGAATTTTCCGGGAACCTCACCATCTAGACTCTCTAGACGAAATTATAAATTGTATAGATTCTAGATCTAGATCTAGAATCTAGACAAAGATCTTAAACTAATTCTTTGGTTTCGAAGTGACCAACCCATTTTCAAAGTTGAATGACGCGCTGCCATTTAAAATTCTTTGTTGACAGTTTGCTATCATCAGCTGAGTCCACATTCTGGCTAGATCTATGGCTTTACTAAATACTGTCTTTGGGAAGAATCCGATCTGGAATATGCCAAACATCATTAGATCTAGATTCTAGATGTACACATCAAAGATAAGAAGCTTCGACGTTCGATGCCGGGTAACTGCTGACGGATCGGTGAAGTATTGGATTAGACTTATTAGATTTAGATTTAGATCTAGATCTAGAGTCTAGATCTAGATCTAGATTCTATAGTCTATAGGCAGGACTATTAGTTAAGCCTACACGCCTAAATCTAGATCTAGAACCTAGATCTAGATCTAGATATCTAGATCTAGATCTAGGGCATCGTAGATCTAGAATCTAGATCTCCATCTATTTGTTTGCCTATTTCGTTATCAACACCCAAACATTCTCTCTCTGTCTCTCCCTCCCCCCCCCCCAGTTCTCTTAAAGCGGAGAAAAGCAAAGAAAAACAAGACCCTTTGGATTTGATCGACATTGACCTGGACCTAACCCAAACCGTAACCCTAACCCTAGGTCTAACCCTTACCCTAACCCTAACTCTTGTATAGTTTGCTCAGTGGACCTTGTCATGGTAAGTGCCAGCCCTCCGCGGAACTCCTCCCAGAAAATGTAGTTTTCTCTTTCAGCCATACCTGTGATCTTATGTCTTATGGTAGGTAAGATCTCGCTCAGTCAACTCGGATAAGGGCAAAAAATCTCAAAGGTCCCATGTTTAAGTTTTACACCATAAAGATCCCTTGATGGTCCAAAATCGATAAGAGTAAGCTTCAGCCACCACCTGGACAAAATTCAAAATTAATAATTCCTGTCAAACTTAAAATGTTTAATGTAGGGACATTAAATCTGTAAATAAAATATAGGAAGAAAATCATGATCTGTCATATTGACTCCTGTAACGTACCCATGGTTGAAATTTTTTTTTTTTAGTTTTGTTGAAACCAGTCGAAAGATGACCGAGTTAAACAGCCCTTTTAATGGGCCCTCTTTTGGCCTTCAAAACGAGCGCCGTGTTGTGGTCAGCGGTGCTAAATCTACACATTCTGTTTAGGCGACGCACAGCAAAAGATTTCAATTAAATTATGTTTTTTTTATTTCAACAAGTGATCATCTAGTCAATCTCATTATTTTTTTTTCTGAATGTTACGCACCAATATGGTCTCACCGAGTAAAGGCCATAATTGCATTATTTGGAGACTATCTGGCTCATTTAAAGGTAAATGATCAAAAAAATCCCTATGAATACATTTTAGCGATAGGCAGATCACATGAAATCAACTTCTAAAGACGTCGCAGAGTATCATTAATCCGTGATTGAAAAGTGTTGCTGTGCACCGACTGGCCTTTTATTCCTCTCCGGAATGGCGGGAATGGCGGCGATCCCCTCCAGTTTGACACTCGTCTCGTGACGTCACAGCTAAGATCTCTAGTTTTATTTATAACCTCTTTGGTGTTCACAAAGAGTGATGACGTAATACGTTATGTGTACTCTGTGAACAATGACGGAAGTGTTTACACAAGAAACAATGACGTCACTGGTCGAATATAAGGGAAGCAACAATCATTTCTTACTGCTAGTTGGGTATTTTCATTGTTGCTTCCCTTTGACCGTTATCGTCGCATCTGAGGATGAACTTTTTTTCGTTGTTTTTTTTTTTTACCAACAATTTCTTAACTCAAATTAGTACGGCTTTCAAACTAATCGATCGATATTGTTTTATCTTTTTTTTTTTCAAGGAAACTGCATTAAACAAAAATCCAAAATAACAATTAGACTCTAGTTTAACACAATATTTCGAAGTTCGAAGACGCGCGTTAAGAAGGGAATAAAAATCCAGAGCGACATCTAAATATCTAGATCTAGAAATCTAGATCTAAATCTAGATCTAGAATCTAGATCTAGATCTAGATCTAGAATCTAGAATCTAGATCTAGATCTAGAATCTATCGAAGAATCTGAACCTGGAAATGTTTAAATCTGGGCCTATGAATTGTCTGACAGTGGAAGACCCCGCAGACATATCGATGAAGTCGAATAGCAATGTAGGATTTTCGGTGTGAGGAAACCGTTGGGACAGGCCCAGATCTTTAAGTCTAGGCCTGCCAAGAAGATCGTTGACGTGATGCTCAACTCAACAACGTTGTTGTGATTGTGAACTGTGTCTAGATATCTAGGCCTAGATCTAGATCTAGATCTACATGCATCTCGTACATTTTGGTTTTTG
>NW_004797362.1:919541-921776 GCF_000002075.1 Aplysia californica
AAATGTTTCAACGAAAGTTAAAGTTGAGTGTTGTGAAGCTGAACTTATGTTGTTTGTCTTGCAGTTAATTACGCATGTTTTCAGTTTTCACACTAATTCGGACTTTTAGATTTCTATGTTTTCCATTGCAACACAGGTCTCAAGGCAAGGCATGTTAATTTATTTTTACCTACACTGAGGTAGGTCTAAATTAATATATCTTGTAGGATTACAGTAAGCCTACCGCCCAGCCACGGCTAGTAGTTACCCTAGTTGAGTATGTTCATGTATGTCCATCCATCTATCTATCATTCTATCTGTCTGTCTATCGATCGATTTTATAGCTATTGATCTGTCGGGTCTGTCTTCGTTTCTATCTGTCTATCGATCGACCGATTTATATCTATTGACCTGTCGGGTCTGTATTCCTATCTATCTGTCTATCTCTATGCCTATTTTTTAAATCTATCTTTGTCTCTCTATCTGTCTGTCTGTCTAAAAGGGATGTACTGTTACGACCCGAAGGTTCCCCCAGTTGTGTTGACCATTTTGGTATGACACGTTTTACATTCCTTGCTTTTATTTTATTCAATTCTGGTTAAAATGTTGAGAGTTTTTTTTAATTTATTTGAACACAAGGTTGATTTTTTTTTTAGACCCCCTATCCCCTTTGCTGTCCCTAATTCTTTGTACGAAGTTCTGTCCAAACTGGATGATGCCAAGATGACCGAGTTATATACACATGATTGCCCTTTACATAGAGGTCCTCTCTAGTAAAATGTGTTCATTCATTCATTCATTCATTCCTTCCTTCCTTCCTTCCTTCCTTCCTTCCTTCCTTCCTTCCTTCCTTCCTTCATTCATTCATTTATAGACTCCCGATACCAAAACTATCCTTTATTAGTCAAACCATGTTGTTCTAAATAATAATACAGTGTATTTTCAAATGTCCCCAGATCAACTGCCAGCTTGGCTTTCAGTCCCCTGTATGCA
This sequence comes from Aplysia californica, assembly GCF_000002075.1. Taxonomy (NCBI): domain Eukaryota; kingdom Metazoa; phylum Mollusca; class Gastropoda; order Aplysiida; family Aplysiidae; genus Aplysia; species Aplysia californica. The sequence continues at coordinate 920,514 of NW_004797362.1, forward strand.
GCGAGTCTGTGTCTGTGTGTGGGACGGGCGGGACCTGGCACATCGCCACCCAGAGCTGTCAGGGTGAGTCTCTCGGCGTTCTTAGAAAAACTTAACAATTACAATATTGTTGTGTGGCAGAAGGCTGGGAAAACAAAGGATAAATCACAATAACTTGTAACCCGCTAGATTATATGTGTCACGACCCGTGGAATCAGGGGCTTGTCTATTTTTGGACATATGGAGTTATTGATATCATCTTATAGCTTGTTCATTTCTCTATCCGTCGATGAAAAAATACCTTTCTATCTTACATAGAATTCAAGATATTTGTTATTAAAGGAGGTGGGAGTCGCCCTTGCTGAGGTAAAGTCAGCGACAAAATGGCCACCAGAGTTTGATGATTCCCAAAGTCTAAGAGTCCAAGGGACCTAAAAATGTATGTTTTTTTGCTCTTTGGAAAACATTTTTCCGTAAAATCCTCTCTGAGATTTGTTTTTAAATAGACGTAGAATATGTTAAGCTAAAAATATAAAAATTCAATCAAAATTACCCAAAAACGGAAAGTGCCGGTTTCTTCGATTTTACTATTTTGACTAGCGCCTGCAAGCGCCTGATTTTACCGCGATGCCTCACATTTATATATTCAAGGAGTATAATCAATGTCAGGTCGAAGAAAATATAAGTCAGGTTAGCAAGTACAAAGCAGTTCTCAATACTTTTTTTTCTTTCAACATGCTTTTAAAAGCTCTCTTAAAGTTATCTTTGGATGCGTCAATTTGGAGAATTTGTTTCAATTATATATATTTATTTTGTCACAATATATGCAGAGTAAACAAATATATATGTCCGCTATGACTTTTGTGGTGTTGTTGTCTTTACACTTTCACAAGAGATCATAAAATAATTTTTTTTTTATGTCACATGTCTGATCATTTATAGACACGGATTTTAATAGGCTGAAAATATTATATCGGAGTCCCTCTCTTTGATCCAGTCTCTCTCCTCTGGGTTGATCTTACAAGCAGGGTTAAATCAGTCTGCCTCGAAATAATTTAAAATTTTGTCCATGAGCAGTAGCATAACTATAATAATCAGAATCAATCAGACTCGGTGGGTGGTTGGTGGGTGCTCTGGTGTTACTGTTGTTTGCTCCTTCTTTCGTATCAAACATCTATCGTCTTTATCTCTCCTCCTACCTACCCCCAGTGGGTCGGGGGGATATAAATAGACCCACTGCTTCGTCTGCAGAAGGTGCAACCCCTTCAAAGGCGAGGTGTCGCA
>NW_004797362.1:924078-932294 GCF_000002075.1 Aplysia californica
TGGGGGTTTTTTTGCGATTTGCTATAGGTTGAAGTTTTATTTACGGATTTAGTTGTTTATTCGTTAAGATTATTATTTTATTTATAAATTAAGACTTTACTTTTACTTTGATTTAATTTTACATATCTTTTTTTTGTCAGGGGGGGAGGGTGAGGTGGGAGGGGGAGGATTACAGTGTTTCATGTTATGACTATCAGTGCACTCACAAAACTGTCAAAAACTGGAAAAAACATCATGTTCGCATGGATCCCAAGCCATGTGGGCATCCGAGGAAACGAGCAGGTAGACGACCTGGCGAAGAAAGCCTCATCCCTTCTGCTGGGATCAACGACAAACACTCTCCCACAGACTGACTTTAGAAATAAAGTCAAAAAGTACACCTCCAGTCTGTGGGAGAGCCACTGGGAAAACCAGAAAAATAATAAATTATATGAAATTAAACCCAGACTAGAACAGCGAAATCCTTCGGATCTCTCCAGAAGAGACGAAGTCATTTTTACTCGATTGCGCATCGGACACACGGCCCTGACTCACAAATACCTCCTACAGGGAGAGGAGAAGCCGTTCTGTGTCGGATGCGACACAGATTTTACCATTAGACACATTTTAACAGAATGTCTAGACTTTGGAGAGATCCGAAGGAAATATTATAAATGCAAGAAATTGCAGGATATTTTCTCCGTCGTTGTTCCCAGCAGAATTTTAAATTTTATAAAGGCCATTGGCCTTTATGGCGAGTTGTAAAGTGAATCTGATATTATTAAAAATTTTTATTGTTACTTAAAAGTTGTTTTAGATCACAAATGTATTTACACCGAATTTGAATATTTTAACTTTTTAGCATTTTAAAGTAAATTAGTTACCAGTCGTGAAGTGAACTTTCGCAGAAGTGAACAACTTGTGTTTCGCGCGCTCATATGACCTTAGCAGTTGCGAGCGCCGTAAAACCTTATACTACTACTACTACTCTCCTCCTACCCCCCGGGGCAGTGCCACTGACTGAAGTGTCTTTAGGCCATTCCCAAAGGGGGGACATTTCTCGTTCATGTACAGTAGAATTGTAAATGGGCTGATTCATGTCACACTCTTATAACTGTGCCTGATCTACTACAGGGAACTGCTGCTTTTTCTTTCCTAATCCTTACTATTGTCATTTTACCTCTACTTCTTTTGTATGTTTGTCACACTCTTGTGACCCGCTATTTCTGGGGTGCCTTGAAAAAGTCAGAAAAGACTTTGTGTTGTTGAAGCTAGAGAGGTAAGCAGAGTAAATCTGATTCCCTGTAAAGACTTCTCTGTTGACATCCACCCCTTGGCGCTCATATGACCTTATGCAGTTGCGAGTGCATCAAAATCTCTACTAAATAAAAATATCTCCCCTCCTTCTTTTTTGTGCTTGTTGCTCTCTTGTAACACCTCTAATCTTCGGCACTTCTATGAATTATAATGAATGACCCAAGTGTAATGCTAGTGCCATAAAACGCCTCCTAAAACAAAGACCCATCACTTTACTTCACCAGCTGTTGAGTGCGAGGCACTGGGTCAGTTCACCAACGCCTTGACCAGCATCCCGTCATGTGACTACAGGACCTGGGCCGGGCTGACCTGTGCCAACAACTACCTGCCACTGACCACTGACCACCATGACCTGTGCCAACCACTACCTGCCACTGACCACTGACCACCATGACCTGTGCCAACAACTACCTGCCACTGACCACCATGACCTGTGCCAACAACTACCTGCCACTGACCACTATGATGTCACATAGATGTGTTGTCCCTGAGACAGGGTGTGGAGGCCCCACTTTGTGTGTGTGTATGTGTGTGTATAATATGTGTGTTTCTGTGTGATGCTTGAGTGGTTTGAAGTTACGCTTGTGTAAATCGACATAGTAATATTGTCTGCTCAGCCAAATCGTGAACCAACTCTGAACATTTATTAAAAAGGAACTATTGGTGGTTTTACTCCATCATCAGCAGAATTTAGGTCGTTGAACAGGTGGGCTTTGACCCTGCCTGTCAGGGACAACGCGGACTGAAAGGAATCTAAGGCCGTCTCTGCAGAAATCTGAAATGACGCAAAACATTCAACAAACTTTTACAATTTATGTTTTTCTCCCTTGGTATAGGGGATTTTACTTTCCAATCAACACAGTCTGGGCCACTTAGCCTTGAGATAGCCTTGAGTCCTGCTTATCAGGGCCAACCTGGGCTAAAATGATTGATACAGTCGCAGCTGAAAGATTGAGATACTCCATAAAGATTGAGATACTCCATAAAGATTGAGATACTCCATAATGATTGAGATACTCCATAAAGATTGACATACTCCATAAAGATTGAGATACTCAGTAAAGATTGAGATACTCCACAAAGATTGAGATACTCCATAAAGATTGAGATACTCAGTAAAGATTGAGATACTCCATAAAGATTGAGATACTCCATAAAGATTGAGATACTCCATAAAGATTGAGATACTCAGTAAAGATTGAGATACTCCATAAAGATTGAGATACTCCATAAAGATTGAGATACTCAGTAAAGATTGAGATACTCCATAAAGATTTATTCTCCCCCTCATGGGAATTGAACTTTTGGTCTTTTGTGCACGATGGCGAAAATATTATTGTTATTATTTTTACTGTACTATTATTGTTGTTGTTGTTAATATTATTATTATTGTTGTCATTGGTATTATTATTATTGTCAGTATTATTACTGTTATTATTAATGTTGTTTATTATTATTATTGTCATTACTGTTATTATTAGTACCTGGTATTATTATTGTCATTATTGTTATTACTATTATTGTCATTATTATTACTGTTATTATTAGTATTATTATCATTCGGTCCTATATTATAGTAAATCCTTCTGTCAGGACATCAGAGGGTCCTGACGGGCTCGGTCGAATCAGCCCAGCTCAGAAATGACCTAACTTGTGTTGAAAGGGTTGTAAAGAATTTAGGATCGTTCAAAGTCCTGTGGTTTGTCAGTTGACGTTGACCAGAAGTTCAGCTCACATTTCTATCTATTATAACATTATGGCAAGCTGCGACCCGCAAATCACGTCCCCGATTTTTGGCATTTTTTGGTCCACGAATCGCGGCCACGATTTTTCCTTTTTTCTATAAAATTTAAAAATTTAAAAACGGCCAGGGAATAAAAAATCGAAAAATAACACCAAAAAAAAAAGAAAAACCGAACCTCTTTATTTTTAGTAAGTTTATTTTCACTTCTGCTTCACTTCGTCTCTTTCTCACTTGTTGACACCTCGTTGATTTGTTCTGAAGGTTCAAATCCAAGCTTAGCTTTTTTGGTGGCACTTTTTTTATCCACAATTTTCGACACGATGGATAAAGTTGTTCAAAAGAGGGAGACAAATCCGAGTAAAGTTGCTGGCCACGTCACGTGAACCAGCGCCACAATGAGGTCCCAACATGTTTTTCTATTTTTGTGTTGATATAGCATAACGTCATTTAATATGACGTTGTTCCTTCTTTTTTCCTTCCTTTTTTCAAATCTATAAATGTTTTTCTGTTAGAGCGTGTCTCCACCAAACCCAAATACTGACACTGGCAGGCCCCTTGTGTGTGATTCTATCATTTACATGTATGGAATATCCTCTACTTTTTCTTGAATTCCACATGTTTAGGGTTAAAACGGCCAATCTTCGGATTGGTGGACACACGCCCGTATTTGTTGATTTTTGTGGTTGTTTATATGCTGTTCTAATTTTGATTTCCTTCTGTTGTGAAACTTTTATTGTTCACGTTTTTACACTCTGTGTGGCTACAAATGATGTTCTGGATGCTTAAAACAGAGCACAAGAAATTCTGGTGTTTTAGATGAAGTTACCTCTATCAATATATTGCTATACGTCGTCACAGAGAGTTGAAAGCTTGAAAATTGATGGCAACTTTTGCCATTTTTTTTTTGGGGGGGGGGGGAGGAATGGCATCAAATCAGATGCAAGGCTACTCCAAATGAGGATTGCAATAATAATACATTGCATTTGTATAGCGCAAATTCCTGCTCAACAGAACGCTCTAGATGCGCTTTACAATCTATATATTATTACCCCAGCAGACCTGATAGCATTCTGAAACAGTCTCATCTTCCTGGGAAGCATACAGTGCAAGCTGCTATTTTCTATAGACGCCAAAACATTAAGATGATATTGATACAAGGTCTGTTAAAAGGATGAAACAACTATCATAACATTATATGTCAATTGTGTGTGTGTGTGTAAAAGGTGTGAGTGGCGTCGGTAACCTAGTGGTTAGGCTACCGGACTCGTAATCGTGAGATTGAGGATTCGGGGGTTTGAGCCTCAGCTCGGTCCGACGTTGTGTCCTTAGGAAAGACACTTTATACGAATTTCCCACTTGGCTCGGTCCTATGGGAGACTGACGTTAAACAAGGAGGCCCCACCTCTTAAATTACCGTATAGTGTTGATAGGGGCGGTAAACCCATACCATTTCACCATTTTTATAAAAGATGTGTGTGTGAGAGAGAGAGAGAGATGGGGAGATCATGGTGAAACTAAGCGCTCGTCAAAATAAGGAAATCGAAGATTCCAGCTTTTTTTTCCACCTGTCAGGCAGTTTTTATCCTTTTTTTTAAAAGGGGAAGGGGGGGGGGGGTTCAACCCCTTTCATGAGCATCAAGAACATACCACTGTGTGGATTTTACTGAAAAACATTGATTACTGGCACAAGAAAGGAAACTTTGTAGTTTCCGAGGACACTCCAGCTTTGGGAGACACTGTAATATTTTGGCCGACATTTTCTCGTTCATTTTTTTCCTCTGAATGCCTCGGGAAAGACCCGGGAAAATACATAAAAGTTCTTGAATATTTGAAAACCAAATCCGATAACGTCCCTAAGTTCATTTTGTCGGTCGCGATCATTCAGCTTTTCCCGGTCTGAGAGTACATTTCATATTACAGGCGGCTATGGCGGCAAGCGGAAGTGTACGAGTGATGCCGAGGCTGGATCGGGAAAAGCTAGATCTACTTTTGCTTTCACTACCACTCTGAAATTTGCTGGTAAAAGTCTGATAACACAACATTGTTGGAACATCAGTTTGTGCATTACAAAGGCTGTGTCGCTATGAAATACATTGTTGTAACATGCAGTTTGTGCATTACAAAGGCGGTGTCGCTATGAAATACATTGTTGGAACATGCAGTTTGTGCATTACAAAGGCTGTGTCGCTGTGAAATACATTGTTGTAACATGCAGTTTGTGCATTACAAAGGCTGTGTCGCTGTGAAATACATTGTTGTAACATGCAGTTTGTGCATTACAAAGGCTGTGTCGCTATGAAATACATTGTTGGAACATGCAGTTTGTGCATTACAAGGGCTGTGTCGCTATGAAATACATTGTTGGAACATGCAGTTTGTGCATTACAAAGGCTGTGTCGCTATGAAATACATTGTTGGAACATGCAGTTTGTGCATTACAAAGGCTGTGTCGCTATGAAATACATTGTTGGAACATGCAGTTTGTGCATTACAAAGGCGGTGTCGCTGTGAAATACATTGTTGTAACATGCAGTTTGTGCATTACAAAGGCTGTGTCGCTATGAAATACATTGTTGTAACATGCAGTTTGTGCATTACAAAGGCTGTGTCGCTGTGAAATACATTGTTGTAACATGCAGTTTGTGCATTACAAAGGCTGTGTCGCTATGAAATACATTGTTGTAACATGCAGTTTGTGCATTACAAAGGCTGTGTCGCTATGAAATACATTGTTGGAACATGCAGTTTGTGCATTACAAAGGCTGTGTCGCTGTGAAATACATTGTTGTAACATGCAGTTTGTGCATTACAAAGGCTGTGTCGCTATGAAATACATTGTTGGAACATGCAGTTTGTGCATTACAAAGGCTGTGTCGCTATGAAATACATTGTTGTAACATGCAGTTTGTGCATTACAAAGGCTGTGTCGCTATGAAATACATTGTTGTAACATGCAGTTTGTTCACTACAAAGGCTGTGTCGCTATGAAATACATTGTTGTAACATGCAGTGTGTACATTACAAAGGCTGTGTCGCTGTGAAAATCAATCAATATTTGCCACTTGTGTAAAAAGAAAAGAAAGTTGTACAAGCGTCTTGTCGGGCTCGCCGTCGTGACGGGTCACTGAACCTGCGCGTTTGTATGTCACACACATGATGATAGGGCGTCGAGTGAGTGCCGCGAATGTTAGGGTCACTAAAGTTCATTCTAAGTCTGAGCGCTGCGAAGTATAGGACTCCGGGATGGCGGGATTATTAATTTTTTTTAAAGATACACTCAGGTGGGGGGGGGGGGGGTAACAGGCAACACCAGGGGGAAAAACTGAACTTGGTAGCAAATTGTAGCATTAGCATTTAGAATTTTGATTGCAACGAGAGCTTTCTGCATAGCGCGTGTTGTGCAGGACGTGTGTGGAATCGGGATTCGTCATAGTCATACCTTGTAAGCTGTGTTATTGAACTAAAGGGTTGGCGTGTCATTGGATGGATGATAGTCGTTTGACCATGGAAAAACTCAGCAAGATAGTCTTTGGAGAGTAGAAGATTGACGGCCATTGGCAAACTGAAACCCAGGCTAGAAACAGACTTATTTTTCTTATGATTTTTTGTGACTATATATATATGTGTAGACTATAATTAGAGAGAGAGTTCTAGATTAGATCCAGCATCATGGGAAAGTGCTACTTCATCAACACTGAGTGGTTGTCCAACCCTAAGTATTCAGAATGATTGTGGAGCATCCAAATGATAAAAGCAAGTTTAGATGAAAATTTTGTTCCCAAGTATAATTTGTCATGGGTCATTCAGGTGTAAAAGCTTTGAACACTCACATGGTAGCTCAAAAACACATGATTACATGAAAGCCCAAAGCAGCCAGTGTGGTGCCAAGTCTATTCTTAAGGTTACCAAGAACAGAGCAAGTGTTGTGAGAGATACTGAAAGGAGCACCAACAGTGATATAATAGTGATCTACTAGAGCAGTTGTTGACACGAGTCTTCTTATTCATGAGATGTGAGAGATACTGAAAGGAAGGACCAACAGTAATATAATAGTGATCTACTAGAGCAGTTGTTGACACGAGTCTTCTCATTCATGAGATGTGAGAGATACTGAAAGGAAGGACCAACAGTAATATAATAGTGATCTACTAGAGCAGTTGTTGACACGAGTCTTCTCATTCATGAGATGTTTTCAGGCTGAAAAATAGCTGAGATTTCAGTGTAGTTGCACAAAACGTGGCTATCTTGGAACATTATTTGGGATTGCCCCAGTGATGTAGTCGGCTATCCTAAGATGTGTACGAAATAGCTCCTTCTACGTGATTGTCTTTGACGAGAGCCGTAACACTGACAATGGCAAGAAACAGCTTGACTTAATTTATAGTGGTAGGATTTTTTTTTTGGTGTGGTAGGATTTTTAGGAGGAAAATTTCCCTGGCCACCCTGAATAATAATATAGAGAGTTTGTTCACTGTCATCTGACCGCGTTTAAAAGTTCTCGCTCATTTAGGATTTTACCTATGCCCACGAAACTTTGCATGACACGTACTTCTGCAGGCCAGCGACCAAACAATTTTTTATTTTTTTAAACTCTTGATCCAGTGATAAAAAAGTTTTTCTATGTGGGCTCTATATTAAAAAGCATTCTTTGGATGCATACACAGGATCACAAAAATAAATGACTTACAGTAACCTTGCCAATAAACTACGCAGTGACACCACCCAGCCCCCACATTTCAATGTAAGCTTATAGACTTCATCCCCCGACTGTCTAAACGTCTCCACGTGCTCCACGTGAGTCTCGGAAAATTGATAATAATGTACATGTACCGGTGTATCTGCATGGAAAATCCACACAAATCTGGGTTCGAATAGTAATTAAAATGTGTTGAGCCAAACAAACAAAAAATGAAATAAACTAACAATTCAAGAAGGGAAAAATTGAAGAAAAGAAAAAAGCCCAAATAGGTGGGAAATGTCTGTTTCTTCTACTTCATTAGTTTGACGACAGCCTGATTTTGCCACAATGGTGGCCACTGTCATTGAATTGTTGAGCTTTGTCGTAAGCGAGGCTGATCAGAAACCTCTTTATGTCCATTGCGAGAAACAATGAATTCAATGATTGATTTGAAAACTGCTTCCAATTGTTATTGACACTTGTGTTCATTTATTAAAC
>NW_004797362.1:932476-953502 GCF_000002075.1 Aplysia californica
TCTCTCTCTCTCTCTCTCTCTCTCTCTCTCTCTCACCTCATAAACACACTTTTACATACACTACAATATAATTCTGTCTACCAATTATAAAGAAGAAGGATCTCTTTCCAAGACGTTTGGTCCTTTTCGGAGATCACCGTTCATTTGGAAGAGGCTCTCTCCATTCATTTGACCAAGTTGAAGAGGACATTATTCTTACCACGTGTTTTATGAAACGGTTTAGCGACATGGATCGTGCCCAGGGCCGAAGGAAGTTAGTCCCCCCTAACCTTCCTTGGTAGACTCGACCAACCCAATTGTTAGCCTACATAGTCATGCTTTTGACTGCTTATAAAAGTGACTCGAAAGGGGTGAACAGGGTATTTAATAGCCAGGACACAATTTGAGGGTCAAAGACCTGTGGAGCGATAAAAAGTCGTGGAAAAAACAACAAACAAGTACTCACAGCAGCCACGAGATTATTGTGAGTTAGCCTCCTCCTCCTAACTTTTGTTAGTGGACTCGACCAATCCAAACAATCAGTGTTAAAAATGTTGTCCAAAAGGGGTGAACAGGATATATGATAGGTCTGCTGATGTGTTCGGGCGATGAAATAGTGAAACAAAAATTGTCGGCTACAGATCGGACAATCGTCGGACAATGTCGGCAAATCGTCGGACGGTGGCGGCACAGCGTCGGCAACCGACACGACCGATGATCTGCCGACACTGTCCGATGATTGTCCGATGATTTGCCGACACTGTCCGACGATTGTCCGATGATTTGCCGACACTGTCCGACGATTGTCCGATCTGTAACCGACGTTCTGCCGATGATTTTTGCTTCACTAATTCATCGCCCCGACACATCCATCAGCAGGCCTATCATACATCCTGTTCAACCCTTTTGGGACATTTTTATAAGTTGACATATTTGGACACCCTGTTCACCCCTTTTGGACCACTTCTATATGAGCAGTCGTGAGCATTGATTTTATGCATACTAACAACAGAATACCCTGTTCACCCTTTTGGGCCACTTTTTTTAGCACTGGTGGTTTGGATTGGTCGAGTCCACTTACAAAAGTTAGGGGGGGGGGGGGAGGCTAACTCACAATAATCTGATCGTGGTTGCTGTGACAAAACTGAATTTTTAAAATGTTTTTCTACGGAGGAGGTATTGGTTTCTTTTGTGTCGGGCGATGTGAATGTGTGAAGCCAAGCCACGGGACATCAGCTGTGACGACAGCTAGAACTGCTGCACCAAAGATGACGGTTCTGTGCTGTCCATTTAGCAGATAGTTGGAGGGTGCCATTAGCAGTCCTTTATTTCTTCTTTCTCTCAGTCTAGTCCAGCATGCTATGTAGGAATGTAGGCCTACATGGTTTCAATAAAAAGTAAAGTCAAAGTTGTTCCCGCATCCGATCCGGACGTTGGGGATTGCCTTGTTAGTGAGACAAGTAATTCATGGGGCCTTCGGCATATTGTGGTAGGGTGGCCAGTTCCTTTCCACGCCGCCTTTACTTCCCCAACTCGAAGTCAGGTACCCATTACTGCTGGGTGGGCAGGAGTGCCCCCCCCCCCAAAAAAAAAACCAAAAAAAAAAAAAAATCCGTGTCCCAAACGAGGCTCGAACCCGGACTTTCACATTTTTGGGCTCAGTTTGCATAATTTCATTTTTTTTTTTTTTAGCATAAAACAACGGGGACAGCCCTGTACAAATAACCAGTTCCCACTTCCTTCTTTGGGTTGTTACGTGTTGTTACGACGCAGTGGAATCAGGCGCGCTTTTCAGTTTTTGGACATGATGTGGAGTTCTTGGCATCATCTCAAATGATTTATCTTGCTTTCGATGAATACAAGTCTAAATATTTGCTATTGTAGGGGGTGGGGGTCGTCTGATGTCAGAGGTAAGATTTGCGAGAAAATGGCTGCCAAAGCTGGGTGACTTTCAAAGCTTGGGAGTTCTTGGAAACTGCAAATTTACTTTTTTTTTGTGCCTTTGATCAACGTTTTTCAGTACATGTATTGTTTATTGTTTATTGTTTCAGGAAGCAACATCCCTGCACTCCGGACATGTCCATTGATGCTCCGTTGCTCTCTCCAAAATGTTGCCAAGGGTTCTTCTACAAGTAAAATCCACACAGAAAATTGTTTTCAAGTACAATATAAATGTAGATAGAGAAAAGGTCTTGTGCTGTAAAGAAAAAAATTCCCCAACAACCCAAAAATTGCCTGTTTCTTTGACTTTCCTCATTTTGACGAGCGCCTGATTTCACTCAGACGATGCATCAAATATGATCAAGATTAGAACGCCACTGTCCATGACCTCCACCTGTCTAAAACAAACACATAATTTCTTCTGTCCTTCAATTAGTTCCCCGAGACTTTCGCTCAATTCACGGAGTGAGGGGAAAAAAGACTTTTGTCCCGTGCCACAAGTCTGTGTACCGTATATTCTATTTCATGTCCAGTACCTCCATCAAATCCCCCTTCCTTAATCTCCAGTAAGGAGCATGTTGCTGTAAAGGCTAAATTGATAAAAGTCAAAAGTGCAATCAATTGTCAGAAAAGTCAACGATGCAGTGAAAAAAAGAATAACCTAACTTGAAAATGTGACCATTTCATCCATATTTTTATTTACAAGAGTTCGAACTGATTAATAAATATTTTCAGATACCTGTGTTGTAAATATGTATGATGTATTTTATATCAAGTCCAAAAGAACAAAAAAAGACAACAACAAAAACCAAACCACCCTTCAATTTTTTTTTCAACACTGGTTATATTGCAGAATACTTATAGGTTATATTGCAGAATACTTATAGGTTATATTGCAGAATACTTATAGGTTATATTGCAGAATAGTCATAGTATTAGTATAGTACACCTAAAGTTGTAACAACAGGTGACGTATTTCAACATTCACAGAAATCATTGTGTAATTGTCCATGTTTCCCCACCCCCACCCCTGCAGGTTAGATCAATCAGGAGGTCGGGCGCTTCCACCTATCAGGGCCAGTCTAGGCTTAGAGGGATACAATATCCCAACAGAGAGATCTCAGAGGGATACAATATCCCAGCAGAGAGATCTCAGGGCCAGTATAGGCCTAGAGGGATATAATATCTCAACAGAGAGATCTCAGAGGGATACAATATCCCAGCAAACGAGACACTGAGATACTCGCTAAAAAAACAAAACAAAACCCTCCCGACATAAGAATTGAACCGACGTCTCGTGAGCGCAAGGATGAAGCATCCCAACCTCTACTCTGAGGACGCTCATTTCAATTACACTCAATTTCAAATGTAGCACTTTGGTGATTACAAAATACCAACAACAAATTCATCCCAAGTTAAACTTTAATAACATTTTCAAGGTTATAAACTGAGAAAACAATTTAGAGCAAAGAGTACATTACGTAAAACAGTTTCTATTTAGAATCTATTGTTTCGATGAACAACCGACATCTCCCCTCTCAGCATCAGCAGTACGTTGTACGTCAAACATACAACATCTCCCCTCTCAGAATCAGCAGTACGTTGTACGTCAAACATACAACATCTCCCCTCTCAGAATCAGCAGTACGTTGTACGTCAAACATACAACATCTCCCCTCTCAGAATCAGCAGTACGTTGTACGTCAAACATACAACATCTCCCCTCTCAGAATCAGCAGTACGTTGTACGTCAAACATACAACATCTCCCCTCTCAGAATCAGCAGTACGTTGTACGTCAAACATACAACATCTCCCCTCTCAGAATCAGCAGTACGTTGTACGTCAAACATACAACATCTCCCCTCTCAGAATCAGCAGTACGTTGTACGTCAAACATACAACATCTCCCCTCTCAGAATCAGCAGTACGTTGTACGTCAAACATACAACATCTCCCCTCTCAGAATCAGCAGTACGTATATCGTGCAACAAGATAAACAACCCTCAGGCAAGCTATGGCACCGATACGAAAGAAAGAAATCTATTTCCACCACAGGCGATCAACATTTCCAACAAAGCAACGAACAAACAAACTGACAGCTCAGTGTCAGACTCCGCCAAACGCTATTTCTCTAAATGGCCGATTCTTACACTTAGCAGTCGATATACATATATATATAATCTCTATATATATATGAGGCTGTAAGGGTTAAACTAATATATCAGATATCAGCCTAAAACACTGTCATGTACTCACAAAATCTAACCAGTTATTTTGAGAGTGATACAAAATAATATTTTCAACATAGTGTGTGTGTTTTGTATGAGTGTGTGAGTGTGTTTTGTACGAGTGTGTGTGTGTGTGTGTGTGTGTGAGTGAGAGAGTGTGTGGGTGTGTGTGTGAGTGAGAGAGTGTGTGGGTGTGTGTGTGAGTGAGAGAGTGTGTGTGGTGTATGTGTGGTGTGTGTGTGAGTGTGTGTGTGAGAGAGAGTGTGTGTGTGTGTGTGTGTGTGTGTGTGTGTGTGTGTGTGTGTGTGTGTGTGTGTGTGTGTGAGTGTGTGTGTGAGAGGGAGGGAGGGGGGGGGGGGAGAATCATTTGGTACTGATTGAAACATTCTGAATTTTGTCACAAAGTTTAATCTTTGCACTTCTAAGTGGTCAAACATTAATCAAATTGTAAAAAAAAATAAAAATTCTGAAACACATGGTGTAAATCATTCATCAAAGCCAGTTCAAAATACCGATTTCAGGCAGTGTAAATTCATGATATAAATCAAAATAAAAATTACTTTAACACAACAATATAATAATAATAATATAAGACACTGCTTCACATTTTTTTTAAAACCTTGCGAATATTTCAAACCTGGTAGGCCTACTTATAAAAAATCAATAGACGGCATTTATATAGCGCTCTATCCCATACAAGAATAAGCTCTGAGCGCAGATAACAGATGAATGATGCTATTAATATTATGTTTAATAATACTGGATGTCGGGTTTATAATTGTCATAACCGCAGGAAAAAAACTCTGGCACTGTTCAAGGCAATATGACGACCGAAATCCATACTCGACTGAAAGAAACCAGTTCCTTAATGAAAGCCACAAAAAACCCACCATACCGTACCCAGATTAGTTTTTGTAAGAGTTTTACGTCACTTCCAACACAATAAGGTCATATACGTACCAAAGATTAGAGGTGTTACTAGAAAGTAACAAACAAAGGAAAGAAGGAGCAACCACACCTAAGCACCCGCCAACCACCCACTGCCATGTAGTGAAAGACTATTCATATATCTAAATAATTGATCAATGTACTTGTAAGCCCACATTCAACACTGTTCTCTTACTAGTCATTCAGCCTTCTAAAGCCATGATTTAAACAATGTAATTAGCAGACTATTATGCAGTGGAGTCTGCATGAAATCTGCGGGACAATATGATTTTCTTCAATTTAGTCACGTTTTCCGTTAGAGGTTATTCAATTAGAAAAAAAAATAAAATCCGAGACTATATTTTCATTGAGTTTACCACTGTTTTCAAAATAACAGCCGTACACTGACCAAGTCAAGATGCTTTTAGTTTTACGTGTAAATTCTGAACTAGGCCCCTCAAGTGTTGACTATGGGTGGTTGGAGGGTGCTGCTGGTAGCTCCTATTCCTTCATGATCTCTTTTTGCGTTTCTGTTTGTCCATCCGTCTGTCCAGCAGTTTTCTCTCCACCCTCCTTAATTAACTTCCAAGAATTGAGCAAAAAACGTTCCCTTGGACATTTCCAAATTGACTAGCTATATATTAAATAATACATGATATATATACGTAAATGTGAGCATGCTGACAAAACGAGTTACTTCTCGCAATCTAAGAATGGAATTATCAGCCCATAATCGACACTAAGGTCAAATTTGTACATTTTCTATTGATGCCATATTCTTCAAGTCTACCCTGTCTTTTATTATTCCACACTTACAAATTGTACAATCCCCACCTATAAAGTCGATGTATCAATTTCCATTATAAGGCTAAAATCCAAGAAGCAGCCTATTTTGTCAGCACACCACACATATATCATTTGTACAGCGCATATCCCCACTCAACGGCTAGCTCTATGCGCGTTACAATCTATACTTTATCAGCAAGCTGTGGAAATGTACTGGGCCCACAAAGCAAAATTTTACAGGAGAGAGAAAACTATTTCATTCTTTTTAAAATTACTCTAATAATTTATTTATTTAGAGATTTGTTATATTTTTTTTGTAAATTAAAATTAAAATGTTGAAAAAATATTTCTTGGGCAAATGCAACCAATACCATAGATTAAGAAACTGCAATAATAATAATGAATAATAACAATCATAATCATAATCAAAGGTTGCATTTCTATGGCATTTGATCCAATTTTTTAAAAATAAAAATTGTTTGGGCTTCATACATTTCAACAGATGGCCGACTACCCCAGCAGACCCTAGAACACTCCGAAACATTCTTGGCTCCCCGGGGAAGCACACACCAGCCTAGTGATGGAGAGATGGAGAGACAGAGAGACAGAGACAGAGATAATGAGTCAGGGATCGGCCACGACCCGCCCATCACTTGGTCCACTCCGGTTTCCTCTTCTGGATGAAGGCTGTGATTCCTTCCTTCCCGTCCTCAAGGCCAAGGTTCTCCACCATGATTTTCTCCGCAAACCTGACCACCACACAAAAACAAAATTAATTGCTTTTTTAAATTCGTTTAAAGAAAGGAATGTTTGCTGTTGTGGATGCTTTGTTCAAAAAGTGTAGCAGAAAGAAAAATTTTTAGCAAGAGTTTTACTGCACTTGCAATACAAACAGGTCATATAAGTGCCGAAGATTAGAGGCATTACTGGAGAGTAACAAGGAAAAGTCAAACACTTCAGGTATCGACAAATGTGTTTGACACATCCATAATTTAGATTAAACGATAATGAAAGGAAGTTACTACGAGTAAAAGGAACTATCTAGTATCTGTGATTTCAAATTTTCCGTGTTTGTGTTATCTGTGACCAACTGTATTAGTTTGTATTGTTATAAAAGTGGGGCTGAGTAATAAGGTTCTATTTTTTAAAGTTTACTGGGGGGGGGGTGTAATGTGTTAATGTTGTTTTTATGCCCCAAAATACACAAATCGGATAATTTACGAAGCGAGCTTTTGACACTGCCTGTCTTTGTCAAAACGGGCTGAGAGGGACACAACATTACGGGAGAAAAACCAACATACTCGATAAAAATTATCTCCACTTGGAAAGTCGAACTTGGGTCACCTGCTTGTGATGCAAAGAACCTAACCACTATAGCACAGACACCGGTTTAAAAGTCTCTATAAAGTTTCTTTTATTAAGAAACCTCATTACTCAGCCACAGTATCAAGAATTTTAAAATTACGTTTCAGACAGAGTGAAGCAGTCATTAATTGTATAAAGCTTTTCAAGGAAAAGTTGATTTTCTTTTTTCATGAGAAGATCTGAAGTATAGGTTCAGAATTCATACTGGGTACAATATTCATTCACATGGACGGAGGAAGATATTTTTAAAAAGTAATAGCTAATTCAATTCACTTTACTTACCTGTACGCATTTTTCTTTTCCAAAGCCATTTGAGCATAGAAGGAAGCTTTTCCGAGTGCGATCACACGCTGGCTAGTGTCACAGACTCGCTCGGCAATTTTCATGGTCTGCAGAAATAACAAAATTTACATCATTTGTATTCAATCAACATCATAGCCTTTATCTAACAGACACAAGTACATTTAAAATTGTCCAAGAGGGCCGGCCATGGTCAAAGAGAAGGTGTTTGTCTTAGACAGTGTCGTTAGAATTTTTTAACCCTATCTTACATCGTGTTTTACTATCGTATCCATACGACGTGGGGAACTCTGTGCCATCACTTTCCAAACAGGAAATTTGCTCATTAATCCGATCCGTACGCTTTGCATAGCAGTCTGTCACAATGATCTTTTGAGAAATATTGAAAGTTTCAAAGAGATCTTCGTACTAGAAGTATTCTAAAATGTGAAGAATAAAACCCTGGGGGTACAAAATGACTCCAGGGCGTACGGATAGGGTTAAAAATACATTTGAACCTGCTCTTATGGACGCCTGTATAAAAGACAATCACCTGCACAAATGTACAAATGGTCACTTCCTGTTTCCCTTCTCCCATTTTTTCCCCACATTTTAATGGCACTCTGTAGAAAACCATAGAAAATACAGCATGCCCGAAGATTCAGTTTCAGATGACTTTACTGTGCTTCTCGCAAAATTTGATTTTTAAAAAATTCTTGGTTAGTCTTTTATCAGTTCCAAACTTTGGGAGATTTCCCAAGTGTCTAGAGCCTCAGATAGGCTCTTTGTCTTACCTGCTAATTGACCTAGATCATGCCGAGAAAGGTGTAAAAGATCTGGTCGCTTTTAAGCACAAGGGGGCTATCCCGAAAAATGCTGTTACTATCCCGAAAAATGCTGTTATGAGAAAATCGAAGATTAAGTTTTTGCCCCCTGTTCAGTTTCTTTAAAAGACAAGGAGAGTTTTCTCTATAACCAAACAAATATACACACCAAGGAAACCAAACTTCTCCTATAGGTAGATCAATGCCCATTTTAGGTGCAGGTCAAGATTTCTGGAAACCCCCAAAATCTGGGTTAGCCCGCTTGTCCTTAACAGCGACCATTTATAGTTTACCGTCACCAGGGACATTATCTTACCTCTTCCTCCACCTGATCATCGGGGACAACTTTGCTGACCAAGCCGTGCAGTAACGCGTCTGGTGAAGAAAATGGAAAGAAAAGAAGATCATTTTGTAGCAGAAATAATAATAACGTAATGCAAGAAAATATTACAGATTTACATTTTGCAAGTGTACACAGGTTTTAGCAGCTCTAGTGATTGAATCATTTTATCTCACTGCATAATGCAGACAAAGCCACTCCATTCTGACTTATGCTCATACTTTGAGGTACTGCTTAAAATGATGACCCATCTATATATTTTTTAAAAATAATTATAATTTGACAGGTCAAAACACTTATGCAAGTAATCTGAACTTTTCTCAGTGTCATGGTGTCTCCAATGTATGCAAGTAATCTCAACTTTTCACAATGGTCTCAAATGTATGCAAGTAATCTCAACTTTTCTCGTTACATGGTCTCCAATGTATGCAAGTAATCTCAACTTTTCTCGTTACATGGTCTCCAATGTATGCAAATGATCTCAACCTTTCTCAGTGTCATGGTCTCCAATGTATGCAAGTAATCTAAACTTTTCTCGTTACATGGTCTCCAATGTATGCAAATGATCTCAACCTTTCTCAGTGTCATGGTCTCCAATGTATGCAAATAATCTCAACCTTTCTCAGTGTCATGGTCTCCAATGTATGCAAGTAATCTAAACTTTTCTCGTTACATGGTCTCCAATGTATGCAAATGATCTCAACCTTTCTCAGTGTCATGGTCTCCAATGTATGCAAGTAATCTCAACATTTCTCGTTACATAGTCTCCAATGTATGCAAGTAATCTCAACTTTTCACAATGGTCTCCAATGTATGCAAGTAATCTCAACATTTCACAATGGTCTCCAATGTATGCTAGTAATCTCAACTTTTCTCAGTCACATGGTCATGATCTCTGGTACATGCAAGTAATCCAAACCTTGTGCAGAGATAGGGTGTCCAGTGAACAACATATCCAGAGCCACTTTCCTCGGTACCGCTCGGCCCACGGCTACCCCTGGACTGGTGCAAAACAAACCGACATTGACGCTGTGGACAAAAAAAAAACAACAAGTATAAGAATAATAAGAGTAGAATTAATAGTAATAATAATAATAATAATAATAATAATAATAATATAACAACGATCATTTTATGCAAGGGAAAAGAAAGACAGACAGACAGAAACAACTGAGGGAAAGAAATGGAGAAGAACCTGCCAGTAGCGTCCTCCAACCACCCACTTACCCTGGAGTAGCAAACTGAGAATTCTCCGAGACAACAGCGATGTCGCACGTGGCTACCAGCTGACACCCTGCAGCAGTGGCCAACCCTGTTGAGGAAGGACATTTTGGGTTTTAAACGGAGGTGTTTTTACTCCACTCCTCCATCTACACAGTTTAGATCATTAGGAAGCGGGCTTCCCACCCTGCCTGTCAGGGCCAACCCCTGATGAGAGATAAGATAAGATACATCTTTATTGTTCAGATCCTGGCACATTGGTTTGGTATTTCATCACACACACACACACAAACACACACACACACACACACACACACACACACGCACACAGACACACAACATCCCAGCACAAAGACCGAGACACTCGATAGAAATTTCTCCCCACTCCAGAATCGAGCTCGGGTCTCCTGAGTGCAACAGTGAAGCCCCTAACCGCAACACCACAAACACTGGTACTCTAACTAAGGGAAGGCTGCAACCACAAATGTAGACAAGAGACATTTCACTACAAAACTATCAACTGTTAAGATCCAGGTAAAATTGCTATCCGATTTTAAAAGTAAAAACTTTCAATAATAATAACAATAATAATCCATCAGTCTCGAAATTGTCAAAGGAGAAAAGTGACAATCTTAGACAGGGGTCTGTCAAACAGAGAGTCATTATAATGTTTAAAAAAAACATGGGGGAGGGGGAGATGAAAAGTGGCCATTTGTTCAGGCGACTGTCTGTATTTCTGTTTCAGAAAGTGTTTTACGGCATTTGCAACACAAAAAGGTCATATAAGCGCCGAAGATTAGAGATGTTGCAAAAAGAGTAACAAACACAAAAAAAGGAGGAGAGATCAGGACCATAGATGTTTGATAGGAAGGAAGGAGCAAACCACACCAGAGCACCCGCCAACCACCCACAAGGAGGAGAGATCAGGACCATAGATGTTTGATAGGAAGGAAGGAGCAAACCACACCAGAGCACCCGCCAACCACCCACAAGGAGGAGAGATCAGGACCATAGATGTTTGATAGGAAGGAAGGAGCAAACCACACCAGAGCACCCGCCAACCACCCACAAGGAGGAGAGATCAGGACCATAGATGTTTGATAGGAAGGAAGGAGCAAACCACACCAGAGCACCCGCCAACCACCCACAAGGAGGAGAGATCAGGACCATAGATGTTTGATAGGAAGGAAGGAGCAAACCACACCAGAGCACCCGCCAACCACCCACAAGGAGGAGAGATCAGGACCATAGATGTTTGATAGGAAGGAAGGAGCAAACCACACCAGAGCACCCGCCAACCACCCACAAGGAGGAGAGATCAGGACCATAGATGTTTGATAGGAAGGAAGGAGCAAACCACACCAGAGCACCCGCCAACCACCTACAAGGAGGAGAGATCAGGACCATAGATGTTTGATAGGAAAGAAGAAGCAAACCACACCAGAGCACCCGCCAACAAGTACAAGAGCAAACAATCACTTCTTTAAATTAAAAACTCCACTTAAAATTTTTTTAACAGTTAATAAAATATAAAAACTAACACAAGGTCAAACTCACAACTTGAAATTCACATCCCATCTCCATAAAATCAATACCGACAGAATAACATAAGTGCTGTGAAATTGGAAATATGATAGCCATGAGAGCCATGAGTATGAGTCAGGAATTTATGTTAATTTCAACCTGCTGAGGACACGATTAACCACGCAAAGTACATAAAGCTGTGCGCTTGTTTTTGTTTTAGTGAGTATTTTATGGCACTTGCAACACAATTAGGTCATATAAGTGCTGAAGATTAGAGGTGTTACAAGAGAGTAACCAAAATAAAAAAGGAGAAGAGTTAAGGACGATAGATGTTCGATAGGAAAGAAGGAGCAAACCACACCAGAGCACCAGCCAACCACTCACAAAGCTGTGTGCTGTGTTTAAAAAAAGCGTAAGTGTATGGGTATAACGCCCTTATCAACACAAATAGGTTATTTAAGAGGCAGGACCTCCGAATTTAACCTCCGTCTCCAACAGTACTGGGCCAAATGGGTTGAAAGCTTTAACACTTTGTGGTGACTTAGCGCAATAATACCCTGGTGAAAATCATCCGTTCCAGTCACCTGGTGTACGAGAAGTCCGTTGCAGTCACTCTCCTGGCTGGATGACCAGAAGGGGTATTTTGTACTGCTGGCTGTGTGACTGCAAAGTGTTAAAAACTCTACAAAATGACCCAAGTTCAAGAACACCCAGTCTTGGGTTCGAACCAGGGCCATCCGCTCCATTGTGGAACATGATACCGACTGAGCTAACGGAACGTCTTGTGTACACTGAGCCACAAAAATAAGTAACTATCAAGCATTTCATTTCATTTTCGTTTCTCTTCATTTGAAAGAAAATTAAATGCAAGTGAAAATGATTCACCACTAGAACTTACCGTGAACTTGAGCGATGACAGGAACAGGCAGATCCTGAAATAAAAATCAAACTTTTCAACATGATACACATGATTCAGTTATGATTGTGTAATAAAGGTTTAAACACTTTGCCGTCACATCTCGCTGATCGGGGATGTTTACAACCCAGTTTCTATAGATTTTCCCCAAAATGCCTTCGCCTTTGATGGCAAGAGTTTTTACTATATGACCTTTGTGATGACAAAGTGTAAAGCAGTCATCGACACAAAGCAGACCATTTAGGAAGCCAGAGACTTTGGCACTTCCTGTTAAGGCCAGCCCAGAGCAAGAAGAATACAGACTGACATACTAAAAAAACAAAGACTTCTCAACATGCACACATATTTTGCCTGCAGCAAGGAAGTGCCTAACCACTACACCACAACATCTGAAGCTCAAGCTAGTACATCTCACTTCATACCAAACCAGTCTATAACATCAGAAAGCCTAGTTTGACTCCTTCATAACTGACTGTACTGTACTACTTTATAATAATAATAATAATAATAATAATAATAATAATAATAATAAAAATAATAATAATGATAATGATGACGATGATGATGATGATGATGATGATAAATATGATAGTTTGTCCGTCAATATCTGTCTATAACCAATGCATCTGCGGAGGGGAATATATTCCTTCAGCACAATAGAAGAAAAAGAAATACGGCTTAATTAACCATTAAAGAGGCCTTGTGGCTTCTGCCATGGCCAATGAGACAAATCCTTGCAGAGAAGTGTTAGCCGTGTTAGCCACATTTGGATGACTGCATCATGCTGGGAAATAAAACGATCAAATCACTAGAGCTATAAAACCAACCAACTCTTCATTAGTTTTATCAATAGTTGTTGAAAAAATAGATAATGGGTAACAAGTTCAAATGAAACTGGAGACGAGTCCAAAACAGAAATACCTCTTAGGTTATTTATATGCCGAAAATTTAGAAAAAGAGGAGGCGAGATAAAAGACGATAGTTGTTTGATAGGAAAGAAGGAGAAAAACCACACCAGAGCACCCGTCAATCACCCACTCAGAGCAGTGCGATTCAGACTCCCTACAAGATATATAAAGTATGCAGCACCAAAGTAGCTTACCTGAATAACATTCATGACATTGGAACACGTGGAAAATACTTCTTCATGGAACTCCTTGTTCTCTGTGCCTCTCTGTGGACCATATATATGTATATATATATCAGACAAGACAACTTTTTACCAGAAAATTCAACACTCACGACTTGATGCTACATCTGCACCATCATCATAGCAAAGGTCTACTTAAATTATTGTTCTCCTGTAGAGTAGCACACAGTGTCAAATCTCACATTCACAGTCAGCATTTCACAATGAAACGGGTAACTAAACTTCCATCTCGACAGAACTGAAACTGATATGTATACACCATGTTTACATTACACACACTTGACCTTGAAAATTTCAAACAGAAAAAGATTATAAGATAGCATTGGGTCTTTTTTTCAGATTTACAATCTTCCCTGAATATAACCTTACGGCCGATGAATCGGGAAAGTAAAGTAAAGTGAGATTTTAAAACATGAACCCAATTCCAATTTTCAAATCCAAAAGCCACATAACATACAGATTCGTGGAAATGCTAATAATGCTATCACTAAATATCTACACCACATAGCAACACCCCCCCCACCCCCCCAATTCATGAAAAAGTCCAGATAAACAAAATCACAACAACATATTAAACAGCAAGAGAAAATGCAGTTCGTAAAAAGTCACTTTCAGTGAAGGCAATTAAACTGAGTTCTGTGGAATCCTCTGATTTTATTCGCTTTACCCGTAACCCATATTTTGCGTCTAGAGGCATTGCTCAAATTACAATAGGAAAAAAAATTGGGGAATCCATTTACTTTCAGAAGGCTACACCACAGTTTTTCAATTTTAGCCATAATTCTATTTAAGCAGACTTCATAGTAGTTCAGTGCGTCGTTGGGTAGGTGACCTCACCAGCTCTTTCAAGTCATGGCCGGCACTGAACACGGGGCCTTTGGCCTTGAGGATGATCACCCGGAGCTCCTCCTGGTCTCTGGTCAGCTCATTGTACAAGGTCTTCAACATTGCCAAGGACAGTGCATTTCTGAGTGGGAGTAAAGAGACGCACATCAACGCAACATGATAATAATAATAATAATACAATAATGAAAAATAATATAATAATAATATTAATATTAATGATAATAATAAATATGACAATAATGATGATGATAATGATTGTGATAATGATAATAATAATGATAATAATAATAATAAATTGCATTTACATTGCAATTATTTTCATCTCGACAAGATGCTCAACGTGCATCCAAAAAATAGGAAGGTTGACACAAGTAGTGAAGAAGCGTACATGTACATGTGTGTAAAGAGAAAAACTGACACATTTACCATTATTGCCATTTAAAGTGCTAATTATTTGTCCACTGTGCACGGAAATCATGCTGGTTAAGACAGCCAACTAGACGAGGCAAGTCTGGAAACAGTTTGTCTCTACTCTAATCTCTACACCAGTCTACCACTAGTCAAGATTTCAGTCCGGGCTATCAGTCAAGCCCGTTGCACTACGATTTCAACCTCTTCCATGGTAAGCAGTTACAGGATATTAAACAGTGTTTAAGTTCCTTATATATATATATGCCAGTGAAATGAGGAATGTCGAAAAAAAAGACAGACGGACAAGAGTGAGAACCCACCTTTTCCTGGGGTCGTTGAGGCAGATGGTACGGATGCCATTTTCCTGAGTTGTCAAGGTCAGCGGTTGCACAGCAGTTTGTGTGTGAGCCCATCTCCGGCTGACACCAACAACACAGGTGGGCACACCCTGGGAAATAATCACAGACATGACATGATCAGTTTCCAAATCTATTCTTTTGAAGACATTGAAGTTGATATTCCAGTACTTAGGGTAGAGCCTCATGCAACTTTGAAATCACGAGTAGGCTTTTAAAGTTTTAAAATTTTCTTTAAAACAAAACGTTGATATTGTGACTGTTTCATTGCCAATATGCCATATATATCTATTTATCATTAATACTATAGATCTATAGATAGATCTAGGATCTAGATCTAGATCTAAGCCTAGGCTAGCCACAATAAATAATATATATCTAGATCTAGATCTAGATCTAATATCTGCGACAAAAAATACAGCAGTTTTTTAGCCTCTGAAAGCAGTGAATCTGCAGGCCGCAGTGAAGAAGGTAGATCTAGTAAAGTAAACAGAGCAAATCTTGAAGATATCTAGATTTCTAGATCTAAAATCTAGTTCCAGGCATTCTTGGCCTATTTACTGGCCACAGTACTGGCACTGCCACAAAAATAACAACACAGACTTCACAAGGACTTACGCATTGTTGCAACGAAACCCTGCATAGAGTTCTTGCTGCGACAGCACCCAGTAGCTTCACGTTATTCATTTTGATTATTTGCACTTCACTGTCACTGTGACAGTCTGTGTTCTGAACATATGAGGAGCGAAAGATTTGTGCTGAATCACAGGTTCACTGTTTGACCCACAAACCTAATCAAAAGTTCACAGTTCACAGTTCACGGCCGTCTGACTGCTTGCGTTGATGTTTCTTTATTTTAAGCCTAATTTATTTAGTTCTCTGTGAAAGTCGAGTCGAGGAGTCTGCGGAGTGTGCAGTGCAGAAAGAGAGAGGAAAACAAACAGTTGCGATTATCTATTGCCTGATTACTTAAACGATTACATTACCTCTAAAATTCTAAACGATTACATTTCTTCCTCTAATATTCTAAAGAATAGGCTGGCACCTCATCAAGACGTATATTTTGAGATTTCTGGAAACTTTCAATTTAAATTCATTTATTCAGTTCAATTGTGTCGTATGACTGGAATAACAAGTAGATCTATGCATACTAGAACGAAATAACCTGGAATTCTAGAATCATTAGGGCCCACAGAATTCTACACTAAGTGTAGAATTCTGTGTTAGGGCCTAACTCTTTTTTATTCTGGAAGCAGGAAAATTGCACAATTTTTATTTGGAGCAAGAGACAAGTATTTTTAATATCGATACTAGATCTAGTAGCATCAAAGATAGTACAAGACAAGATGGGCCACTTCTCTCTTTGAGCCAATTAAAAAAGTGTCCTCAAAATTTGGTGGCGCCCTCTTCACAAAAGCGCACTCTTTGCGAACAGAGTTACCCTACTTGAGTTTTTAAAAATCAAAGTGAAACTAGCAAGTTTTGGGATAAATTTCGGAAGAACGCTTTTTAAAAATGATTACGCTGACAAAAAACGTCTTCCGGAGGAAAAGGAGATGGTTTTCTTCGTTTAATTTGACTTTAGAATGAAGGGCGAGAGGTCATTAAAATTTTTAAAAACCCAAAACTCCGCACTGAACATACCCGAACTGCTGATGAACAGCAGTCACAGAATTCTACACTTAGTGTAGAATTCTGTGACAGCAGTCGATCTGCGCACGCATCGAGGTGCTATTCCTATTCTTCTTCTGGAAAAACGAAAGAGAGCTTCAAAACAGACTGCAGCGCCATCTGAAGCAAAGAGCAACACAAAGAGCATACTTCCTGCGGACACTTTTTAGGCTGAGTGGCCCATCTTGTCTTGTACTATCTTTGGTAGCATCAAAGATAGTACAAGAATTCCGTTCTCACCTCAAAGGTGAAGGGGTCAAAGATCAAGAATTGTTATTATTACTTTTATTATAGGGAGTGTATACAGACCCGGTTGCCTAACCGGGAACAAAGTCACAAAATATACAGATCCGGTAGGGGAACTCTTTTGTGATTTCGGAAAGTTTCAGCGCCCTCTTGGCTCAGTGTAGACCTAGGTTCTTCTGGTAGATCTATGGCCTAGGCTAGGTCTAGATCTAGATCTAGACAGACAGACAGACATAAATCCTTGGTCTAGTTTCGAGGCTAGCCTAGATCTAGATCTAGATCTAAATGAAGATTGCGGATGTCTTTTCGATGAACGATCGTTTTTCCTCCGTTTTGGAGTTGGAGGAATTACAATTTGAAGAAAAGAACAATGTCATAATTTCTCTCGAGCAGTCATCCTCTCTATTTCTCTCTCGCTCTGTTGCTCGCATTCTCTTTTTCTTTGTTTGTCTCTTTCTTTCTCCCCACCTATTTCCCACTAGACGTCTATATATATCTCTCGTTCCCTCCTGCCAACTGGGGCATGTCATACATTTTGCTAGCACTTCCCCCTGCTCTCTCTCTCTCACACACACACACACACACACACACACACACGCGCGCGCGCGCGCGCGCACACACACTACCGGGTCTGGGCGCTGAAACTTTCCGAAATCACAAAAGAGTTCCCTTACCGGGTCTGTATACTTCGTGACTTTGTTCCCGGTTACCGGGTCTGTATACACTTCGTTTATTATAACACCCATTCCAATTGTGATCACAAAATTTTAAGAATTGTCGGTTCTGAAACAAAAGTCGGCAATCGTGGATCGTAATCCATTTCTTTGCTGGGGTGCTCATGAATTTAAGAAATACCCAAAAAATCTGTTATCTCTGTATACAGACTCTTGTTAGTTTTTTGGGGGAGATTTTGAAGTTTTTTGGGGGAGTGCTTATTTAGGCCACATATGGCCTAAATAAGGTAAGGGAGGGGGGTTTAGCTTATTTAGGCCACACATGCTCAAACTACCCTTTTCAGGCAACTGAGTTCATTCCACTTTCATAATGGTGCACCTTTCTCATTTAATATGGTTTTGCCTCAGTGTACAACTTATAAATCATAACCATAATGAATATTGTAAAGAACAAAGCACAATATGCAAAATTTTGCTCAATTCCAATGGTTTGAATGAGGGCCGGATTTTTCCTTCATGGAGGGGCAAAAGCTAGGCTACCATTTTGGCACACTTTGGTCAAGTGAAAAGGTCAAATCCTCCGAATGGACTTCCGGGTTAAATTTGGGGTATAAAAAGTGTGTATACTACGTGGCTGAGTCAAAGTTACACTATCTTTGCCTGAGTGACACTCTCTCGTACTGTCTCGTAGTAGTACATGTAGGCTAGTAGGCCTAATAGTAGTAGTAGCAAAGATCGTGTAGAGAATATTTGGTAGTAGATTCTATCTAGTAGGCAGTTTAGTGAACGTGCTCGCGGCAGGGCGAATCGGCCTCGATAAGCCCCGTAGACTTTTGTGATCGGCCACGAAGCCTCGTGTTTTGATGGGTCTAGATCTAGATCTAGATAACTCAGTGCTATTCGCACTGCCACATCCGACAGGCCTAGATCTACATCTTTTTAAAAGGAAAAGAAAGACCATCAAAATAGTTGAATTCGCATGAAAATCGATTAGGTAGAACTAGAACTATTAAAACTTGCTTCTGAAAACAAGGCAATTTTTATACGAAGGCCATTTTTATAACTCGATGAAATAAAAACTACTGGCTGTGTACTGTGTTATTCTGTATAAAAATAAATTATGAAACTTCAGGACGTAGATCTATTATTATTTACCAGCATCTTTTGGCGCCTGAGCTGTAGAGGTTGAAGTTTTCACAACACTAATAGATCTAGTAATAGGGTTAGGTAATACGGCTTTCCGTTAAAAATGCATAGATCTACAAAAGCCGACCACCGAATCGACCGGGCGCCTCGGTCTCCCCTGCACTCTGATTCAATATTTTTTTTAAAATGCTAATCAATGAAAATTGCAAATTGATAATAATAGTATAGTCCTGTAGAGGATAGGTGGACTCCGGGGTCTGCATAGCGAAATACTAGGTTTTAGGATGTGGACACCGGAGTCACCGTAGTGAAATAAGGTTTGGTTTAAGTAAGGATTGGTACTAGGTTTTAGGACAGGTGGACCCTGGGGTCACTGCAGTGAAATAAGTAGGTTTCTTTAAAGATTGGTGGAACCCGGAGTCACCATAGTCATAGAGGATTAAGAAGGTTTAATTAAGGATTGGTGGAACCCCGGGACACCTTGATTAAACCTACTTATTTTACTACAGTGACCGCAGGATCCACCTATTCTAAAACCTAACTAGTGTTTCGTTAGGTAGACCCTGGGGTCCACCTTAAACCTACCTATTTCACTACGTTGACTCCAGGGTCCACCAATCCTTAAAATTAAACCTAGATCTACTGATTTCACTACATTGACCCCGTGGTCCTCCAATCCTTAATTAAACCTATATCTACCTATAATTTCACTACTTTGACCAGGGGCTCCGCCAGTCCTATTATAAAATAAACTTAGATCTACTTATTTCATTATGTTGACCCCGGGGTCCACCGATCCTTAGTTAAACCTAGATCTACTACTTATTTCACTACGCTGACTCCGGGGTTCACATCCTAAAACCTAACATTTTGTTAGGTAGACCCCGGGGTCCACCTATCCTTTTGGCTAGATAGACCCCGTAGTCCGCCTATCCACTTTCTTGATAATAACTGAAAACAATACATACCAGTTGTCATTTATTGTGAAGAAAAATGAGGGGGAAAAAATATGATTAGGTAGACTTTAATTTGTCCAAAAAATTGCAAGTGCAAGTGAAGATCATAAAATAATTTTGTTATTTTCTGGTCACCTTTCCAAGGACCTTAAATTGATTCTACATCACATGTCATGTACGATACGGCTGTGAAGGAAAATGGATGTGAAGAGTTTTAAAGAAATAATAATGTAACTTGTAAAGAAAACAATGCTTTACATTGGTTTGGTTATTTTGACTACATATGTGGCCTAAATAAGGTAAGGGAGGGGGGTTTAGCTTATTTAGGCCATATGTGGCCTAAATAAGGTCACTCTTTTTGTTTCTTCCTTCCATGAAATTTTGAAGTCTGACTAATTTCATGAAGTCACATTTCCTTTGCTTTTACTTCATCATTTTCCCCATCTTTGGCAATTATCACACATTCAAAGAGACGTGGCTGTTGAATACAGGAGACCGCAGTTCAATTCCAGCTGGGGAGAAATTTCCATTGAATGTATCAGCCAGTCTTTCTACTGCGAGATTATTGTTTCCCTCTCAGCGCGGGTTGGTCCTGACAGGCAAGGTCGGAAGCTAGATCGCCTCCTAAATTATCTTAATAATTATAATGTCGATTTTAGTTTTACTAAGAGTTTTACGGCACTTGCAACACAACAAGGTCATATGAGTGCCGACCATTAGAGGTGTTACAAGAGAGTAACTTTAAACATAAAAAAGGAGTCGATCAGGATGATAGGCAAGAAGGAGCAAACCACACCAGAGCACCCGCCAACCACCCACTTAATGTCGATGGGGGCGTAAAAAAACACGTTGACAAAGAGGTGGGTGGTGACAAGACCTACGGACGTGACTGAGTTATGAGTATATTAATATGGCACGATAGGCCATCGGAGCATCATGACTGTAGTTTTGTTTAACCATGGAACGTGTCGTGTTTTTCCTTTTGAGTTTCACTCTATAACTACGCTACACACAAATATTATTGTAGAGTATAACACACAGCACGTTCAAGTTAGACCCAAACTGTCTCAGCTCTGGTTAGACCTTGAGCATATGCCCAGTATAGTAACAAAGAACAGAGAATGAAGAATGGAGAATCCACACATTGAATGTCTTTCCCTGTTGTGTGTTCTTGCAAGCGCGCGAATGTGTGTGTGTGTGTGTGTGTGTGTGTGTGTGTGTGTGTGTGTGTGTGTGTG
>NW_004797362.1:954329-958149 GCF_000002075.1 Aplysia californica
CGGACACATACTATGTCCGACCAGCAGTAGACCAAAGGGCCAAAGGCAAATTAATGTTGCGGCATATTTCGAACTTTCATCATACAATTTCGAACTTTCATCATACACACATACAAAAATACGAATTCGTTTATTTCATAGAAAGTGTATATTATGCTGATGCCTGCCTTTTCGAGCTGCAGTTAAATAACAAAACAATTCTGAAAGAACAACGAAGCTATACTTTTTTTTATTTGTAAGTACGCCCAAAAAAAAAAACACACAAAAAACCCAACTCGTCTTGAAAGTTTGTCTGAGTCTCCCTGGAGGTGTCATCTCTGACTCAGAGGTTGACGTGTAAAGACCCTCCATCCTTCACGGTCGCGAGCTGATGTTGTAGTGTACATCCTTCCATGCCAGTCCATGGTCTTAGGTTGTCCATCCATACTCTCTGTCGTTCCCTGGCTCTCCTGCCCCACATATTTTTCTTCAAGCATCTCTTTCACAATGGCTGAACCTGAGGCCCAGAATGCACTTTGTCAATGTGTTAAGGATCAACCGTTCTTCAAATGGGGATAAAAAGTTTCGCGGAGAAGCGAACGGTATTTGGAATTAAAAGTGATGTAAATGAAAATGTTTGTTCCGGCACAGAAGAGCTCCGATATGACCCGGATGTGCATGGACAGCTGGAACAGCTTGTCGTACTTCTGGGAGATGTAATACTCCGGCTCCAGGATCCGGCCTACGAGCATCAACATCCGCGGGCAGTTGGTCAACACATACACTGTGGACAAGATGGCCACTTGCTTGACCGCTTGAAGCTGCCGCTTGGATGCTGTAGACAAAGCCGGGTCGTTCGTGGAAGCTTTCACCTCTCGTGCTGCCAGTTCTAACCCCGATGGTGGCTTTTGCTCTTGTGGCGTCATGTCTACCTTAGATTGTTCTGTCCCTCGCGTTCTAGGTGTCGTCCCCGGAGTCGAGTCGATGGGTCTGGGGAGTGGGGGAGAAGCAGTTGCGGAATCGTTCAGACCAGCAGACGAGGAGGCTTTTCTCATGGCGTCAGAGGTCAATGTATCGTCTGCTGTGGAGCTTCGTGTGGCGGGAACTGTCGCCGTCTGCGCTCGGGGCGCGGAGCTGACGTGTGAGGACCGTTGTCTGAAGCGAGTGGTGCGTTCTAGAGCGACACACATCAACACCAGGGAAACCAGAGTCAGAATCTGGGTGTCAAAGTTGACTATCATATCCAACAAGATGTCCGTTATTTCCGACAAATGATAATAGTTGGGGCCAAGAGTAAATATTCTGCGAAAAAAGGTTCCATTGTCGAAGGGTATTGCATGGATCTTCATTCCGACTATAAGCGGCAACGGATTGAGAAAACTGAAGCAGGCAAAGACAACCAGAACCACGACCACACGTCGCCGGGTGAACATATAGCGGAACCTGAGCGGCATTGTGACGCATGCGCAGCGGGTCACGGCGAGGGATGTGGTGATAAGGGAGGACAGCAGGAGAAACTGCTCACGTAGAAAACCGGAAGTGATCGCAATGGCGTGAGGCTCAATGCTGAAGAGCAGAACAGTTTTATGCTCTAGAACTTGCATCAGGTGAGAGCCAGTGAAGACCGCCCCGGTCAGGGTCATACCTAGATCGGAATCGGAGACGGACAGGGCGAAGAGGCTACAAGCGAAGCCATCTTGTTGGCCCATCACGACGAAGGCCCAGGTGTTGATGCCGTTGTTGACGATGCCGAGAAGAATGAGGGCGGTGTACAGACTTACAAACACGATCACGGACTCGAGAAACTGGTGATCAGTCAGAAAGTTTTCAGTCTATACCAGCTGTCGAGTTCATGGTCGCGGCTGTCTTCTCTTCTCGTCTCTGAAGACAAGAGGAGTAGAATTTATCTGACTATACTTAATCTCGAGAAAATGAAATGCTAAAACTTTGAAAAGAGAGAGGGAGGGAGAGAGAGAGAGAGAGAGAGAGAGAGAGAGAGAGAGAGGGGGGGGAGGAGAAAGAGAGGGAAAGAGAAAGAGGTGGGGGGGTAGTGAACGAAAGTAACACGAGAAAGAGACGTGATAGAAGAAAGAAAAGAAGATTTCAGATAGATAGAAGATAGATAGATAGATTTATATAGTGCACCTGTCGAAAGCACAAGACATCCAAGGAATAAGAACAATCTCAAAAGAAATGTTTCTGTTTTGTGGACCTTCAACTACACGTAGACTCAGACAGCTGACAATGTTGTGAGTGTCATCAGCAGAAAGTGTCAGATCTGAAACATACGTCGGCAGTCGTGGTTCTCCATTCATTTCTCTTTCTTGGATCATTTTGTACACTTTCTCACCATTGCCTTTCTCACCCTGCACCAGGGTATAGGCCACGGACAAACACTTTCTCACCCTGCACCAGGGTATAGGCCACGGACAAACACTTTCTCACCCTGCACCAGGGTATAGGCCACGGACAAACACCCTCCACCTTTCTCTATCCTGGGCGAGCCTCTTCATGTTATTCCATGTCTTCCCACTTTTTTGTACACTTACCGGTAGGCCTACATTTTTTTAAAACTTAGAATCTAAGAACTTACTTCTTCTCGCTTTCACTGCCCAGATCTACAAGAGTACAACGGTCCCCCACTAGTAGTACATTTTGCCACGCTACTCTTGCTCCCCTTCCCTACAGTGTTCATGATCGCGTCCAGGAGCCGGAGAGGAAAGCTTTTGTCCACGTTTTGTAGGCGTGAGTTCTCTCTTTGTCTTGTACTTTTGGTGAGTTGCCATAAGTTATGTAGGTCGTCTGGTTACAGAGCTCTCGCTCTCTCTCTCGTCTTCTCGCTCTCTCTCTCTCTCTCTCGTCTTCTCGCTCTCTCTCTCGTCTTCTCGCTCTCTCTCTCTCGTCTTCTCGCTCTCTCTCTCTCGTCTTCTCGCTCTCTCTCTCTCTCGTCTTCTCGCTCTCTCTCTCTCTCTCGTCTTCTCGCTCTCTCTCTCTCTCTCTCGTCTTCTCGCTCTCTCTCGTCTTCTCGCTCTCCCCCATCCCTCCCTCTCCCCTCCCACCCACCTCTAAACAACTCTCCGACATTCACTCAGCCATAATCACCCTCCCTCCTCCTCCACTATAATCATCACAAATGCTGTTATCTGTGTGTCAAGCCGTGGGGAAATTCTCTGCCACCCGACATTACAACACGACAAAGTGTGGTCTACACAAACAATAATTGAAAGGCTCAGGGGAACTCACGATATTCCCATTTTAGAATACTTCTAGTTCGAAGATCTCTTTGAAACTTTGAGTATTTTTCAAAAAATTATTTTTGACAGACTGCTATGCAAAGCGTACGGATCGGATTAATGAGTACATTTCCTCTTTGGAAAGTGGTGGCACAGTTCCTCATGTCGTATGGATACGATAGTAAAACACGACGTACGGAGAGGGTTAATTCGTCTAAATCTGTTACTGTTTTAGGAAGAGAACTGAGACGAAGACCAATGGATGCGCCTCATCAAACTACAACATACATGTACTGGATTTTCTTCTTTTTTTTTCCTCCTCGAAAATTTGACATACTGCATTGAGATTGATGATCGTTTTAGTAGTTTTTGCGGCACTTGCAACACAGTAAGGTCATATTTATATAAGTAAGTGCCGAAGATTAGAGCGGGGGGGAATGAGGCAATAAATTTTGAGAGATACTAAAAAAAAAATAGAAGGTCTAGATCTATACTCTCAAAACAAAATGTGCCCCGCGAAATATCGCTTCCGGAATTTTCTGAAATTACAGAGATAGAAGCGTCGGCCTACAAAAGCGATCGGCTAAATAAAGAAATGTAGCTTTTTG
>NW_004797362.1:958779-992159 GCF_000002075.1 Aplysia californica
CCCCCCCCCCTTCCTTTTTGCTTTCGGATTCCATCTTAACACTTGTAGGGTAATAGTAATAGTAATACATGTACTTGTTCCTTCTGTACTCTTCAATTAACATTTAACAATTTCGTGCTGAGGAGACTCTCAGCGGAAAAGTCGTCCTCGCCTTGTTTTTTTTTAGCTACGAATTATCTAACATTTGTTGATACAGTGCATCATTTTTTGACACCGTTTTGGTTGGGAGGGGGCGGGTGTCAAACTTTTCTAAATTTACGCGAGAAACAAAGCGATGGTTGTACAAATATTATGACCCATCTTTATCTTTTTAAAACATTGGCATGATATGGTGTCGGCTTCTTTGTTCTTGACAGTTAGCAGTTGGTTACTTTGTCTCAACATGTCGGGACGGCATTCATTGATGGAGCAAACAGTTGGATGGATTGTGGGGGAGTTCCTGAGTAGTGTTGAATACATCAGGGACTAGTGAGTCATCACAGCCCACAAACATGAACAGAGCAGAGATAAGCTGCGAGGAAGCTTTTAAAGAGAAATAATGAACCGCTTGAGGAGCAAATTACGAACAAGTTCTCGAGTATGCTTCAACTTTCCATCAGACAAAAAAAAAAAAGAAAAGAAAATGAATAAATAGATAAACAAATTATGCTCGATAGCCTTTGTCACAGTACAGAGATGAGCTTCAAAGATGGAGGAGCCGAGGTGTGAACACGATGAGAGAGAGAGAGAGAGAGAGAGAGAGAGAGAGAGAGAGAGAGAGAGAGAGAGAGAGAGAGAGAGAGATTTAGTATTAGTAGAGGTTTTACGGCGCTCACAACTGCATACGGTCATATGAGCACCAGAAGATTCGAGGTGTTACAAGAGAGTAACAAACATAAAGAAGAAGAAGGGGAAATAAGGATGATAGATGTTCGATAGGAAAGGAGCAGACCACACCAGAGCACCCGCCAACCACCCACTGAGAGAGATGGAGGAGCCGAGGTGTGAAGAGATGAGATGAGAGAGAGATGGAGTCGAGGTGTGAAGAGATGAGATGAGAGAGAGATGGAGTCGAGGTGTGAAGAGATGAGATGAGAGAGAGATGGAGTAGAGGTGTGAAGAGATGAGATGAGAGAGAGATGGAGTAGACGTGTGAAGAGATGAGATGAGAGAGAGATGGAGCCGAGGTGTGAACGCGATGAGATGAGAGAGATGGAGTAGACGTGTGAAGAGATGAGATGAGAGAGAGATGGAGTAGAGGTGTGAAGAGATGAGAGAGAGAGAGATGGAGTAGACGTGTGAAGAGAAGAGATGAGAGAGAGATGGAGTAGACGTGTGAAGAGATGAAATGAGAGAGAGATGGAGTAGAGGTGTGAAGAGATGAGAGAGAGATGGAGGAGCCGCCGAGGTGTGAACGTGAGGAGAATAATTACAGGTGTTACTAGAGAGTAATGTAACGAACACAAAAAAGGAGGGGAAATAATGACGATAGATCATGTTTGAAAAGAAAGAAGCATACCATACCAGAGCACCCACAAACCACCCAACCCAAAGATTAGATTTTGAAAAAAAAGTTTAACTAAGAGTTGCACTTGCAACAGAAGGTCATATAAGTGCCGAAGATTAGAGGTGGTACAAGAGAGCAACAAACACAAAAAAGGAGGGGAGATAAGGACGACAGATATTTGATAGGTGAGAAAGAGCAAACCACATCAGATTCAGAGCACCCATCACTCACCCACAGACAGACAGAACAAACAAAGAGCAAACCACATCAGATTCAGAGCACCCATCACTCACCCACAGACAGACAGAACAAACAAAGAGCAAACCAACAGAACAGGAACACAGTGTGTGGCATGGAACAATACAACAGGAACACAGTGTGTGGCATGGAACAATACAACAGGAACACAGTGTGTGGCATGGAACAATACAACAGGAACACAGTGTGTGGCATGGAACAATACAACAGGAACACAGTGTGTGGCATGGAACAATACAACACCAACACAGTGTGTGGCATGGAACAATACAACAAGAACACAGTGTGTGGCATGGAACAATACAACAGGAACACAGTGTGTGGCATGGAACAATACAACACCAACACAGTGTGTGGCATGGAACAATACAACAGGAACACAGTGTGTGGCATGGAACAATACAACAGGAACACAGTGTGTGGCATGGAACAATACAACACCAACACAGTGTGTGGCATGGAACAATACAACAAGAACACAGTGTGTGGCAAGGAACAATACAACAGGAACACAGTGTGTGGCATGGAACAATACAAAGTTTAATTAATCGATCAACAAACAATACATGTAAAGTGCTGCA
Organism: Aplysia californica; assembly: GCF_000002075.1. Taxonomy (NCBI): domain Eukaryota; kingdom Metazoa; phylum Mollusca; class Gastropoda; order Aplysiida; family Aplysiidae; genus Aplysia; species Aplysia californica. The sequence continues at coordinate 961,105 of NW_004797362.1, forward strand.
TTCATGAACATATCTGACACTCCAGACTACAATTCCATTTCAGATAAGTCTTAACAGGTTTGGGGGGAGAAAGAAAGCATCGGTTCTCTTTTTAATAGTAGTTCTATTATATCTAGGAAACAATATCTACGAAACAAGAGTTTTCAGCAATACCCTTATCATCTACGGTGTTTGAATACAAGCTTTATATGTCATTTGTCTGTGATCAATCAGCCTCCTACAGGGAAGCGGGGAAGGACAAGCTAAGACACTGCACCACCGCTGACCCTATCTCCTACACACCACTAATCCTGTCACCAGAACACCGGTAGTCTACACAGAGAAAGAACGAGAAAGGATGAAAAATGATTTTTGAAAATCTTATCGCAATGGCCATAACATAAAATATATCTATATATACCAAACCAAAGTTAATGCTACAAGTGCTTCAGGAAGATACTAGATTTTAGTAAGAGGACGACAAACTCTCTATTTGCGACATGGTGCAGCCAGTCTGACGGACCAACAGCACAAATCAGGAGTCTCTTTAGCCCTTACTCTGGGGGGGGGGGGGGGGGGGGGGGGACCCCCCCCTTTTTTTTTTTATTTATAAAATTTAATTAATTTTAATTTAATTCGTGATTTTTTTTATGTAATGATCTGAGTTTATTTCTTCTCTCTTTTTTTTTTTTTTTTAGGTTCTAAAAAAATAGATGGAGAACAATGCATTTACAGAGGAGACGACTGCATTTATTTTCTAAACAGGTACGGTATTTTAGAAGAACAAAAAGTTGGGGGCTGGGGGGAAGAAATCAGGAACGAGTCCCATGATTTACCTTGAAGGAAGCAAAACCTTCTCATGCTATGGCCAAGTCGACAGAAAACAAGAGGGGTGGGGAGGGATATAAAGAAAAAAAAAATTTTGTGAAAAACCGCCAAGCACCTATCCGCCCTTCGAAAAACGCACCACAAACTTCACTTATCAGACTTGCTGAACACATCTACTGGGATTCAGTACAAAAAACAAACAAAAAACAAAACAACAACAATTTCAAATAAAAAAACAAAACAACCTTCAACAGGCACGGCGTAACAGTCTGCCAGTCTGCTACAACCATGTGGGTGGACAAATACATGGGGGAAAAAAAGAAACCCATTCTCTCTTACAGCAGAGAATATTACAGTTTGTGCACAACAGTTGGAGATACACGTACAACAAAACCATCTACAAAAATCAACTGCAAGTGATAAGTGATGAGGAACAAACTCATGTCCAAAGCAAAACGTTACTCAAGCAAACTATGCCTTAAGTCCCCTGTACCGTCTGGCTACAGTGCAAACCGTACAGAGACCACAGTACTTGGTCTTCTAGGAACAAACGAAAAAATGAAAAGCTCAGCTTCCCACCATCTAGGCTACAAGTCAAATGAGATGACAAAGAATGAGGACTCGATGGAACAAAAATCAAAATTAAAAAAAAAAAAATAACGGAACCCCTGCTCACAAAGATGACTTCAATTACAATCGAGGAAAAGGAATTCCATTCTTCACAAAATCAAATTCATGATTCCAGAAGAAGCGATGGTAAAAAATCCTGTCTCTCGCAATTCTATGGGGGCAAAACAGTAAAACTGCCAGGAAATGATGAAACGGGAAAAAAAAATTAAATAAAAAAATTCCAGGGCAAAGATGTTGGGCTTCTTTCTTTTTCTATGATGCATGCTTTCCACATGCAGAAGATATTACTTTCACAATGCGATTCAAGGCAATCTTGCAATTCCAGGACTAAAGAGTAAGGTAATGAATATGGCCTATAAAAATAAAAACATGATATGCACACTGGGGAAAATATCAACAAATTGCACAAGTAATCTCATAGAACTATACAAGGTAACTTTAATTAATTCATAGAGCTGAAAGGAAATGAGATTTGACTTGACAATTCTCTGTACTTTTCAGAAAGATCTACAAGGCATCAACTGTCTTTCTTATAAATACCTCAAATATTACGCATGACACACGAGATAACATGTATCACACTCACTAGAATATTTCAATTCATAAATACAAAATAGTAAATAAATAATATACAGAGAGATATAAAAATCAAATACTTGCATACACCAAAATTATTGAGACAGCAGTTCAGTCCAACCAACATTTTACAGAAGTTACATTATAGCCAACGTCGAAATTTTTTGTTTTTCGTATGTTCGTACAAAAGATGAAATCAGTCAGAAATATCAACAACAGACTGAACCCATCATTTTGTCACGTTTCCTTTCAGGTTTAAAAAAAACAAACACCCCCCTCCCCCCGAAAAAAAACCCAACCCACTCTGATGGCCAACGTTTGGCACAAGCAAATGTTACCTTCAAGAATCCTCTTACTGTAAGCCCAGACTAACCGAAACATTAAAAAAAATCCAACAGAGCATGCATTTCCAAACTTTCAAGGTAAAATAATTGGACTAACCTTTTCTTGTTATTGTTGAATCTATGCTCTTACATTACATTTACAAAGTCAAATAACCCAATGTAGATTTGTTAAAAAAAAAAGAAGAAATACCCTGTCGTCTTTGCCATGTTCTCAAAACAATCTTTTGTTTATGTCGGACAAGGTTACATTAGAAACCTGAAACAAATACTTGGCCATCAGTGAATTAAATGCCCCAAAACCAAAAGATTAAATAAGGAATCTTTCCTGTGCTGCATCAATATTGGTTACACAAACTACAACTGCCATTTAAAGATTTAAAAAAAAAAAAAAAAAAAAAAAAAAAAAAAAAAAAAAAAACCAAAAAACAAACAAACAAGAGAATAAATATCATCACAGCACTTGTAGGATAGTGACAGAATCAATGCTATGCAAAGTGCAGTGATGACATTCATACCGACTCGAGCTTCTCATAGCAAATCTTCATCACTCCCTTTACGCATCCACCTTAGTTATATATTTCGCGGGGAAAGGAGGGGGGAAGAAAAAATATAATAAAGGAAAATTCTGCTGCCTTGTAGATTATAGATTTTGCTAGACTCCCTGTCGCTGGTGTGTGCCTTTCCGTCAGGGGTTTGCTGCTACAGAAGCCAGAGGGGAATTGCACGAGACTGCACCTCACTGGTATGCAGGAATTGCCCAGATGCTTGCAGAGAAAAAGTCACCAACCTTACCAAATTAGCCCTTGGTAAATCTTCATGCACATGACGGCTCACAAGCCAATGGGTGAAATGACAACAATGTGATTAGTAGTAGTGGCGAGTTCAGGCATCTTTGTATCCTTTCTCAAAGCTGGGTAGGGTTAAATCAAATTCTTGGCTTTTTTTTTCTTCTTTGTACAGTCATCATCAAGAAAAAAAGTGAAAACGTCAACTGAATTAACCACTGAATGAATACGTCATTTATAGCTTTATATACGAACAAATACAACTCGAAAGGCTACCACCAATATCCATGTCATTACTCGAGTAGGTCTATGGCTAATTGGTCGGTCGCTTGCAAACATTCTCCGGTCCTCTGAGGTCGCGGGAGGAGCCGAGGGATCAGGGGCAGGAGCAGACGACTCCTGGGGCGGCCTGGTCATCTCGTACAACAAAATAGCAAGAAGAAACAGCGAGATCTGGGCTTAGCTACTACTGGACGCCCCCAGGCCGCCCGACATCCCTTTCTTGTCGCTTACTCCTACCTGAAAACAAGACAACACAAACAAAACCACTTTTACTTTCAATAGGCCACATAGGTGCCGAAGATTAGTTTTAGTAAGAGTTTTACGGCACTTGCAACACAATAAGGAAATATAAGTGCCGAAGATTAGAGGTGTTACGAGAGAGTAACAAACACAAAAAAAGGTGGAGAGATCAGAACGATAGATGTTTGGTAGGAAAGAAGGAGCAAACCACACAAGAGCACCCGTCAACCACCCACGCTGGAGATTAGAAGTGTTACTACAAAGCAGCATACAAAGAAAAAAAAGAGGAGAGATTAAGATAATTAATGTTTGATTGGGAATATAAGGAGCTATCCCCACCTGACCACCCGCCAACCACCCACAAATCGCGAATCATCATGGGTAGGCAGACAATACAGCCACAACTGTCTAGGACAGCCTACCATCATGGAGGAGAAAAGTGGTCTTCTTACACAGTGTCATTGTTATGTAACAAGTATACAAGAGAGGAAATGGGAACAGGACATTTGTACAGGTTCAACTCTATTTCTTGCTGTGCTTTTTAGGTTTTACGACGCTCGCAACTGCATAAGGTCATATCATAGCTGCCACTCAGAAATTTTAAAAAAGGAGGAAATTCACGCGAAGGCGTACGCGCGCTCTCCGAAACCAGTGAGATCCAGAGGCAATATATACTGGAAAATCTAGCCTATGGTTTTGGAAGGGAAACTGTCATATTGTTAACCATAGGCAACTGAATTAAAATGTATTTGAAAAAAACAACAACAAACAAACATAAAGGCAGTAAGTTGACTAACAAGCATTCGAGTCAATTTGACAGTTTGGACTTGGTGACTAAAAATCCAGTGATTTTTTGCCAGCTGGTGTCTTATAAAAAGATTTCTTTCTCTTTAAACTTGTACATACATAGACGTAGAGCAGTATCGGATCAAGGATGCAGGCACTCCTGTACAATTGCGGTCCCGTTTGCACCTAGTGCCCCTGTAGTGTGTTTCTTATTCAGAGAACTAAACTGAATTAAAATTATAGCCTAGCCTAGGCTATCTAATCTAGATCTAGATATCTAAATATATGGGCGCTTTTTCGGTAGTTCCCACCCCCCTTATTTGATAGAGCCTGACCTACATCTAGATCTATATACGTTTGATTCGCGGCAAGCTAAGATGTCAAACCTAACAACTGCAAAACATTAAATTGTGGTAAAATTCAGGGGGGCATGCCCCCCCTGAAACCCCCCACCTTGTTTTTATTATGTCAGGGGGGCAAGCCCCCCTGAAACCCCCCTACTCTTGGGGCCAAAACCAGCGAATAACAAATGCGGGGTGGGAACTACCGAAAAAGCGCCAATATGTGTAGATCTAGATTATATCTAGATCTAGAGACAGATTTTCTAGATCTAGATCTAGATTCACTTCCGCAGCAGCCCCAATAGCCGTCATGTAAACAAACGGGACCGCAATTGTAATTGTACAGGAGTGCCGCGGGCCGCGATTTCTTTCGCAAAAAACGGCTAGATCTAGACATCTAGTTCAATTTTCTAATGAACTTTTCAAGTCGCACATCGGCTGCTTCTTTCTCATTCTAGCTCCTTTTATTTTTGCATTCTGAATCAATTTCTCTCGAATTTCCGCCAATTTCAATGACAACTCGGCGCGCTAACGTCCCGATGCCCGATCGACACTGTGTTGCTCCACAACAATAAACAATGTGAAACTAGCGCTGGGCCTAGAAGAACGGAAGTAGAAAGCTACGGGCGGACATGCGCAAACCGCGTTTTCGTCTCTCTCCCGGGTCGGTGTTTTCCGCGGGGGAAAAAAGTATGAAATTTGCGACCAAGAGCGGTCCAGCAGAGGAAGGAGGAAAGTTGCGGGAAAAGCTAGATGTAGCGGAGTTTCCGCTATTTAGCGGGAAAGTGGCAGCTATGTCATATGAGCGCCAGAAGATTAGAGGTGTTACAAGAGAAAAACAAACATAAAAAGAAAGGGAGATGTATATTGCCAATTATATGTAAAACACAGCACCAAATATGAGCAAACCAAGAAGTCTCTGTTCCACCAGTGATCCAATCTTTGACGAGCAAAAGCAAACAATCTATTGAGAAATATGTACTGAGTGGTGACAACAGGCGATTCCTCAAACAATAAGGACAATCTAGAATCACTTTATCTTCCATCCTGATATTTGATCAGGGTTGCCAGTTCTGACAAAAAAGACTGAACATTTTTCCGTTTAAAATTATATGCGTGGCATTTCATTAAAAACATAAGATATTAGCATGTGCCAAAATATTTAATACACTGGCCTAGGCCAATTAGAAAAACTATTTAAAAAACAAACAAACTGGTCAATGACTGCATATTGATGTGTGTAATGGATGGGGGAAGGTATGGGGGAAGGTATGGCTGTAAACAAATGACAGGTGTTTCTGGTGTAAAACAAAGTACTCAGTTGTTAACTAAGAACCTGTTTCAATACTAGGTACTCAGTTGTTAACTAAGAACCTGTTTCAATACTAGGTACTCAGTTGTTAACTAAGAACCTGTTTCAATACTAGGTACTCAGTTGTTAACTAAGAACCTGTTTCAATACTAGGTACCTAGTTTCTCACTAAGAACCTGTTTCAATACTAGGTACCTAGTTTCTCACTAAGAACCTGTTTCAATACTAGGTACCTAGTTTCTCACTTAGAACCTGTTTCAATACTAGGTACCTAGTTTCTCACTTAGAACCTGTTTCAATACTAGGTACCTAGTTTCTCACTAAGAACCTGTTTCAATACTAGGTACCTAGTTTCTCACTAAGAACCTGTTTCAATACTAGGTACCTAGTTTCTCACTAAGAACCTGTTTCAATACTAGGTACCTAGTTTCTCACTTAGAACCTGTTTCAATACTAGGTACCTAGTTTCTCACTAAGAACCTGTTTCAATACTAGGTACCTAGTTTCTCGCTTTGTTTATTCTAATTTAAAAAATACTAGGCACCTATTTATTCGGGTTGTTGTTTTTTTTAACGAATAATGCTTAGCCCCATCCGGAAACGCTTCAGAGTTCCAACGACCCGTTCTGGTCTTCCTTCAGGCCTAGCCAGTGTCGGGTTACAATTTGCCGACCAGGCAGGAAAAATTGTCCCGGCTCCGCCAATCTCGGCTGGAGGATTTTAAAAAGCTGGACTTAGCCGCAAAACTGGCAACTCTGTTTTATGCGCCTTTTTATTAAGTGTTTTACAGCAATAGTAGTAACACAATAAGGTCATATAAGTGCTGAGAAGATTAGAGGTGCTACAATCAGTGCCGATAAGATTAAAATGTTACAAGAGCGTAACAAAACACACAAAAGAAAAAAGGGGGAGTAGGACGACAGACGCTTGATAGAAAAGAAGGAGCCAACCACAGCAGAGCAGCCGCCAACCACCCGCCGCTCACCTGTCCCCAGCCTCAACGGCCTCGGCAGCGGAACTGTCGGCCTTGTCTCCCCGCGAGTCCCCGGCGCGACGACGAGGGGGTCGGTCGTTGTTCGCCATCTCCACCTGCAGAAACAAACACGACATACCAGCCATTCAGGAAGCTGATCCCAACAACACAGTGCAATACAACACTTCCTTTGACACAAACCACTTGTGGCTTAATTCAAATTCCTGTCCCCTCAAAATCTAATTGGGGTATCAACAAAATGCCGCCAATCAAAACATATTTTAGCTTTAGAAAGAGCTTTACAGCACTTGTGACACAATAAGGTCATATAAGTGCCAAAGATTAGAGAGGTGTTACAAGAAACAGACACAAAAAAGGAAGATGAGGGATAAGGACGACATATTTGATAAGAAAAAAGGAGCAATTTTAATGGTAATAAATTATGATTTCAGATTTTAAATTATACGTTGACTTTGTCAAGTCTAGTATGTGACCATAACGCAGGCCGCTTGTCCATCGCGGTCAGCTTTTCTCTGCCATTTTCGACAGATTCTGCTGTACCTGAACCCCAAAAGTCAGTTCATTTAGTTCTCGTAAGAGTTTTACAGCACTAGCAACATAATTAGGTCATACAAGGGCCAAAAGACTAGAGGCATTATTACGGTGTAACATACAAAGAAAAGAAGGAGGAGAGATAAGGAAGAGAGAAGTTTGGCGGGGGTGGGGTGGGGGGCAAAGGGTGCAAATCACACCAGAGCACCCACCAACCACTCGGTTAGCTCATAAATACCAGTGAAAAAAAACTCACCTTAATTTCTCTCCCGTCCAGCTCTTTGCCCGTCAGAGTGTCGACAGCCTCCTTGGCCGAGTCCACCGTCTGGAAGTGCAAGAAGGCAAAGCCGCGGCCCCCGTGCCACACCAGACGCAGAGGGTTCACGTTCTGGCTGCGCAGCTCCGTCTTGAGCTCGCTCACGCGCAGACGGCGAGACAGCGCGCCCACAAACACCACAGCCTCGGGGTTGGTGCGGAATCTAGGCCTCTGGGGGCGGCGGCGTTCTCCATCCTCGTCGCCAGACGTCTTCTGCTCCCCGTCACTGCCAGAGTGATCCCCCCCTCCTCGGTTGTCGCGACCTCCACGACCTCCCTCAAAGCGACGTCTGCGTGGGAATCGTCTTCTGTTCTGGAACCTGGTTCAAACAAAGCAGATAAGAAGAAATAAGAACAGGTTTGGTTTTTCTTGGTTTAATAAATTTTTACAGCATTTGCAACACAATTAGGTCAGTAAAATACTAATTTCTCAATTCTCTAAAATTAGAAGAGCCCCTGGTTCCACTGCGCTAACTCACATCTGGTAGGAAAGAAGGAACAAACCACACCAAAGCACCACACACAGGAATAGAGAACAAATTTATATATTTTTTTAAAGTGTATGTTTTAAGGCACTATCGACAATAAATCCTTCCACAAGAGAGCCTATCTACATCTTGTTTGTTTTAGTAGAGGTTTTGCGGCCCTCGCAATTGCATAAGGTCATATGAGCGCCAGAAGATTCGAGGTGCTACAAGAGAGTAACAAACATAAAAAAGAAGAAGGGGAGATAGGACGAAAGACGTTTGATAGGAAAGAAGGAGCAAACCACACCAGAGCATCCGCCAACCACCCACTATTTACATCTACTCACAGAGAGAAAAGCAAATAGAAAGGAGGAGGAATAGCCACCCACTGCCCGTCAACAACCCAACAGACATTGAGGATCATTTTGTTTGAGTAAGTTTTATAGCACTTGCAACACAATTGGGTCATACAAGTATCAAAGATTAGGTGATACTACTTTAGGTGATACTACTTGAGAGTTATATACAGAGAAAAGGAGAGATGAGGACGATAGATGTTTGACAGGAAAGAAGGAGTAAACCACACCAGAGCACCCACCAACTGAGCACCAAACATCCTGAAACCAACCTGCGCTGATGTGGCTTATCGTCCCCGTCGCCCTGTCCCGCTTCGCCACCATCGTCGGTGAGCTCAGACTCGGACACCCTCTTCCCGCCACGACGGTAGCGTCTGTTGCGGAAGTTCCTGCGGCGTCCACCGCGTCCCTCTTCGCCATCAGCCCCGGACTCATCGCCAGTCTCGGCGTTCTCCTTGTTGCTATCGTCGCCCCCATCTGTGTTCCTGCGTCTGCCGCCACCTCGTCTGTAACCCCTGAAGACAACAGAATGAACATTTCATTTATTTAATAGTCAAGTCTGCTTTGTTTCAGTAAGCTTCAGTTTTAGTAAGAGTTTTACGACACTTGCAACACAAAAAGGTCATATAAATGCCCATGATTAGAGGTGTTACAATGACAGAAAAGGAGCAAACCAGACCAGAGCACCCACAATAATCAATGAAAAGAAGACTGATGATTTCGTTTTTGTCCTTAGTTCGATTTTACAGCACTTGAAACGCAATACGGTCATAAAGGTGCTAAAGATTAAAAGTCTTACAAGAGTAATAATAACAAAACAAAAAAGACGAAGGATGACCAAACAACCTTCAGACAAAAAGTAATGAATTTTTTTTGGGTAAAGGAATTGGACAGAACAGCCTTAGTTTTAGTAGAGGTTTTATGGCGCTAGCAACCTCACACGGTCATATGAGCGTCAGAAGATTAGAGGTGTTACAAGAGAGTAAGAGGGAAAAAAAAAAAAAAAAAAAAAGAAAGAAAGAAGGTGTTTCATAGGAAAGAAGAAGAAAACCACACCAGAGCAACCCCCAACCACCCACTCACTAAAGTCTCACAAGGATAGATGACCCACCACCACCACCAATCTCACCTGAAGGGCCTTCCACGACCCCTGAAGCCGCTACCTCCACCGCCGAAGCGCCGGAACCGACGTGGCCTTGGGGGCTCTTCGTTATCCAGGGGATCCTCCTCCTCGTTCTCCTGTCCCTTCAGCATCACGTTCTTGCCGGCCTCGCGCTCAATGTCACGCAACTGCCTCAACACTGGGATCTGAGAAAAAAAAATTTTCCTTAGTTTTAGTAAGAGTTTTATGGCACTTGCAACCTAATAAGGTCATAAAAGTGCTGAAGAATAGATGTGTTACAAGAGAGTAACATACACAAAAAAGGAGGAGAGATAAGGAAGATAGATATTTGATAGGAAAGAAGGAGCAAACCACACTAGAGCACCTGCCACCCAAAAAAGGAGAGATCGTAGGTTCTACTTGTGCCCTCCACCTACAACCAAAGACAAAACTGGACCAAACAGCAAACACAGGATGGATAGAAGGAAAGATCGTCAATAGTCCACAACACACCTAAATACCACAGAGAAAGGTTAAAAAATAACCCCCCCCCCCCTCGAAAACAAAACAAATGCCCCTAATGACTGTGTTGAGTCATTTTAGTCTAGTTTTAGTAGAGGTTTTATGGCGCTCGCAACTGCATGAGGTCATACGTGCGCCAGAAGATTAGAGGTGTTACAAGGGAGTAACAAACACAAAAAAGGAGGGGAGATAAAGACGGTAGATGTTTAATAGGGACGAAGAAGCAGACCACACCAGAGCACCCGCCAGTGTTGAGTTGGAGCAAATGACAGGCACACTAACACAATAAGAACCATTTACAGCTGGGAAAACGAAGAAAGGAAGAATGTAACATAACTGAATATGTCTGTATGTACGTATAGTATAAGGTTTTACGGCGCTCGCAACTGCTAAGGTCGTATGAGCGCGCGAAACACAAGTTGTTCATCTCTGCTAAAGTTCACTTCACGACTAGTAACTAATTTACTTTAAAATGCTAAAAAGTTAAAATATTCAAATTCGGTGTAAATACATTTGTGATCTAAAACAACTTTTAAGTAACAATAAAAAATTTTAATAATATCAAATTCACTCTACAACTCGCCATAAAGGCCAATGGCCTTTATAAAATTTAAAATTCTGCTGGGAACAACGACGGAAAAAATATCCTGCAATTTCTTGCATTTATAATATTTCCTTCGGATCTCTCCAAAGTCTAGACATTCTGTTAAAATGTGTCTAATGGTAAAATCTGTGTCGCATCCGACCCAGAACGGCTTCTCATCTCCCTGTAGGAGGTATTTGTGGGTCAGGGCCCCGTGTGTCCGATGCGCAATCGAGTAAAAATGACTTCGTCTCTTCTGGAGAGATCCGAAGGATTTCGCTGTTCTAGTTTGGGTTTAATTTCATATAATTTATTATTTTTCTGGTTTTCCCAGTGGCTCTCCCACAGACTGGAGGTGTACTTTTTTACTTTATTTCTAAAGTCAGTCTGTGGGAGAGTGTTTGTCGTTGATCCCAGCAGAAGGGATGAAGCTTTCTTCGCCAGGTCGTCTACCTGCTCGTTTCCTCGGATGCCCACATGGCTGGGTATCCAAGCGAACATGATGTTTATTCCTGTTTCGGATAGTGTATGGATTTTCTGTTGTAGCCTAACTATTTTTGGGTGTAGGAGTGTGTAGTTTGTGAGTGAGGTGATGCAAGACAGAGAGTCAGAAAGGATAAGGAAAGATTTGTTAGGGGAATTTTCTACAGAGTCCAGTGCCATGTCAATGGCAGTGGCCTCTGCAGTGAAAATGGAGGCTTCAGGATGGAGTCTCCTCTGGTGTGTATTGTTGGGAGATAGGGCTGCGGCGCCCACTTCATTGTCTTTTTTGGAGCCATCCGTGAAGATGAGCTCCGCACCGGGGTATTTATCTATTAGTTTTTTGTATTCTGCTTGAAAAGTTTTGGTGTTTGTGCTTTCTTTGTTGTGTGTGGTCAGCTGTAAATCTACTTTTGCCTTGGTGAGGTGCCACGGAGGGAGGTCGGGGAAAAGAATTTGTTGGATGTCTTGTTTGGAAAAGTGTAAGTTTTTGAGGTCCTCAAGGATTCTGAGGCCGAAAGGTTTGATGAGTTTTTCGTTGTTTTGGAATCTGTTTCTGGTTTCTGGATTTGTTTGAAAAATGCTGTTGTGCGCTGGATTTTCCGGTGTTGAGCTCTGTTTAACTGCGTATTGTAGTGAGAGTTGTGTGCGTCTGAGTGAGAGTGGTGGAATGTTGGCCTCGGCCTGGAGGCTCTCCACCGGAGAAGTGCGGAAAGCCCCCAGAGCGAGGCGGAGTCCTTGGTTCTGTATTGGATCTAGTATTTTTAAGACGTGTGGTTTTGCCGATCCGTAGACTTGACAGCCGTAGTCAAGCCTGGACCGGACAAGGGAGATGTACAAGTGGAGAAGGTGTTTTGAGTCCCCGCCCCACTCCGGATTTGATAGAATTTTCAAAGCGTTTAACGCTTTCTGGCACCTCACACGAAGGTCTTTGATGTGTGGTATGAATGTAAGTTTTTTGTCTAAAATGACGTCGAGGAAACGAGCTTGGTCCTGGACGGGAATCCTTTCCCCGTATAGTGTCAAATCCGGCTGCAGCACACGTCTGCCTGTTCGGCAGAAGTGTACTGCAACCGTCTTTGACGGGGAGAACTTGAAACCGTTGTTGTTTGCCCACGTTTCAAGTTTTTGCAGCTGCGTTTGCAGCTGCCTTTCCATAGATCTCAAATGAGGATTTTTCGATCGGCAGCATATCAAGAAGTCGTCAACGTATAACGAGCTGTCTATGCTGTTCTGGAGGGTTTTCACTATGGAGTTTATTTTAATTTCAAATAGGAGAGGAGAAAGGATGCTCCCCTGGGGGACTCCTTCCTCCTGTTGGTGGGGGTCTGAAAGGGAGGATCCGACACGAACCTGGAAGGAACGGTTCTTCAGGAAGTTGCCAATGAAGGCAGGGAGGTGACCTCGTATGCCGAGTGCGTGCAGGTCTCGAAGAATGCCGTACTTCCAGGTTGTGTCGAAGGCTTTTTCAAGGTCAAAAAAGATGGTGATCATGTGGCCTCTTTCAGCGAACGTCTCGCGTATAAAGGTCTCCAGGCGGACCAGGTGATCCAGAGTGGATCGAGTTTTCCTGAATCCGCACTGGAGACCGCTCAGCGAGCCCGTCGTTTCCAGAAACCACATGAGTCGCCTGTGAATCATTTTTTCAATCAGTTTGCAGAGACAGCTCGTTAGGGCTATAGGTCTGTAATTGGATGGGTGTGTGTGGTCTTTGTTAGGTTTGGGTATTGGAATGACAGTGGCGAGACGCCAAGACTCCGGAAAGGAGTGCGACCGCCACATGTCGTTGTATATGTATAATAGAAGTGTGAGTGTTTCTGAGGGTAAGTGTCTAATGATCTTGTTGTGGATGTCATCCGGTCCCGGGGCTGTATCGCCCAGGTCCGAGATGCACGATGTTAATTCGTCTATTGTGAAGTCTGCGTTGTAGGTTTCAGTGTTGTTTGAGTGGAAGTTTAGGTGTTTTTCTCTGTTAGTTTTGACGTTTTGAAAAGTGGTGTTGTAGTTTGCTTGGGATGAGTTTTTGGCTAGAGATGTAGCTATTGTGTTTGCAATGTCTACTTGTGTTTCAGCTGTTGTTCCATCCGGCCTCTGGACGTGCCGAATGGTGTCTGTGCGTCTACCTAAGAATTTTTTAGCAATTTGGAAAACTTGATTGAGTGGTGTCTGGCTGTTGATTTTGGAGATGTATTTTTGGAATGATTGTCTTTTGCTCTCCCTGAGGCATCTACGTGCCTCAGCTCGAGCCTTTAAATAAATTATCTTGTTTTCTATGGTGGTGTTGTTGACGGCTCTTCGATACGCTGCCTTCTTTTTCTTTATTGCGTCCTCACATTCCCAAGAGAACCAGATCTTGTTCCTCCGGGGTTTTGTTTTTGTTTTTGGAATGTGATTGTGGCATATTTCTAAGAGCTTTTCGTGGAATTTATTGTAGTTGTGGTCAAAATTGGGATTAAGAATCTTGGAACATTGATTGGCAAACCCGTCCCAGTCGGCTTTTTTGAAGTTGAAGCGTTCTGGGATCGGGTCGTTTTGGAGGCTATTGTTTTTTAGGAGAATTGGGAAATGGTCCGTACGGTCATCCACCACAGACCACTCAAGATCTGGGACTAGGTCAGGGGTACAAAAGGTGAGGTCAAGGGATGAACTGCCATAAGTGGCTCTGTTTCTGTAAGTTGGGGATTTATCATTTAAGAGACAGATGTTATTTTGAAATAAAAAGTTTTCTATTATTTTTCCTTTCTGGTCTATAGGTTTGTCTCCCCAAAGGGGGCTGTGGGCATTGAATTCACCTAGCAAAATAAAAGGTTTTGGGAGCTGAGATTTTAAGTAATTTAGTTGGGTTATTTTGAGGGGGTAAGTTGGTGGGATGTAAACTGAGCAGATCGTGATTGGTCTGTGCAGGGTGACCCGTACGGCAATAGCCTGGAGGGTCGTCTTAAGATGTACTTGTCTGTGGAGTGTGTGGTTGTCGGTGTAGATGGTGGTACCACCGGAAGCAATCTGGTTCTCCGTGTGAATGTGATGGTACGCAGTAAATCCTCTTAGGTCTATGGTTGAAGCCGGGGCGAATTTTGTTTCTTGAATACAGGCCACCCGTGGGCACAGTGTGGCCTGTAAATGTTGCAATTCTGCAATGGAAGGTCGGATTCCGCCGGCATTCCATTGCAGGACCGCCATTATGAATTTTTACTTTTTGATTTGGAGCACTTAGGCCCCGGCTTCGAAGAAGCACTCTGACAAAAAGATCACACACACACACACCTGATAGAACTTGTTGACATCTAGATGGCTCCAGATGACTCCTTCAGGCTTGGGCCTCTTGCAGCCCGTCTCAATGAGTTCCGTTGGGGTCAGGATGAAGTCCACCGTAATATCATGCTCCTCCACCTGAGTAGCAGATAAAGGCCAGAGGTTAAGTTGTACCACATTTTGACCCACTCTCACATCTTCATCTATCACCCACACATTATAGAGCCTTCTTGAAGTATCTGGCTTAGGAGACTAAATTCAACTTTCATCTCTGTATCTATTGTCTCAACAAGAACCTCCCCTCCACATCACTTGCATTTCTATCATCAAAATCAATACTACTTTCAACAGCTTCTTCTTCATATCTTAGACTCACCAACTCTTCCGGAATATCCACAACTTGCGAATCGTGAACTGTGGTCACCACGAGGGTATTAGCGTCTATGGCCCCCATGGTTCTCATCATGGCATATTCCAAATCAGCAAAGCCCTTGCCCTTGCCAATTCGATATCCTAGAGAAGAAAAAATCAACCTCATATTTATTTCTTATCATATAAAGGAGAAATAAGTTTTCAGCAAATAACATACCATTAACAAACAGCAAGCAATGACAAAGTAAATGCACCCCCCCCTCCCCCAATGATGAAACTAAATCGCACGGAGCAGCTGGCCATGAAAGGACCCAACTGTTCACACTTTCAACATTTTAGAACCCCACAACAAGCAGCATCTAAAGCCACAAAAATCTTGGCACTTGTACGTTTTAGTGAAAGTTTTACCACACTTGCGAGAAAGATAGGTCAGATTAGTGCTGAAGATTTGAGGTGTTGCTAGAGAGTAACATACAAAGAAAAGGAGGAGGAGATATAAAGACCCCTTTTTTCAGTAGAGGTTTTACAGCACTCGCAATTGCATAAGGTCTAAGAGCGCCAGAAGATTAGAAGTGTTACAAGAGAGTAACAAACATAAAAAAGAAGAATGGGAGATAAGGACGATAGATGTTTGATAGGAAAGAAGAAGCAAACCACACCAGAACACTCGTCAACCACCCATATAAGGAACCTGAACGTTGGTTGTGGAAAGGAGCAAATCCCACCAGAGTGCCAACCACCCACAACCTCAGAAACTAAAGTTACAGGAAGGAAGGAGCACCTCAGGGTCACAGACAGGGGCAACTGAGAAATTATTACTGAATCTCTTGCTCCCTAAGCCTGTCCACCACACACCTCAAAATGTCAGTTAAAAATACAACAACCCCCCCACACCCCAAAAAAAAACCAACAACCGACAACAAACAAAACCGGGCGGGATCCAAGCACTTACCGTTCCTGGACACGGCCACGCTGCCCACCACAACCAGATCTATCTTGACCTTGTCCTCCAGACCAATCTCTTTACTGTTCTCCTTCACGCCCTGGGGAGACAGAGGAAAAAGGGACACGTTTAATTTTCCTTAACATACAACAGAGCTCTCTCAGTACTGGTTTAGGTTTAGCTAGCAGTTTTACGACACTTGAAACATAATAAGGTCACGTATAAAGTGCATAAGATAAGAGGTGTGACGAGAGAGTACCATACAAAGTAAGACAAGGGAAGAGATATGTTTTGTTGTAGTAAGAGTTTTACGGCACTTGCAACATAATAAGGTCATATAAGTGCCAAAGATAAGAGGTGTTACAAGAGTGACAAACACAAAAAAGGACAACAGATGTTTGATAGGAAAAAAAGAGCATTCATCAAAAAATGTCTCAGTCCTCACAAGCACACAGGGTGAGGAGAAAAAAACCCCCAAAAAAACTCCTGAACAAGTTACCCACACACACAAAGTACATAAATGAAAGCACATTACCTGAGAAGTACAGCAATGTCTCAGTTGCTCCTTGTTCGAATCTTCAGGAGGGACAATACGGTTCAGCAGACCCGTACGCAGCTGAGGGGTCGGCACCAACAAATTTCTCTGGCTCTGCGAAAAACATCAAATTTCCTTAGTTGACCAGAAATCGTAGCTAAAAGTTGTTTTCTTAAAATCAAACAACACCTAAGCACAATTGTCTTTCAGCAGACCTGCCAACCATTCTTCCACCAATAAGTTCTCCCTAAAAAAAAATTATTTTAAAAAAAAATTACGGGAAAAGAAGTCTCCAGTACCCCAGTAGAAGACCATCGCAAGTCAATGTGTATATTGCAAATAAATGCCCAGTATTTTCACATCATTCACTACAAGTGGCACACATATTATATTGCAATTTAAACTAGTATTTTCAAGTGATTTATGATAAGTCAAATAAATATTGCGAATACATATTCATTTTCACACCACTCATGATAAGTTACATACCATGGAAACAAAGTTCCTTCAAAAATTCTCACTTCCACAATAAGAAGTTCAAAATACAAAGACAAATCAAACCCCAGAACGATCAAAATAAAAGCAAAACCCTTTAGATCTGCACTGAAGATTATTTAAATGTCTAAAGTTCTCTTAAAGTTCTATCAAAGTAAAAACCCTTTAGACTTTACAGATGTGATAATGGTCATTTAATGCGACATCAAAGGCAAGCAACAACTTGACAATTTACTTGTTCTGCCTTAAATATGTAGAGGACAAAAAGCAAAGTCTCGTGAAGCCAAATCAGTAGCAAGCATTAAAAAAGCGTTTTTCTCAACAAGCCACACAAAAATGGAAATTTAAAAAAGGGTCTAAGTACCTGATTGAGAAGAACAAGTTCTTTCTCAGCCTGAAATAAACAAAAGAAAAACAGTTGATACAAAAACTGAAGAATAATGTCATTCATAGAAGCGTGTCCATTGCAAAGAACGGCAATGACTGATTCCCAGCATACAATTGACTAAATCAATGCACCCCAAAACTCTTACTAAAACAAAAGCAACCCAAAACTTTTAACGCATCTTTCCAGTATTTCAAAACTAAGCATTTAATTGTGTGCCTTAGGTCGACAGGAAAACCGAGAACTACCATACAACAATGAAACGTGTTTCATGAAAATTCTTCCTGGTCCAAAATTTCAACTTCAAGTAGGCCTACCCTCTCCTATGTTTTTGCTCTTCTCTGCAGCACAGAATGACCATTACCATTACACGGTATACAACATTTCTAAAACAAAGCCTGACAAGGACATTTACATTCACAATAAGAACAATGTAACATTTAAAAAAGTTAAGTTCCCTCATAAACTGAAGTCCAACATAGTTACAATAATACACAAAACACTAACCCCCCCCCCCCCCCCCCCATCTAGATATGTCAAACAAAGGGTCATTACATGTTTTAAAAATTGTCATTACATCACATAGCAATGCCAATTGCCCGCTGCGCCTTGTGCCGGAAATCGGCCTCCGCGCGAGGGGTATTTTTTGGGCCGCTCGGAATCAGAAGTGACTCTCTTCTAAGTTTAGTTACGGGAAAACTCCTGGACGAAAATAAATGAAACTCGGCAACCAACCAGAGGAAAGGTTAAACTAACGACATGCCAGCGTACAATCCCGAACGATTACTAGAACCGGAGATATTGCCGTGTTTGTGCGAATTTCCTCTGCGGTTCGAAAACTAAGCGGAGCTGCGGGTTGATCGCCGACCACACAAGCGCCCCACATGTCTTCTTTATTGCTGTAAAATAGACCTGCATGTGAGCCTCAACCAGATTGTCTGAAAATTTTGCGCCCCCCCCCCTCAAGAGCTTATTGTGGGTGTCATAGGAAGGACTTCCGAGTAACGAGCGACCACCCAAACAAACACAATAAAGAAGAGTCCTAACCCTACCCCTTGGCCTACCCCAAAAAAGAACCTACAACAACGGGCCTCATGTAAAAAGGCCAGCACAAGTCCAAAAATTTAAAAATTAAAAAACCACACTCCAAAACAAACAAGGAGCATAATATGGCCTATATCTACATTGCTATAATAATAGGGTTTGATACAATAATAATACATAAAAAAGAATTGGAATATATGAATCCTCCATATAGATCTAGATCTAGTCTAATATAGATCTAGATCTAGTAATCTAAACAAATCTCTAGATTAGATCTAGATCTTGTAGAACAAGTGAATAGGAATAGGCAACTAGAAATCCGCATCCGATTCCGAACAGAGGGACTCAGCTAAGGCTGAGTCTAGATCTAGATCTACAAAACCTAGATCTAGATCTAGATTCTTAATTTAAATAAATAAATAATTCACGCACCTGATGAAATGCTTTTTACCAACATTAATATTACAGCACAACCTTTGATAGGGTTTGACACAATAGAATTGGAAATGAATTCTCCATTGAGATCTAGATCTATACTGATCTATATAAATCTAAATCTAGATCTAGAAATCTAGATTCTATTAGAACAAGCAAGTCGGAACAAGAATGAATCCACACGATCTGATTCTGAACAATTGAATTAGTCATCAAACGAAATTCAAAATGGCCGCTTGAGCACGAAACTGAAAGTAGATAATTTATTTAGGTCGTCGTCCTTTTTCGCATTCGCATTTCTACTCAGGTTCCGACAATTATGTCGGAAACGCCGACGTCGGCACGAAAACGAAAGTGCCGACGGGAGAAAAAGGGGGCGATGGGAGCCGGCCAGGCCTCGCACAATGCACGTTGACTGATATAGGTGGGCCTAGCGATAGCATCGGCACGCTCACGGGTCGGGTCACAATTGTCGGAATTCAGACGATTGTCGGCAAACATGCAGGTCTATGTAAAATTTCAGATCTCTGCGTTTAGTAGATTTTCCGTACCAACTTAAAATTACCACCCACCCATTGATAAAACCCTAGATCTAGAAACTTGATAGCACATTCCAAACGCGAGGTGCCGGCACGCAAGAGGCGCGTGATCGCTAGGCGGCATGTGATTGGCTGCCTATAACCAAATGGGTCACCGATGACTACATCGCGGGTTTTCCCGATAGCGCTTTACTGAGTTTTAGAAGGGGTGATCGCGTCGCGGTAAAAACGATGTCACGCAATTCAACAAATTTCACGCAAATATCAGTCTTTAGGATCCAAAGTAATGAAGACATCGAAAAAGTGATAGCAGAACTAGATTCGGCACTAAAAATCACATGGAGTTGCCAAGTTTCATTCATATGCTCCAATTCATTACTGACTTATGAACAGTTTTTCCTCAAAATACATCAAAACATGTCCCACATTTTGGCGATTTTTTCCTATATGAAGGTCCTCCAACATTTTGCAAACAAAAATCCCAATAACTTTTTTATTTATCAATGGATTTTTAATTTTTTAAAACCATAGTTCTTAGAATTTACTTTATTTTCATTTAAGTCCATTTTTAAGCAATTTGGATGAAAATTTAATTTTTCATTGTCATTGCTACATCACATAATTGAGGAAATAATCTACTAAATATGAAATCTTTGAAAACTTTGTCGTCATATCTCACCCATCTTGATGTTTACCCCCCCCCCCCGGGTTCTTTGGATTTTCCCTAAAATGCCTTTGCCTTTGATAGCAGGGTTGTTACTAAGCTATCATAAGCTTTGTGATGGCAAAGTGTTAAATAACCCAGTGCTACCCATAAAAGTCTGCCACAATAAAAAATTTGCGGTTCAGCTTCTGAAGGCAAACTGTCCCACAACCATGCTTACCTCCAGCACTAGGAAGCGGGCCTGCTCCTGAGGCTTGTCAGGGTTGACCTTGACAGTCTGCGCCTTCTTGAAGGCATCCAGCGTCGGCAGCTTGTCGTTAGCAGTGGCAGCACCCTATGTCAGAAAAGAGAAAAGAAAATGCAAACTGTAGATTGGGAAATCAAAACTTTCGTACATTTCACTTCTCTAAGGTATCAAATAAGCCTCACCCCCCAATTAATTTTCATTTTTTTGCGAACTCCTCGCTCCTTATTCCACACCCCCCGTTTACTATTTTCCAGCTTGCCACGACCGACGATCATGTGAAACATATCTAGAATCTAGATATCTGAATGAAACTTTCTTTTTTTTTTTTTGCAAACGGCAAATTACCCTCAGTATTAGTACCAGTACCGGGTTGGCTACTTCAATTTTGTGCATTTTAAAAACTTTTGCACATTGGTTTATATTTTTCTAATGAAACTGGTTGGTTCCTAAATGGGAAAAATTGCCACAGTAGCTTACTAATATCACCCACATTTCATGATCTCTTGTATTCACCGAAGGATAAGTAAAACAGATTTGTTCTTACTTGTACAGGGATGACTTGTCCACCCCCCACCCCCTTTATTCAATACTTTAGAGTATGAAGACTGGATTCTATATCACAATAACTGTGTGTGTGTGTGCACACATGGTGAAACACCAAATCAATTAGCCAAGATGTATCTTATCTTATCTTATCTTAACTACCCCAACTAAAAAAACTCAATACATCCTAGACTTCTTTGTGTGCTCATTTCTCAGAGAAAGCAATCATTCACAACTTTCAGCAGCAGAACTGGAATATACCATTTTCATCACAGAACAAGCACTGAATATAACCTGACATTCCAATAGCCTCCTATGAACTCTACTTTTTCAGACTGTTTATACCACACCCTAAGAAATCTGTGTGAGTAAAGAGAAGCACATCGACACAATAATGGTAATTTAATGCTGAGAAAAAGTAAGAAATGGAAACAATAGAGCAGAGATGCCAACAACAGAAGACCGAAATGTAGCAATGCCCACCGAGCGCGTTTTGTTCTGCCGATTTTTGGCCCCCGCAGTGAGGGTGTTTCATGGGATGCACTAACGCCCAAAGGTTGTTGTCTTCAACTCGCTCTCACGCCGCTTCTCGTGGATGGATATGAATGAAACTTGGCAGCCAATCAGAAAAGAGGTCAATCTCGTAGTATGCAGTTTGACAACATTGTACCCATACTAGAAGCAGTCGAAAACGTTTGCGAAAGTGGTTGATGTGGTGCGCTTTGAAGGTTTTTCGGAGCTGTGATTTGTCAAACTGACTGATACGTTGTACACCATTTTTCTTTATTCCCTTAAAATTTCATGCTTCTGTGTTTAGCGGTTTTGGCGTAATCTTTAAAAATGTGGGAGTAACTAAGGGAAAAAGCGACATAGCCATTTGCGCGTGCTGGGTGAACGGCCGACGGCCTGGAAATTTCCACTGAGTGACGTCATCAGCCATCTGTCGCCTCGGGCGCTACAAACGAGGCCCCGCTTATGTGAAATGGAAAGGGGGGGAAGGATACTTGAAAACTAAACGGGGGCCTTGATAACTTGCGTTTTTGTTGCATTTTAGTCACAATACAATAGATGTAGTCATTTTTATTTGCTTGATTGCATGACAGAAGAATAGAAATAGAAAAGCAAACATCTTGAGAAGTGGTATGGCATTGTGTTTGCGTTATGAAAGCCTATTCCCCCCTCTGGGGAAAGCACACACTTGGACTCGTCCTGTGTGCTCTGTTTGAAAAAGTGAGGCATTAAGATTGTTATTAAAGAGTATGGTACTTATTTAGTCCAGTCTGGGAAGATAGTCCCGTTTATACATTGTTATCGTTCACACGTGCGTGCGTGCGTGAGTGCGCGCGCGTGCATGTGTGTGTGTGTGCGCGCGCGCGCGAGAGAGAGACAGAAAGAGAGAGAAGGGGGGGGGGGGGGGGGGGTGTAAATTTGTTACATTTATTGTATGAGTTGTAGCCTACACATGCGAAATATTCCCATGACGTGTAACCTATATTATCTGAACGCATCTTAATCTACCACATAATAGGACACGGCCCAACAATGGATATACACAGAGACGATCGTATTGTCTCTATAACAAAGTATGCATGCTTTTACTAGTACAGAACTGGATTTATTAGTAGCTCTCTACTTACTTTTTTGTGACAAACATTATTGATCCAGAGCATTGCTTGGCAAAGAGGAACCTTTTATGTTGCCAAGTTTCATTCAAATATCATGACTTTGTGAGAACATATGACTGATAATCTTTGTAAATCTGTAAAGAACGCCACTTTTTTTACCTGTTAATGTCTTTACAACTCAAAAAGTATGACAGATATTAAAAATCTGACTGCATGACTAGATTCTGCATTAAAAAATGTACTAGACTGCCAAGTTTCATTTACATATTCCAAGAAATAGGCGAGCTATGACAAATTTTGTCTCAAAACGCACTGAAAACGGCCACATTTTTACCCATAAACGTCTTCATAACTCAAAGAATAGGATAGCTATGAAAAATCTGAAAGCAGGACTAGATTCTGCACTAGAAAATGTACTGTGTTGCCAAGTTTCTTTTAAATACTCCGAGAAATGAGCGAGTTCTGACGAATATTGTCTGAAAACTCACCAAAGAACGTCCCATATTTTGGGGTTTTTTCATTATATAAAAGTGTACCAGAAATTAATTGATTAAAAAATCCGTAACTTTTTTGTTTATTGATGGATTTCAAAAATTCAAAAAGTTCCATGCTCTGTGAAGATAAAGCTACAAAATGCACCTAATTGCCAACACTTTATGGCAAAAAAAGGATTTTCGTGGTCATTGCTACGAAATGAGTATTGGGAAATATGAAAATGTGTATTTTCAGGGGAAAATGTGTATTCCCCACGACCGACCGACCGACTAGTAACAGTCAAATGTTAAAGGGGTTCAGCAATATTTCCTGAAAAAAAATTACTAGCTCACCAGCTCGAAAAAGGGAGCACATACACGTACAGTATACATGTATCCAGTCAACAACATGTCAGTGTTCAGTGTCGTACTGGGGTCTTGTTTGACTTAAATATTTCAGTCTATCATACCGCTAATATTTTCCTCTCATTATCATGCAAAAAATAAATCCTGCTTTGAGAGTTCAGAAGAGCCTAGAACAAAAATTTCGACAACCAAGAACCAGTCTGGGTGTCATGATTCATATCATGAACTGACAGACTCAAATTATTGCTCAAACTCAGAGAAAAGCGATAACTTGAATGACTCAAGTAGACCCATGCACTGTGAGAGTTGTAATAGCTGTGGTAGGGCAAGATGTAGTGACACTGAAAATCTACAAGTCTTGATCAGAAAGCCACAACATACACTGTAGGCTAGGTATAATTTACTATCACCCATCCAATGAAAGGCGAACACTTTATTTCAATAACACAGACTTGCAAAGTTTGAAGGGTCCCGATTCCGCACACGGCCTGCACCAACGCGCGCTTTGCAGAAAGCTCTAATCAAAATTTTGAAATGTGCTTCCAAGTTTTTGTCCTCTGGTGTTGCCATCACATATCTTAAACCCCCAAAAAATCAATAATCTCCTCCCCTATTCCGTAGTCCTATACTTCGCAAGGCCGTTACTCCCACCAAAGACGATCTTTGCTCACACGATGCCGCATTTATTTATGACACGAATGCGCGCAGTTCAGTGACCGGTCACGATGGCGAGCCAGACAATCTAAAAATCGGACTACGCTTGTATTTTCTTTTCTTTTTTTTTCCACAAGTGACAGCACAGAGGCAAGTCTGAGCATTGATTAAATTTTATTTGCACAGCGACCTTGCGTTTATACTGCACAACCTGCATGTTACAAAAGTTGCGTTATTAGACAACTGCTGGCAAACTACTCAATGGTAACGAAAGCGAAAGTAGATCTTGATTTTCCCGATCGAGCCTCGGTGTCACATACGCTTCCGCCTGCCGCCATAGCTGCCTATTCGCGTGAAAGTGAAACGTACTCTCCAGACCGGGAGAAGCTGAACGAATATAATACCACGATCGCGACCGGCAAAAATAAACTTGCTAACCACTTTGGACTTGGTTTTCAAATATTCCAGTTCTGCGATACTGATACTATTTTGACAAAAGATGGGACTTGAGATAGGTTTACTAGCAATGACAATGAAAAATTAAATTTTCATCCAAATTGCTTAAAAATGGGCTTAAATGAAACTAGAGTAAATTCTAAGAACTGTGGTTTTTAAATTTTAAAAATCCATTGATAAATAAAAAAGTTATTGGGATTTTTGTTTGCAAAATGTTGGAGGACCTTCATATAGGAAAAAATCGCCAAAATGTGGGACATGTTTTGATGTATTTTGAGGAAAAACTGTTCATAAGTCAGTAATGAATTGGAGCATATGAATGAAACTTGGCATCTCCATGTGATTTTTAGTGCCGAATCTAGTTCTACTATCACTTTTTCGTTGTCTTCATTACTTTGGATCTTAAAGACTGATATTTGCGTGAAATTTGTTGAATTGCGTGACATCGTTTTTACCGCGACGCGATCACCCCTTCTAAAACTCAGTAAAGCGCTATTGGGAAAACCCGCGATGTAGTCATCGGTGACCCATTTGGTTATAGGCAGCCAATCACATGCCGCCTAGCGATCACACGCCTCTTGCATGCCGGCACCTCGCGTTTGGAATGCGCGATTAAGTTTCTAGATCTAGTGTTTTATCAATGGGTGGGTGGTAATTTCAAGTTGGTACGGAAAATCTACTAAACGCAGAGATCTGAAATTTTACAGCAATAAAGAAGACATGTGGGGCGCTTGTGTGGTCGGCGATCAACCCGCAGCTCCGCTTAGTTTTCGAACCGCAGAGGAAATTCGCACAAACACGGCAATATCTCCGGTTCTAGTAATCGTTCGGGATTGTACGCTGGCATGTCGTTAGTTTAACCTTTCCTCTGGTTGGTTGCCGAGTTTCATTTATTTTCGTCCAGGAGTTTTCCCGTAACTATACTTAAAAGAGAGTCACTTCTGATTCCGAGCGGCCCAAAAAATACCCCTCGCGCGGAGGCCGATTTCCGGCACAAGGCGCAGCGGGCGATTGGCATTGCTAGGTTTACTCAATCTCGTATTTTTCGCATTCCAGGATGCGTATTTTTTCATGAAAAGTCGTATTCGCGTATTTTCTGCAAAAAATCGTACTAAAATACATAAAATCGTACTGGTTGGCATCTCTGATAGAGGGAAAGTAAAGAAGTAGGACTAGCAAGTGACGCCCTCCAACTGTCCAAGGAATCTAAAAACATGTGACAGTTACTGAAAAGTTTTTTAAAAAACAAGCTTAGAAATCCCCTTAGACGTTAAAAAAACTTACCTCAAAGTTAGGGATGCGATAACTGCAAGGTCTTGGAGCATTTACAAGATTATTTTCTTCCAAATGATCCCAGATCTTGCGACGGATGGCCCACTTTCCAGTTTCTGTAGAAAAATAAATAAAAAAGGTAAAAATTACAAGATAATGTTACAATTGCAGTTTATGGTAAGTCAGCACAATAAAAACAGTAACGTTTTGCCAGAAACTTGTGGAAAAAGACAGGAACAAACGACAAATAAGGCACACACATGCTGCTTAGGCACACAAGGTGACATGTCAACACAAAAAGAAAATATCAATCTCCATATACATAACATAGGGTACAAAAGAATAAAGATTATGTGATAAATATTGATTCTCAATCCAATAACTCTGTTGACGTGCTCATTTCTCAGAAAAAGCAATCATTCACAGTATTCAGTAGCAGAACTGGTATAAAAAATTTTCATCACAGAACAAGCACAGCCAGATATAAAGTAACCCCCCCAGATAGATATTTTTGCCTTTCTGTACAGATAATTCCCCACGTTGCTCAGACAGAAACTGAAAGACAAATCACAGCCACCTACTGATCAGTATTTCAAGGGGGTGGGTGAAAAACATGCCAACGAAACCCCAAACCCAGTTCAACCTACCATCCTCTGGACGAATCTCCCTGCGGTAGGGCCGCCTACGAGGTGGGCTGCTCCTCTCCTTCTCCGGGGACTCTTCCTCCGCCGTGGGCTTCACGTTCTCAATCTTGGCCTCGTCGTCAGGGCCCTGCGTGGCAATAGCGTTGTTGTTCTCCATGCTTCCTCAAGCTTTTGTATCCGCCTCAGTGTGCGTCTCCACCAGTTTGGAGAGATTTCTGGGCACTATGTTTCTGTAATGATATAACACAAATGCTTGAAGAGAGACAAACATTGTGGCCACAACTAAGCGTAAACAACAGTACTAATGGGGGCCAGGCGGGCGCTTTTCCTCTAGATTTTGTTATAGAGGTTGCTCGTTATGGGAAGCCCTTCTAAATTATTAACCTAAAATATTTATAAGAAATTCCAGAATGAGAATGTTCATAGTAAAATATAAAACTTGGGTGCACTTTCTTTTCTAGTCATAATACCATGCCCCACCCTCCCTAGAGCTAACCTAGTCCTATTACTGAGTAACTAAATGTACTTTATGACTTTTCTTAAACAAATGAACATAGGGAAATGCTCTAATAGTATCTCGGTGTGCTGTTTCTCAGAAAAAGCAATCAGTCACAGTGTTCAGCAGCAGAACTGGTATATCTTTTTTTTCATCACAGGAAAAGCACAGACTTTTAGAGTCACAGGGCGCATCCCAACTGCACTGATGACACTTGACAATTTTCCTATATTCATTAATCAAATCAATTATATACACACACTACCGAATAGGACAAAAACAGCAGAATTTCACACAATTTCATCCCATCGTTAATGTCTTATAATTATGGAAAAAAAAACTCCAATCAATGCTAGCAGCTAGAAGGAAGAATCAGATACATGCACCGACGACAAAGACTGTGCTGACCCATGCGATGGGCCATTGTCCCAAGAGTGGCGAAAAAACTTTTTTTGGTAGTCACAATCTTCAATAATGTATTCAGATTTGCATGTTTTGTTCACAATTCCCGGATCTGGGTAATAAGGGAAGGGTTTGAGTTATGGGTACAGTTAACTAACTGTTACTCGTGCTGCGCAGCATATGACATGGCCATGGCACTGTTCCCGCTGACAACCTTTGATACAATCCCTATGGTCTTTTTTCTAGTTCAGAGGAGGGGGTGGTGGTGGTGGTTTGTTCCATTACCGCAGTACGTGCAACGAGGGTACTGTTTTTAGAAACTACAACCACTTCCGCATCGAAAGAGCAGGAAAAGGGTAAAAATACACTTCTGATGCTCTGAGCGCCAAGTGCTGTTGAGCATATGACAATGTTTCCAATATATGTGCGTGGGTTTTGGCTTCACCTATTACTTCTGTTTGGAAACATGTGCCACTGCTACGTTTGACGCGCGGAGAGCCAGAGGAAATACCAGGGCTAATAATGGCAAAACATCAAATTATGGTCAGTTAAACCTGAACCCCCTCCCCCCCCCCATACTTTTATTAGGTCAGGGGGACATGCCCTCCTGAAACTCCCCTTGTTGAAAACAAGTGAAATTTCACTGCTCATTTTGAACTGAAAAATAGCAGCACATCTCTACTCTAGCTCTCTTTCAAATAAAACTTGATACCCAGTATTTAAATCAGTATCGATATTCCAGTACTCTTGGGGCCCAAACCGGAGAATGCCTCCAAAACTAGATCTACATTGGGTCCACATTGTATCTATCTTATGTTGTTATTGTTAGCAATCCAGTAGCCAGTAGCATGCGAGTGTTAACTCCTCTTAAGAATACACTTGGACAGAGAATCTCGGAAAACACTAAGCCTCAAAAAAGACTCTTGGACCAGACTATTTAGGCCTTATCCAAAACTTTAATTTTAGGAAGTGACTATTTCTCCAAACGTTCTGAGAAATAGTGCCCATCTTTATTTCTCCGAACGGTTTCCGGTCTCGTGATGTTTTGCCTATTTATTGCGAGAGTTCAGCGCCAAATTTCATTCTGCCTCTGGTCTGGGGGAAGGAACACCGCATGGCAAGCCCGCCTACAGACAACCTTCAGTAAAACCCACCACACACCCACCACCATCATGCACATGTACACACACAAACTTATACACACACTAAGTTTCACTAACTAAACAAACATGACCAATGGGCAACTTTTGAACGTATGACGAGCTGAGCTGTGGATGGAGAGACAGTGTGAGTGAAAGAGCGGGTGAAAGGAAGAATGTGCGAGTGTATCCACAGGCGACAGCAACACCGACCCCCCTGGCCTGGTCCACAGCTCACGAACGAAAATAATGCAGCTTAGGCAGTGTTTTGCCTATATTATTGTCCATGGTTCGCAGGGTGCAAGGGAATGAGTGAAATTTTCTTTGTGTATGCCTGGAGGGAGGGGGTTGGGTGTGAAAGTCATGCGGATGGGGATGAACCGCGGGAGAGAACACGGGAATTGAATGAATGAGTGAAACTGAAAAAGATGAACGACTCGTGAGCCCTGGAGTGAATGGATCCTGTGTTTGTATTTTTGTATACTTCGAACTGTTACTGAATGAAGGCTGAAATAAAGCCCAAAAAACAAACACACACACACACTCACTCTCCACTTACACACTTACTATCACACACAGACACACTCACACACGCACATACACACACACAGGAGCAAATTTTTGGGTCTATATCTATTTCAATTTTCAAGAGCTAGTCTAGAGATTTTTAGATAAGTGTAAAAACGTGAAAAAGAAAGGTTTCACAACAGAATGAAATCAAAATTAGAACAGCCCATGATAAACAACAAACATTAACAAATAAGGGCGTGTGTCCACCTGTCCGAAGAAGATTGGCTGTTTTAACCCTAAATGTGCGTAATTTTTTTTTTTAAAGGACAGGATATTACATGTAAATTATGGAATCACACACATTAAGGGGCCTGCCAGTGTCGGTACATTATTGGTCGTGACAGTGACCACCGCAGATGCCAGTTCTAATAGTTCTATGTGTCGTTATCAATAACCCTCCGTAGATCTAGATCTAGATCTAGACAGCACACGAGTGAACACAACACATTACGTTTAAGAGCAGCACCCTTCATAGGCAACACGTCATATCTGTAGCGAAAAACTGTTTGGAATTGTAGCATTCTTTATATAAATATTTACTGCGGACAATTTTTTGGACCGCTTGAACCATATTGTATACGAACAATCTTTGGTAGGCCTATACTATAAGAAAGTGGCTATTCTCACCCGCTCGGAAGTTCTCGCAAGATCTACTCCTCCCCTCTTCTCTCTCTCTCTGTTTCTTTCTGAATACTGTCTATCGGTGTGGACGATCAAATTGACCAAAACAAAGTTAAAAAATGATGTTAAAACACAAAAAAAGTAAATTAATTTAGTTGTCTACAAAGATGCTACGGCTATTTAACTTTTCGAATCGAGCCGAACTACGCGGGTCGCCATTTTGTTTTGTTCTCTCTTTCACTCTCTCACTCTCCACTGCCCACAGACAAAATTGTACGCTTTTAGTAGGCTACAAGTACAGTTGTAATGGAACGTTTGTTCACAGCACAGAATTCTACAATTTTTCTCTTATCACAGTGTAGAATTCTGTGGTTTAGGGTGAACGCAAAATTTGTTGACACGCGCACCGGGTGAGAATAGCCACAAGACTCGCCTGCACTATTCTAGAGGTGGCCATACTATAATTATAGATCTATATAATATGAAAGTGGCTATTCTCACCCGCCCGGAAGTTCTCGCAAGATCAACTCCTCCCCTCTTCTCTCTCTCTCTTTCTGAATACTGTCTATCGGTGTGGACGATCAAATTGACCAAAACAAAGTTAAAAAATGATGTTAAAACACAAAAAAAGTAAATTAATTTAGTTGTCTACAAAGATGCTACGGCTATTTAACTTTTCGAATCGAGCCGAACTACGCGGGTCGCCATTTTGTTTTGTTCTCTCTTTCACTCTCTCACTCTCCACTGCCCACAGACAAAATTGTACGCTTTTAGTAGGCTACAAGTACAGTTGTAATGGAACGTTTGTTCACAGCACAGAATTCTACAATTTTTCTCTTATCACAGTGTAGAATTCTGTGGTTTAGGGTGAACGCAAAATTTGTTGACACGCGCACCGGGTGAGAATAGCCACAAGACTCGCCTGCACTATTCTAGAGGTGGCCATACTATAATTATAGATCTATATAATATGAAAGTGGCTATTCTCACCCGCCCGGAAGTTCTCGCAAGATCAACTCCTCCCCTCTTCTCTCTCTCTCTTTCTGAATACTGTCTATCGGTGTGGACGATCAAATTGACCAAAACAAAGTTAAAAAATGATGTTAAAACACAAAAAAAGTAAATTAATTTGGTTGTCTACAAAGATGCTACGGCTATTTAACTTTTCGAATCGAGCCGAACTACGCGGGTCGCCATTTTGTTTTGCCCGGAAATTCTCGCGCTACTCCTCTCTCTTTCTCTCTCCACTGCCCACAGACAAAATTTTACGCTTTTAGTAGGTTACAGTTGTAATGGAACGTTTGTTCACGGCACAGAATTCTACAATTTTTCTGTTATCACAGTGTAGAATTCTGTGGTTTAGGGTGAACGCAAAATTTGGTGAACGCGCACCGGGTGAGAATAGCCACAAGACTGCACTATTCTCACTGG
>NW_004797362.1:993021-1024185 GCF_000002075.1 Aplysia californica
AATGAATAGATCTACCCGTCCGAAATTCTCTATTGAGAGATATTAAAAACGGGAAAATTATGAACTCCTAAGGTTGAGACATAGTAGGCAAAGTCGGTCCGCTATTCTTACATCTTACCACTCCCGGTCTAAATCTAGGATCTCAGCAAGATCGCACTAAAATTTAAAAAATAAAAGCCCATGACAAGAGGAAAAATCAACACCAAAAGCGTCCCTGACCCCAGGAGACCAACTGACCTACTCTCAGGCTCATCCCAGGAAATGAAATAAAATTTCATACACCCATTGACAATGCCTTGATGATTCATCACCACTAGTACTAGATCTAGATCTAGATATCTAGCTCTATCCCTGCTACCACTAATCTATAAGAATCTATTTGAACTCTACAACAACTAGACATAAGCATCATAGCATAGCATCATTTCAGACATTTCCTTGCACTTTTGACTTGATAAAAATGGGTGATGACAATTTAGGTCAAAAGAAAGAGAAACCTGGTCCTACAATTGAACTGAATGAAACAATATACAATGCACTGTTGCAATATTCATATCTGGGCCTCTGCCTCAACAAACCCTGCAGCTGAGTAATTTAAGTCTAAATATTAAATCTAGACGTCTAAGTTAGCCTACAATCTAGATCTAGATCTAGATCTAGATTTCTAGATTTAGTAGTAGCCTAGATTCCTAGAAGAAAAGGCAAAAGGCATCCATTGCTGCTCATACTCATTGCAAGTTTCCTCACTCCCAAGTCTCGAAGCTTTACAGAGGTCACACAAACATAACTAGAAAAATAAAAAGCAATATAGACTACAATTTAAATAAAGCAAATGGGTATGTTTCATTCTTTTCATAAATCAGATTTAGCTTAGGCCTAGAGCACAGTGGTGAGCGGGTGACAATGCGTGACCAAACTTTTCACGATCAAGGCTAAGCACCGGGCACGGTCACACGCCGCCCACGTTTTCTTTCTTCGAGATTTGCACCTGTGGTGCAACTTTCCGGTGAGGCAAATAAGTAATTACGAATGTTCGCTTTTAAATAATGGATGCAATGTACATGACAAGACATACTGTAAAAACAGTTTAGAGTTTTAAGGCAAATAATTTACAAATCAGTGAAGAATTCCTACCTAACGTCGTAGCGTTCTTGCTGTCAATCGCAGCCACGTTAGTGAGTTTTATCGGCTGAAAATACGAATCATGATAAGTCGTCGGTATAGGAAACGAAAAGCGAAATATTGAATTCTACAAAAGATGTTCAGGGAAAAACGGGGAGTTAAAAATAGAATTTTTTTTTAATTTGCTTGCAAGCACCATAATAAATCAGAGGCTGTAGATTCTAGATGCCTTTCAAAAAAGATTTATTCTTGTGGAAAATGCAGTATAAATTCGCAGCAATTAAATCTTTACTAGATCTAGAATCTAACAGTCTCTCGATTTAGATCTAGATCTAGATCATGATTTTCATGCCTCACTGTTTTAAATAAAACGTTTCCTACTGATGTGAAAAGGTAGCGATGTTACGAGCAAGCGGCCATGCGGCAAGTTGGCCTATTACAAAACTGACGGCAAGTAGAGAATCTAATACATAATATAGAATGTAATTTTAGATCTAGAAAATCTAGATGATGTAGATCTACTAAAATACTGTCATCTCATAAAATCCAGCCAGCAGAACAAAATTTAGCCTAATTATGAATTTACCAAAGATGGTGAAAACATGGCTTCGACAAATTTTTAGGGGGGGGGCGGGTTATTACTTCTATTGATAGGCGATCATAATGTGAAGATGATTGAGCTAATCTAAATAAAATTTAATGCCAGCGCATTACGTTTACTTTAAAACTCTCTCTCTCTCTCTCTCTCTCTCTCTCTCTCTCTCTCTCTCTCTCTCTCTCTCTCTCTCTCTCTCTCTCTCTCTCTCTCTCCTCTCCCTCCCCCTCTCCCTCTCCCCCCAATCTCAAGAGAATGGGTACCCGGCCATAGACAACGAGTTAGCGTTTTTGCGTCTTAAAAACGGCAGCTTGCACTATACTATGCTTCCCAGGAACTTGAGATTATCTCAGAATAGGCTACTTTCGTGTCTGCTGAGGTAATGATAATAACAATAATAATAATAATAATAATAATAATAATAATAATAATAATAGATCTAATAATAATAATAGTAATAGTAATAATAATAATAATAATAATAATAGTAATAATAATAATAATAACTGTATTGACATTCATACTGCATTTTCCACAAGACATTGACATTGACATTGACGATTTAGTTGTTTGAGGCTCTAAGTAGAGCCTGTTCAACTATCTGGTAATGAACGACAATAATGCATGGCGTGCAGGCTAGACCAATCAGTTTTGGCAGGCGGGGTTGTAAATACAGTAGTTGGGAGATCTTTCCAGTATTCCTCCAGACGTCTCTTAAATGTGTCCACGTTTGGAGCTGACACCACTGATTCGGGAAGATTGTTCCAAATATTATTAACTCTATTCTCAAGAAAGTTTGCCCTCACACACAATCTGCTTCTTTGCTTCTGGAGCTTCTCTGAGTTGCCACGGAGTTGTGTGGTTGTTGCCTTTGTAAAGGGCTGGTCTTTCGGGGATGTAGATCTAGTAGCCTTTGATGTACTTGCACGTTTCTATCATATCACCACGTAACCCACGATGTTCCAGGGATGGAAGCTTTAGTTTTTTCAGTCTTTCAGAATAAGGCTTTTCTTTGAGGTGACTCAGCATTTTGGTAGCCCGCCTTTGAACTTGTTCGATTTCACTACATAAATCTAGTCCTTTTTCAAAGGGTTGCCAAACACAGTGTGCATACTCCAATAAAGGCCTCACCAAACTCTTGTACAGCAAAACAAACTGTAGAGTGAATGGAGCTTGCCGTTGAGCTGGAATTTGCGCTAGCGCATTATCATTATTATATCATTATTAGATTCTATATTTTTTAACAAGCACCGTTCCAACAGACTTTCAAGTCAACGTACAATAATTTACAGAATGGAACTGAAGTAAAAGTAGTCTAAGTCCAGGTCAATAGGTGCAACTTTTACTTAAGTTCCATTCTTTAAATTATTGTAGAATGCATACGTCACTTACAAAGACGACCACGTTCCCAAGGGAACACGGGAAGCTTTTTTTTTTCTTCTTTCTTTTTGATTGTGCTTTTTTTTTCCAAAAAGATTCATATTTTCTACCTCAACGTTGCCAACCAAGTGCAGAGGACAATAATAAAGTATAAGTCATTCTAAGCTGATGCTATTGCTATGATAATCTGTTTCTTACCTGTCGTGACTGTGGAGCTCTCGAGAAGACAGCTGTAGGCAATTTGTGTATCCTTGGCTGATTCTTCTCCTCTACCCATATGATCGTGACGTATCCATATATTGCGTTCACGTCACGAGATTGCTTGACGTCAATATCATTGACCTTTAGTGCTCTCATGTTTCCTATATCGGATTTATCCACCATGATGATATTTTCCCATAAAGCCGCGAAAGCGCTGGAGCGGGAAAGAGGACGTAAAATGATGCCAGAGACACGAATTTGAATTTGTATACTACAATTCACCTCTTTGAACCCCCCCCCCCCCCCAAACACACACACACACACACACAAACCACAAAAAAGGAGAGAAATTCCAATAAAAAACAAACGACTAAACAAAAACAAGCTGAAACTAAAACAACCCCAACAATAAAAGCAAAACAAACAAACAACAACAAAAAACCAACCCCAAACAAAACCCCCAGAAAATATAAACAACGTGAAGAAAAAGAAACACCATCTCTCCGCCATTTTACACTACAATACATGTAGACCTATATAAATTAAATCATAGTTTAGAACCAGCCGTCGATGTACCGTATCATGTCTCCGATTCCGATGAGACTGGGCCAGATGGACAGAGAAACTTTAGGTTTGATTTATTTCGTCTCCTCAAACTCAAACAACCACTGGCGTCTGTTGTGTAGCAGTAAATAACAAAGGCGCGTATCACTTGTCGTACGCATTTTTTTGGTGTCCTCCCCCCCCCCCCCCCCCCCTTAGTTTTGTGTGTTTTACGGTGCGTGCAACTGCATTCGGTCATGAGCGTGCAGGACACATTAATTTATTTATATAAGCATTTTCATTTTGGTTAGAATTAATTTTGAATTTCGCCCGGGGGGCGGCTGACGTCTACTCCTTATCAAATTTTTGACCACCAAGGGATCTTTAATGTGCGGAACTTGTACACGGAACCTCCGAGATCTTTCACCCTTACCCGAGAAGGCCAGATGTAAGATGTAGTGGCGTCGGTGGCCTAGTGGTTAGGCTCTCGGACTCGCAACCGTAAGGTCGTGGGTTCGAATCCCGTCAAGGGCCCGACGTTGTGTCCTTGGGAAAGGCACTTTACACGAATTTTCCTCACTTCACCCAGGTGGGAATGGGTACCCGGCTATAGACAGCGAAAGATCTTGTCAGTTTGTTAGTGTTTGAGCGCTTAATCGGCTGCTCGCACTGTATGCTTCCCGGGAAGCTGAGAATATTTCGGAGTGTTCTATGGTCTGCTGGGGTAATAATATAGTGTAAAGAGCATAGAGCCTGCTGCTGAGCGGGGATATGCGCTATACAAATGCTATCTATTATTATTATTACCAGAAGATCAAGGTTGTGGCAGAAAGACAACAGTAAGAAGGAGCCAAGGAGTAGCGGTAGAAAGAGGGGAGGGAGTGAGAATGGGGCAGAAAGTGGAGACCAACGCAGACAACAGAACACAGTAGAGCAGGAAAGGTTAAGGAGGTGAAAGGATACACTTTTTTAACTGAGAAGAAAATTTTCCGACGCTGTCAGGTTTCGAAACCTGGACGTATTGGAAGAGAAGTGAACACTGTACCCTCTTGACCACACGAGCCCCATACTCTCCCTAATACAATGCACAAATAACAACACGAGTTTATCTCACCCAGAGCGCGACCTTTGACTTTCGGACGACCACTTATCAGCTCGACAAAATCGCGAGAATTTTCTCTTATCTCTTGTGGCTAACAATAGACTATCTTTTGCAAGCTGATGATTGTAGGACAGTCAAGTTACGGTCTCTTGTGCAAGCAAGGGTTAACCTGGTCAGTTCACGTCACCGGGCCAAGTTTACAGGGCAAATGCTCGCTTTTACGCACAAGGGGGCTATCCCGAAAAATGCTGTTTCGAGAAAATCGAAGGTAAAGGTTTTGCCCCTTGTTCAGTTTCATTAAAAAACAAGGAGAGTTTTCTTTTTTCTAGTTTTCTCTATAAGTACTGTACTATAACTAAACAAATATATTCACACCAATGAAACCAAACCTCTCCTAAAGGTTGTGCAACGCCCACTTTTGGTGTAGGTCAAGATTTCTGGAAACCCCCGAAATTTGGGTTAGCCCGCTTGTCCTTAAAAACGACCAAACATTTTCGAAGCAAATCCCCTTTCATTGGACCAACCCATCGACACCACAAGTAAGTAGACAGAAAGAGCACCGTAGAGAACGGCACACACATTCAGAGGCCAGAGGGGCGTCCGTGGTGGTGGTGGAGCGGGTAGTGTAAGGAGCTCTGCCGTCGCACGCACAAGACCCGAGTTGGATTCCCCTGTGGGGAACATTATCTCTTGAGTGTCTCGGTCTTTTTGCTAGGAATTTGTATTCCTCTCAGCCCAGGTTGATTTTTTTTATTTTTTTTATAGTAGAGGGTTTTTTTTTTACGGCGCTTGCAACTGCATAAGGTCATATGAGCGCCAAGGGGTGGATGTCAACAGGGAAGTCCTTACAGGGAATCAGACTTACTCTGCTCACCTCTCTAGCTTCAACAGCACAAA
This sequence comes from Aplysia californica, assembly GCF_000002075.1. Taxonomy (NCBI): domain Eukaryota; kingdom Metazoa; phylum Mollusca; class Gastropoda; order Aplysiida; family Aplysiidae; genus Aplysia; species Aplysia californica. Next base: position 998,862 of record NW_004797362.1, read on the forward strand.
GTCTGCTTCGACTATCAAGGAACCCCGGAAATAGCGGGTCACAAGAGAGTAACAAACATACAAAAGAAGTAGAGGAAAATGACAATAGTAACGAGTAGGAAAGAAAAAGCAGCAGTTCCCTGTTGTAGATCACGCACAGTTATGAGCGTGACATGAGTCAGCCCATTTACAATTCTACTGCGCTTGAATGAGAAATGTCCCCCCTTTGGGAATGGCCTAAAGACACTACAGTCAGTGGCACCGCCCCAGGGGGGTCCAAGTTGATTTGAAGCCCGTCTTCTCAAGGATCGAGTGTGTCGATATGGGTGTAAAAACACCTACATAAAGAACCCCCCCTCCCTAAAAAAACAACCCCACAACAAAAAAAAACAACAACAACATAACAACAACCAACCAACAAACAACTTTACAGATTTATAAAATAGGCAACGTTCGAATAAACGACTCTTGCTTTAAAAAAAAAAATACACACATGTGCAACCCATCTCATCCTCTCTAAAAACGCACATACGCCACACGTCACAGTCTCACACATGTCACACGCATATCACACACAAGCATTCACAATACACACGCACTCTCAAACACACACGCACACAAACATACGCTTGTAGATACACACACTCACACATGACACACAGATGCACGTTTTCATAGGCTACACAAGAGTACACATACGATACCCCCACCAAATTTTTTATAAAAAAAATCAAAAAAATCAAACAAAACGACCAACAAGAAAAACAAACTGTCCACGCACTCTAAAGACAGTTCACCCCCCCCCCCCCCCTTTAAAGAAAAAACCCAGAAACAACAACAAAAATACTCCCCACCTACCCACCCAAAAACCCGATAAAACCCACGATTCAGCGAAATCTAAATCTCGACCATGACAGAGAAAGCATGAATGGCGGTAACAGTAGCAGTGAGAAACACGGGGAAGAAACAGATTGCCTGGGGAAGAAAATTTGATCTCTCTATCGATCTCACAGGGAGGACGCATGCTTATCAACATCACTTATCGACAACTGCACACATGCCGTGATGGATTAACATGGTATTCTTCTTCTTGTTCAACAATATATTACGCACAATGAGGTCTTTCAGGAAGATTTGGTTTTGCTTTCGCGCGACCCCCCCCCCCTTCCTGTGCCAACGTTGCGCATTCTGGTAGACGCTGCAGATAGACGTAGGCTATTATTAGTTAACTGTCTACTTTCTAATTCTACATTTTGTGGTGATGGTTGGTACTGTCAGCATGGTAGTTAAAGTTAAGAAAAATAGATGATAGTACATATGTACCGGGTATCTTTAAAAAAAGAAAGAAAAAAAGAACCTATTCAAATTCAAAGGGCAACAACTGGGTCATTTTTGGACAAATTTCAACAAAACTTCGAACAAATAAAACTCAAACAGGGAATGTCACGTTTGCCAATACTTATGAAGCAAATCTACTGATTTAAAAAGAATTCAACTAAACTGTTCAATGCCAAGTTGTCACTATCTGAAAATAGTGTAGGTTTATAGCCCCTATCAATACTAATAATACAGTATAAGGTTTAATTATTTGAGAGGCGGGACCTCCGAGTTTAATGTCCATCTCCTAAAGGACAAAGCCAAATTGAGAAATTCGTGTAAAGTGCCTTTCCCAAGGACGCAACATTGGACCAAGCTGAGTCTCGAACCCCTGAACCCACAATCTCAGGATTACGGGACAGTCTCATGATTACGGGTCTGCTAGCCTAACCATTAGACAACCGATGCTATCAATCATTATCTCAATTTGTGCATTAGAGAACTAATTTATTGCCAAAAATAATCTCAGGGAATGTGGCCATATTCTAAATTGTATTTTTAGGTTTGGATCCCAATACAAGCTCCAACCCCAATACTCCACTGGAAACAAAATAATATTGAAGAATTCTGTGACACGTTTCTGTGTCAATTCTTTGGACTTCCTGTTCAATGTTTCCATAGACTCTGACTGTCCCCCCCCCCCCCCCCCCCCCCCCGTACAAACACTGTCTTCACACATTACAGAACCATTAAAGGAACAATAAAGAAATAATGAATGTAATACAAATTTATAACTCAAGCCTGATTGATATTGGAGTTCAAAGTATCAAAATCTTTTATTCTTGGCAACTTACATCTCTAAATCAAAAGCAGTAATAATGAGATTTGACTATTTTGACTAGAGATCACAGAGCAAAAGAAAAAAAAAAGTAATCGCACGTTACTTATACAACAGTAGAATGAAACTCCACACAAACTGGCTAAAACAAACCTGCTTGTACAAATGTATCATGTGTATGGTACTTAAATACAGTCTTGCATGTACAATAGCAAACAGATTTTCTGGTCAAAGATGGGTTTTTTTAACGACTCTACTACATATTTAAAACAAGTGCAAAGTGAAACTTGTAAATAATTAAAAAGTTTCAGTATCCTGCTGATTTCACTGTGTGCATGAGGTAAGAAGAAACTAAGGACAAATTCAAAATTCAGAACTATTCTTTCATTATTTTGGATGCAAACCAACAGCGGCTGTGCACGAACAGAAAAAAAAAAAGTCTTCGAAGAACTAGGGCAGTATTCATAAATTGGGAAGAAAAAAAAAACTAGCACCCTCAAATTTCTCAGTGCCTTTTCTCTTTTCGTTTTGTTGGAGTTTGTTGAGAAAAGAGAAGCAAAATGACAAGATAATGGTCATTTTAAGTAAGGAAAATTGCAAAGCTGACAGGCAGAAACAAAAGCCTACCGCATTCACTCAGATTCAACAATTTTACAAGATTGAAGTTAATTTGATAAGTTCTATTACGATCAGAGTCACTGCAAAATTGGTCGCATAAGGGGGCTATCCCGAAAAATGTTGTTTTGAGTTTGAGAAAAATCGAAGGTAAAGTATTTGCCCCTTGTTCAGTTTCTTTAAAAGACAAGGAGAGTTTTCTCTATAACCAAACAAATATACACACCAATGAAACAAAACTTCTCCTAGATCTATAGGTAGGGCAATGCCCACTTTTGGTGTAGGTCAAGATTTTTGGAAACCCCCGAAATCTGGGTTAGCCCGCTTGTCCTTAAAAGTGACCAATTCACACCTGCGAACACTAACAAGGACATAAACTCCTGTCAATTTCAATCCCCATTCCTTATGTTCAAACTGGAAGTCGTAGTATCATTTCATATAACAGTTTGTTTATTTGTTCGTTTGAGTAAAGCAAAGCATGTCGTCGCAATAACCGTTATTTTGCGCAGAGAAAGAGTAGTAAATAAATAGCCTTCTAAGACAGACAGATAGAAACAACAGAGGGAACAAAAAGAACAACTATCGATGGTGCCCTCAGTCTTACCATTCCCATAATACAAGCAGCTGTTCATAGCACCAAAAAAACCCCAACAACAACAAAACAAAACAAAAACCCAGCTGGGGGGGGGGTTCTTGCCAAGTTGGTGTTAAAGTTGGAGCAATTTCTACTGTAATTTATTTCTTAGATCTCTGTAACTTGTAACCACAAAACAGTCAGTGAAAACATGTACTCATAATAATGTGATTTACAATTTCTTGGGCTTGGTGCTTTCTGCATGAACTTTGTAAGATAAAAATACGAAAATAACATATTTTTAAACCTCCAACAAACTTAGTCGTGCAAATTAAGTAGCAAGAAAGTTGAAAGCTGAACATACTTAACAAATAACTTATATAATATAATGCCAACAAATAGTGAAAGTGAGTGAAATACACAGGATGTGAAAGATATAGGCCTATGTATCCTAGGCACTTGATACTATCGCCATAAACATTGCAAGATAAATAGAAAAATATCATTCAAAACTTCAACATTCTTACATTATGGTAGAGCTAACAGATCTATATTTCACTTAGAAAGAGTCACAGGAAGTGACCACTTTATCAAAATTCAAATCAGCACTTGAAGCATTTTTGTTTCTGGTCCACTTTAATCAGTAATGAGTAATGGCCGACACCCTCAACACACACGAGGCATCGTAGTGAAATCAGGCGTTTGTCAATTTTTGGGCATATGGACCCTTATGGAGGCATTCATTTCATCTTAAAGATGTTTGTTTTGCTTTTGGTGAAACAAATACCCATCTACCCGGAAAAGAAGGCGAAATATTTGCATTTGAAGGAGATGGGGGTCGTTTGGTGTCAGAGGTAAAATTAGTGATAAAATGGCTGCCGAAATTTTGTGATTTCCAAAGCTTGAGAGTCCTTGAAAATTGCAAATTTACATTTTTTTAAATGCCTTAAATGTTTATCGATAAAATCAACACACAAATGTGTTTTTAAATGTAGATAAAAGGCGTTTCAGAAGAAAAAAAAAGAAAAGACAACCCCCCCCCCCCCATTAAAGATTGCCCAACGGGTAGAAACAAATTCCTGCTTCTTCAATTTCATTATTTCGATGAGCGCCTGGTTTCACCATGATGCAATACATAGAGGTTGTTTCTTTCAATTTCAGTATAAATTTTTGTTCTGTAACAAATGACTGTGTCCCGTAATCGATGCTTGCGTTAAGAGTTAGAGCTGTATAACGTGGCCAGTAAATAAACAACTGTTTTAGCAAAAACAAAGACAGCAACACAATAACGCTCATTTGATTTTGATGCAGAGAAAAAGACAGACAAGACAAACAGCAGAAAAAAACAGAAGTAGAACCTACCAGCGACATGCTCCAATGAACCACATCACGCGGGTAGTATTGCATACAGATGTGTAAGTCATTTTTGGCGGCCTTTGAGATACGTCTGTAAGCAATACTGCCCACATCAGTGAACGAAGCCTGACAGTGAAAGTACATGGTATTTATTATAACCAGCACCCCACGGTCCTCCCTACATCTTTCTGGACAGAACGGTAAAGACAACAGCACATCATTTATCATACACTTATAGTTGTGTTAATAAAGAAACATAATAAACAAGTACCACATGAATACTATTATCACAGATCAGTCATATTATCAGGTTTTGAGCTCAATGATTAAGACAAATAACAAGTCATAAGTACCTTGTTGTACCTTCTAAACACATGTGAGATGTGCTGACCAAATGAGTTACTTCTCACGATCCAAGAATGGAGATATCGGCTGAAAATCGACACTGGGGTCAGATTTATAGATTTTCAATTGATGCCATTTTGTTCAGTGTACTGTGTCTTTTACTATTCCATGCTCACAAATTGCACAAACTTCAGCTATCAAGTTGATGTATCAATTTCCATAATGCTAAAATCCGAGAAGTAACTCATTTTGTCAGCACACCTCACATATTCTTGTGCAGGAATCAAGGGAGGGAGGAAAATGGTGACATTATGGGTGAAGGTTTATTAATGCCCCTATCAAAACTATAATATGTTAATAAATTTAAGAGGCAGGATCTCTGAGCTTAATGTCCATCCCCGAAAGAACCGAGCAAAGCGGAAAAATTTGTGTAAAGTGCCTTTCCCAAGGACGCAACGTTGGGGAAGGGGGATGGGACCAGCATGGTATGATCATAGCACTTGAACACAGGACAGATCATTCCAAAGCAGGACCTCCCAATTAACACCCACCTCCGGAACGACCAACACAAAAAAGTGAAACAAATGGCAAATTTTTACAGCAATAGGTGAGCACCAAAAGCACATCTCTCCATACACCACGCCCAACAACAACAACAACACATATAAATATGTAGACTTTTCTTTTAGTAGGCCTAAACGTTTTACGGCACTTACAACACAATTAAATCATATCAGTGCTCATGATTACAGGTGCTACAAGAGAGTAACTGTAACATGCACAAAAAGGAAGGAGGGGAGATAAGAACGATATATGTCACAACGTGGTGGAATCAGGCGCTTGTCAATTTTTGGGACTGTGGAGTTATTGGTATTTCATCTTAAAGCTTTTTCATTTGTCTTGCTTTCGATGGAAAAAAATACCCATTTATCTTGAATAGAAGTCGAAATCTCCGCAATTGAAGGAGGTGGAGGTCGCCTTGTTTCAGAGTTTAAATTAGTGAGAAAATGGCAACCAAAGTTTATTTCCATATCTATAGAGCCCCCGGTAACTGAAAACTTACATTGTTGTCTTTAAGCAAGTAAAACCCACACAGAAATGTGTTCTTGTATGGACATAAAAGATGAGCCGTAAAAAAAAAAATTCAATATAATAGCCAAACTGGCGGGAAAATGCCAGTTTATTCCATTTCATTGTTTTGATGAGCGCCTGATTTCACCATGCTGCCTCACATATTTGATAGGAAAAAAAGGGGCAAAATAAGTTGTCTGGTACTGAAAACACAGTTCACATGTTTACACCATTTTACCCCACACCCACAGCCACTCCGAGTGTAGATAAGTCCAGGGACAAATCCAGGGGTTAGAGGCCGGCGAGAGAAGGTCAAGGACTTGGGCATAAAAAAAGAAAACGCTGGACATCAGTTTTCTGATTGTTTGCTACTTAGAGCAAAAAACAGGAATATATTACATTACTGCATTTTAAATTAATAATTTAAACATTAGATTACACATACAGCATTATAAGTTCCTATATATAATAGTTTTTACAGAAAAACGTCCGGAAATCAGAAATAAAAGGTGGTAAAATTTCATGATCAATCTTCTGTCAAGAAAAGGGAAGGGTAAGACCAAGAGGGATTGAAATACACCCCACAGACAATCCAAGAAGACCAGAAACATTGTGTAGGTTCTCGTGCATTCTTTCACTTTCATTCGTCCCCTCACCCTGTCATGAAGTTTTCACAGTCCACTGTCTCAAAGGACACACAAAAAAAAGAGCTCATCTGAATCATGCACACACCAGTCAAATTGAGATGGGAGCACCATTTGAAAAACAACAACAACCCCCCCCCCCCCCCCTCCAATAAAAACCGACACCCACTAAAAAAACAGACAATTTCTATCTACCCCAAAAAACAACAACAACAGGTCATACATCCAGAGGGATTTAACTCACAGGGGACATCACTGACTGAGGACAATATCCAAACTAGATCTAGCAGTTTTACATTCATATTTTTTTCAAAAAGTAAAGGGAAACTCTGGCAAATTAATATAAATATAAAGCATTATCTTGTTTTTACTCTCTCCCTGTACCGTCAGGTACACAAGACAGAGAGCAGTTGATGCCACGCTTCTGTCCCTGGCCACTTCCTCTAACTTCGGCACATCCTGACCATAGGTGATTGCCTCAGATCTCGTCTCTGATTCTGATCATACTCTTAATCCACTGGACTGTTGCCTCATCTCTGATCATACTCTCTTAATCCACTGGTCTGTTGCCTCATCTCTGATCATACTCTCTTCATCCTCCGGTCGACCTCTTCTTGAGGTGCTTCTATCTGTTGCTTGATTGTCAGCTGAACACTTTCACTTTTTATTTACACCGGTAAGAGCTCCCTGTCTCTAGTGAGAAACTACCTTTTCTCATGAACTTTTTACTACACAGCAGACTAAGATAAGTTAATATTTTCTCTATCAGAGTGATTGATGTTAACAAACTAATCATTGCACGCTTAGCCCATAAACATCTACCAATGAGTTGAATGAGGTAAAAACAGAATATTTTTCATGCCTTTGATGCAAATAATGAATCTGATAGCCTTAACTGATCTCAGAATTTTATGATTCAGATAAAAATCATGTTAAAATACGTGCCCCAAAAGAGAGAAATACATCTGTAATCAGCACTCGAAAAGATAGCACTAGTCACAAATTTTAGCTTCATTTTCATACACCTTCAACCGTTAAATACAGTTGCAGCATTGTTTTATTTACTGAATGAGAACTCAATTGTAACATAAACATAATATAATATATCAAATATCAAAAGAAAATTGCAGATCAACAAATGAGCTATCAATCTTTTTAAATCTCCGACTTTTGCCGAGTTCCTGGTAATGTCAGGTGGGCCAGACCACGGTAAATGAACACTTAAGCGACAGCTGACAAGTACACTTGTCTCCTACAAGCACCCCAATTTGGACCAGTGACGAGAAAACTCGCTTTGTGGAAAGTGGTCAAATAAACTCATCCAACTTTTTGACGTCCCCATCGACACAATTTTTAGATCTGTTTAGGAGGCAGGCTTTGACCCTGCCAGTCAAGGCCAACCCTCGCCGAGGCCGAGAAGGATAAGGATACAACTATAGCATCCCAGCGGTGAGAGGCTGAGATCACCGTAACCCCCCCCCTCCATTCAGGAATCAAATTCCCACCTGTGTGCAACGGCAAAGCGCCTGTCTCACTACACCACAGATGCTGGTACATTCTGTATCCAACCCACATTCTTCCAACAAAAGTGAACACAATTCTTTGATCTTTTGTTAGGCAGAACTGTGTTAGTGTTACAACTAGTTTAGTTACCAACCAGGGTCCTGAGCCACCACCACGCTGGCCAACTTTTTCAGAACCCAGTCAATCAGGAACACCCAAGGTCATGTCATTAGATGTCTAAACAAAATTACTCTAGAGTGGGACTGGTTTTAGAGTGTATGTGATACGGCTCTAGAATTGCCAGATCCGGGACTTACTTTTACCTTTTCACCCCCCTGTTGCTGTAAATAGTTCAGCGTCCAGGGGAGATGGATGCAGTTTGGCATGGGAAGCCAGCTCTGCAGCTCTTTTTATAGGGATGAGATAGTTCCAAAGGGATAGTCCCGGGAAATTCAAAACAGTTGACAACCCTGATTCTTCAAGCCACAAGACTGTTGGAGGTGTTAAGAAATATCCTGCCCCTGTAAGTTCTGTAGGTTGAGAGACACGAGTCGCGTGGTCAGAGCCTGAATAGAGTCCAAGTCCTTGACACACCGAGTCAGCCCCTCTGCGGTGGCGCCCGTGTTCTTGTCGATGGCCGACAGGCTGGACAGATACTGGCTCAAGGCAAGCGTCTGCTCCTCTGTCTCCGAGGAAATCTCCGATAGAAGCTGTTCCGAGTCCCGCAGGGCCTGCTCCATCTTGTCGCCATACTCCTCCACCGCGTCTTCCCCGCCAGCCGGGAAGTACACGTCTCGGGTGGGCAGCTGGTTGCGAGTGGCCCCCAGCGCCTGGCCCAGCTGGGAGAAGTCCGAGTCCAGTTGTGGGATGGCGGTCACCAGGGAGCCCAGCTCTCTGCCCACGCCCAGGGTCTGGTCCAGCAGGTTGAGCGTCCTCAGACGGTGCAGCTCTCGCTCCTGCCCACACACCTCCTCCCTCTTCTCCTCCAACAGCTGCCACAAGCCGCCCAGCTGCTTCATCACCCGCTCTTCCTGCTCTCTGAACAGCTTCTTCACTCGAGAGATGAGAAACTGGCCCTGAATGTACCGCGAGTACAGCAAATCTAGGTTTTGGGAGGACAGCGGCTTGTTCCTACTACCACGTTCTGAAGGCTCGTTTTCTGAGGTCACAGCCGTTTTACTTTGTGCCCGACGTCCTGCTGTTTGTCCCGACTTGGGACCGCCGGCTCCACTGCCGTTCGTTTCTTCTTCCAGCATGGACATTCCCGGGCCCCAGGTGCTGAGGGAGAGAGCAGAGACCGACTGTATCGCAGACGCATCGATGCTTTGGGACAGCGAGGCGAGCTGATCGTGTGTGGGGGTCGACGTCTTGTGGGAGCCTCCACCAGGACGATCTGTGTCCCGGACTAAAGTTTTGGGACTTTCTGACTCGCCGTACGCTTCCACGACAGCTGACGACACTTGCCTGTTTTCTTTACCTGCGGCAGAGATACCCCCGTGCTTTGAGGAATTATTTTTCAAAGGAGCTGAAGAAGCCCCCCTTGTTGACTGTTTGTTCATGACAACCCCTTTCTCTTGTTTTACGGGTTTCCCAGGAGGTTTACCCAAGATGGACTTTTGTTTTTGCATTTTTTTAACAGAAGGAATGGAATTATCCCCACTGGAGGTTGAGTTTTTCGAGGAAGAAATCGTCTGATTAGCCTTACTGTACTGAGACGCACTTTGCATGTACCGAGATGGAACCATGCGGACTGGTTTTTTCTTGCGTACAGAACCGGGAGGATTAACTGGAGCATTCTGCAGTTTCTCCCCAGTCTTCGACTGCTTGGAAGCCGAACTCGACACAGGTTTTACTCTGGGAGAAACATACTCGTAAAGAGAGCACGTCTCCGAATCAGAGTTGTCCGGCTCGAACTGCGCCGTCGCTGAGGTTTTTGTGACACGAGGCTCTTTGTCGTCCTTGACCGGGACTCTGTCGGTCGACGTGTCCGAGTCATCGTCAAACTTGGGCTGTGGGTAGTTGGAGATTTTCACCACTTTCCTCCCCGATTCCTGACCCTGGTGATGGACACTGTTGTGGTTGCTCTGAGAGAGAGGAGTACGAGACAATGGGCTGGACGTGTGCGGTACCGTTCTCCTTGACGACGCAGTCGGGGAGGATGACATGGGAGACAACTTCTGCCTGAGGGAAGGTGAGCTCCCTTGGCTGTGCAAAGAAATGGCATCCAAATTACTGGTGCCCATTTCCTGGGCTAAAATCTCCTGGATGATGCCTCGGCTGTGCTGTGAGATGTATGCCTCATTCTCCACGGACCTGGCAAATTTAGTCGGGGTCTCCATTTCTATTCCACTGTTAAACACACTACCGTTCTCACTGCCTTCCCCAGGGAAGAGATTTCTGTTGATATCCTTCGACACAGAACCCACCCTGGGCACTCTGTCGACAGGCACGGACCAGTGCGGCACGCTGTTGTCGCTCAGCGACACGGGGCTTTTCTTCACAGACGACGCTGACCCTTTCCTGGAGGATCTCCCGGAACGTTCCAGATGGCGGGGGCTGTGGCAGACCACACGGGCTGGGGAGTCCTCGTAGGCGACCACCACTTCCACCTCTCGACTGTGTGGGGAGTTGCCCAGGTGGGAGGCATCGAAGACCATGACTGGCTGCGACTGCCGCAGTGCAGAGGTCACGCTAGCCTCAAAATCGGCATCGGAGAGGTCGAGGCACTGAGAGGGAGGTTCTGGCCGCGGCGAGGAGTGTTCTGTCAGCACCGGCACGGACTTGAGGGGACTCAGGGTGGGATCCAAACTTTCTTCTGCAGAAATGAGATTTAAAAAAAGATGCGTTTTATTATTTTTTTGTCTGAGTAAAGAAAAGCAAAAAGAAAACAGTTGCGATTCATTGCAGACGAAGAGCAAGACACAAGTGAGGGAAAGTCTCTCAAAAACAATGAGGTACACAAAACAACCAGCATGCAGATCACCTAAATTTCCAATAAATATTTTTTTCTGAAAAAAAGTCACTCCCAGGCACCAGCTGTCAGGCACTTTTTGGCGTACCATCTGAAGAATGTCAGGTGTTTTCGCACCATAAAAAAAAAAATCAATGACCTTCATATTCACCACACATCGATGAAACTTAGCATGAAAAATAAAACATACTGCACAAAACAAAAACAATTTTAACAATATCCTGAATGTTTTTAAAAAATTATTAAATTTCTTTTTGCTAGCTAATGAATGCATGTCAAAATGTCGAAGTTATATAAAATTAGACTCGTTTCATGTATTTTGTAAATAAGATCTATGCCTTTTCACTCCATTTCGCATAAAACATGACTTGAATATAACAGAAGAACAATGTATAAAAAACTACATCATCAGGAGCCGAAAAAATGTTTTAGAGAGGCAACCAAAATATTACTAATGATATATATATTTAGATCTAGATCTATAAGGAAAAAATCGGGACCTGGGCACCATGTCGCTTTACAGAGGATGTCTTTATACTTTATATCGAAGGCTGTTATATGAGAGGCTGCACTGTATTGTTACTTTAAATGTAAAAGATTCCAGACTTGAATTACTCACCAGATTGGTTCAACAGATGACCTGATTTGCTACAAAACTTAATTTGCCTTTGAGTGAAAGTCTATAAGTTTGGTCCACTCATACAGTGGCAGTATTATATTATATAGTATATTATTGGTAGCGTTAATTGCCACCGAGTGAAGCGGTGTCAAGTCTGAAAACAATGCTGGCTCTGTCTTTAGATTACTATTCATAATATGTTACGAACACCTGAATAAGTCATAATACATCTAACCCCCTCTCAAAAGTTGATAATAAGTCATAACGAGTAGTTACACATATTCCGGGGTTCGAAAGCAAATAGTACAGAATTTCCGAATGCTTTGCACTCAAATTCTTCTTTTTACCCGCACAATGGTTATCAAAACTAACAATAGATCTAAATTTATTTTTAACGAGAGTAATATATTTTGCATGCAAATTCAAGCTCATTTGAAAGATTTTGTACAGTAAAATGGAAATCTTGTTCCCCGGCTATCCTTTCAAGCTCCTCAAGTCTAAGTGGGTCAATTTGTTCTCTACTAATTTCACTGGACGAACATCAAGAGAGCTACCAACTTGGCGTGTTTTGAATGAGACGTAGGCTAGCCTCAGCCTGCTCTTCGGTGTAGAACCAACACAGGCGATTCAAGAAAAAGATCTAGATTAAGGCCACAAATGCACACAAACTTAAGCAGAAATTCATATCTGGGGAACATAAATACGGGGGGGGGAATGGGAAAGAGCGAGACCCACACACATCCATACACGACACACACTCACAGAGGGACAGAGATGAGAGAGCTAGGTGTGCGTAAGCGTAAGTTCGAGAACGCAGAACACCAAGCACACATATGAGCCATTGCCAAAACGTGGGGAAAAACACACACATCTCACATTAGTGTGCATAAAATGTGATGCATTAGTATTTATTCCTCCAAAACGTATACACACGTCAAATATAGGATGTAGAACCTGCATTAGCAGTTTCAGACCCCTTGTCAGCTTTACAATCTTGAGTTTGTAAATTTTGTGCCAAAAATGTTCGTTTTTTTGTGATTCCTGGAGTGTCATTTATGATTTTGAGCACACCAATGCAAACTACCAAGAATGTCCAAAATTTAGTATTTTTGGGTGTGTTTTTTTAAAGTGTGCTTTGATCCTACACAGCGGATAAAATACCGTCCAGACCGCTCACTTAGTTTTCCTTCCCCAGTTCCTCCCCGACCATCCTCACCACCCTGCCCGCCCCGCCCGACAGCCCAGCGCGTAGTCATAAATCACTTGTCAGAGGGGTTAATTGGGGTGACCGCAGCGTCACTCCTCCTGTGCCGGGGCAGTAGTAAATATGGCGTTTTAGTGCGAATTGAAAGTCTCCTAACTCTGAAACTATAAATGCTACAAGGCCGATTGAGATTTCATTGTAACGTGCTATGTTTGACCTGTAGGCCGGTATAACTTGTTTTCTTGTAAGTCCGATTATATCAGTTTTACAAGGGATTTAAGTAAGTCTGTGATTTTCAAACTGGCATCTTCAATGTTTAGATCTTTTTCAGTTTGGATTTAGATATATCAATCCGGCCCCCAACGATTTAAACAGAAATTCATGTATCAACTGTGGGGACAATTTTCATTTACATGTGCAAGTTTCAAATGCACGAAGTCATTCTATGATTTTCTGTGATTTTTTAAAAATACCAACCCACCACTCTGAACATTCATCCTTGCTGTTTTTAGTTTTCTTGCCTCTACTACATCTGAATTTCGTTGTCAATTTTAACAATATTTTTGTCATGGAGAGCCACACTCAACATGATCATATGGTGGGCATTGTGCTCAAACATCATCGCCTTCTTGAGGAGGCTGCACATGATATAGATGTACAGCTGGTCCATCAATCTATGGAGAATTGCACGCCTGGAATAGGACAAAATGTGCATATCTACGGCAAAAAATGAAAGAGGGCTGGAAAAAAACGAGGACATTCAATTGTTACAGGGCTGTCAGATTTTGTCGGATAATCCACGAGAAGCAGAGAGATTTGAGAGGAAGGGTTCTAGAGTACATGATCAGCTGTCAGAGTTAGAGTTTGGGGAGCTTATTCCAAGGTCAAGTCCTGCCTGCTCTGAATTTGATAACATCCTCAAACAACACAACCTCACACCACAGGCCTACCACAGCCGTTCATTTATAGGAAGCCACTGCCAAAAATACATCACAGCCCATGTGTACAGACAGCTAGCATCATGTTTAGCAAAAGGAACAGTTGCATGTACGGGAAATCAAAGCATAATAGACACCGCATTAATTGTTCTGAGAGAGAAATTTGTTCACGTAAAAGACACCTTCAAAGATATCCACACAGTAATTGCACATGGAAAGCCAATCACTTTAGAGAGAATACCACATATTCAGTCATGCATCACACGATATATGTCTTTATACAGAAACATATTTGGCAAATAAAAGGTCTTGAGTCGATAGTGCCGTAAAACACGTGCTACTCAATCAAAATCGATCAAAAGAAAAGGTCATCCCCAAACAACACATCCTTGAGAAACACTGCGTTCCTTGGATACAAAAATGTGGGTTTGGAATGGCCTTCCATTGTGAGCAAGGGGGTGATCTCATTCATGCAACCGTGGCCTAACAGACAAAGAAAAACACGTCAAAACAATCATGCAGTCACAACACGTCCAACCCACCCTGAGCTACTCTGTCGTGTGCACCACCCATCAAAAGACGAAAGCTTACAGCGGAAAAATGAGATAATTCCTCCAGTCCAGCAATATTGTGTTCTTTTTGTATTTTGTGTTTAGGTTGTGTTTTCATAAGTGTATCGGCAAGAAAAGATCTGTTCTGTAGTTACATGTATCGTGGATATCGCTATGAAAAAACAAGGTCGCAAAGCAAGAGTATTGCAAAAATCAACTTCAAACCTGAATAATTACGGATCCAGAAACTTCGTGCATATGCCCCTTTGTCAGTACAAATTTCATTATGTTCTCAGTCCTGTGTGCAAATTTGATTGAATTCGTTGGGGGCAATCATATTTAAATCGATGTTTATAATTGATTACCCATGACACATTTATCAAATTAAGTCCCCTTTTTGAGAACTTCACAGCTTTTAAGTGTAATGTACCATGTTCTTCCGATTTCTTCATTTTCTTCCTTAATATGTTGAATATTTACGTGGTCTTTATTAAAATATTCATCTTACATTAGCTTTGGCTCACTGTGCTGGTAAACTTTGCAAAAAATACAAGAGCGCTGCCGGTGTTCGGCTGATTAGGGAAATCCCCGGCGGCGCAGGTAAATGACCCCGTGACCTGGGGAAGCGCGGGCTTGCTTGCCTCGCGCCAGCCAAAACTAAATGGGCGCTCTATAACCGCTGTGCCTATGTTATTTGTCATTGAGAAAGGTTAACTTGTTCAAGAAATCGGTTTATTTGTTTGCAAATAGACGAACAATTCGGATTACTTGTGCGTCTGTCGTGTCGTCACGGACTAGGTGTTTAAGAAAACACCATTATTTTTCAGTAGAATCACCGTAGCTGGTTAAATCTCTTTGCCTATCGTCGTTTATTCAATACTTCAAAAGCCGCGATGCGCGAAAGGAACATCGGGTTCCTAGATCTACGATTTCGGTCGGCTGTTTAACATTCGCCGTTATTGTCGTCAATTTGCGACGTGCCGGAAGTCCGAATTTCGCCCACTTTTGTTTTGAACGGGTCATCAAAAGTGCCCGGATATAATTGTTTTCTTGAGTGACTTCCCCTTACCCGCGTCTCCAGAACAACGGAAGCAACGGGGGAAACAGAAAAACGAAAGTAGTCATTGCCTTCAGCGTCCGGTGACGCACAAGAATTTTGCGTTGAATGTGACGTACTGGGCTGTTTTGCGTGTTTTTAGGCTACTCTGTTGAATATTTTAGTGAAATTGCGGTGTTTACACTGGATTCCTGGAACAAGAGTGTGATGTGTGAACAAACTTCGAGAGATGGATCATTTCTGTGGTTATAGATTTAGCTTTTGTGCTCAGTGATGACGTTTGGGGTGTCGTCATGCAGCCGTACAAGACATTACATTGTCCTAAGAGCAAACATTTTTAAAGTAATGTGTGCTCTCTTTACTACTCAAACAAATAAACAAACATGTCCTTGTTTATCTGCCTAACTCAAAAATACACATTTGTTCTTTGTTGGTATGATATACCTTTTTCCAATACATTGTGTCATTGTGTCATCATTGTTATGTCTTAGTGCAAATTTGTTCTTTGTAGGCATGATTTTACCTTTTCCCAGTATGTTTTGTCATCACTGTTATGTACGAGTACTGTTTGTCATAATTAGCCACATAATTGTGATCGTCCACTGTCTTTGATATGACCTGGTATCTGTTTCAAAGCAATAGAAACCTCTCCTGTTTTTTTTTTAATTCTTAAAGTGCGCTTTTATCTCTGGAGGCAAGATTTTTGTCTTTTCCTGTACATTGTGTCATCATTGTTATGTACAAGTCATGTTTGTCATCACTGTTATGTACAAGTCAGCTCCATTGATTTTGTGCTTTTGCCTCATATTAGTTAAAAAATTGTTTTACACATGTGTTTTTCTGGTACTGAGGCTTTGATAACTGTATTTGTACAGCCTTTCACTATTGTGATGTGTTGTCAATGATAATGTCCAATGTGTATCCTTTCTTGTACATAACAATCATGACATGTTCTGTGCACTGCGTCATTGTTACAAAGCTTGCCATTCATATTACCATTATGAATGGAGTTCATAGTGTACAAAGTCTTTGTTTACTAAACAAATGGAATTTAAAGTCTATAATTTGCCTTGCTGCTTATCTGTTTTTGTCATCACTGTTACATACAAGAAATACAGTAGTTGCCAAACCAATAGACCCATATCTCCAAAACCGTACATCTCCTTGCTCTGATACTCTAGGAATATGAGCACTAAATATCAATCTGTGACTGACAGAAAAGAGAGTCAAATTGGTAAGAAAATTTTTTTTGCACCACTGAGTCTCAAGACAGTCTCACGTTTTGGTAATTGCTCATATATAGATCTACTCACCAACGCAAAAGAGCTCCAATTTACTCGGTGACCACTGATGCCGGCGTCAATTGTCACCGCGTCACTCGGTGGCAATTGACACTACCTATATTATTAGTAGCCTATACTCGTAGTCGTAGCGCGGGTGCAATGGGTCTCAAACTCAATGGGTAAAGTGTGTAACCGACTTACCAAACTGTCCAAACTGCTGAATATTTAGCTACAAAACAGCTATGTCCTGGGCTGTAGACACAGTTTAGTAGCAGCAGCATAGTCTGCTACACTATTGGCTCTAACTTGCTCTTGTAGCCTAACTTTCTGACAAGTAAAGTAGATCTATATCTAGATCTAGATCTACAGAATGTCAAAAAAACCCAACCAACAACAGCCTATTCATCACACACACAGCAGAGACCGAGTCCCGGGCGTTGTTGTGAGAATCGAAGGGCTTTCTCGAAGTATGGTTTTACTCACCGATGTTGGTTACCCGGCCCTGTACAAGGTGGGGAGCACTTTTACGTTCAACACCTGCATCCATTGCAAGTCGTCCTTGAACTAAAGGTTTCCTCGTCTTTTTATGACCAACATTCTCTTTCGGAGCCGGTTGGTACAATACCCTTTTCGACGCCATTTTGAAATAGAAAAACATACCGCGTTGTCCAGATTTTTCGAACTTCACAAGTCATTCCAGTCATTGAAGAGGGTGGTGAGGTAAATCAAATTCTAAGTGCAGATAAACACTCTTGATTCAGCCTATTAATGAGCTGTTCTTTCATTTTTAACCGATTTTTATCTATGTTAGAACACAAATACAAGAACAAAGTTAAAATATTAACAAAACAGAATTAACCCGCATAATTGTTTTCCGACAGTAGATTTGGCAGTCAAAAGTAGGCTATGTTTTTGTACCTTTTCGTCCTTGTTTTTTTCCCCTCGTTTTCTCTCTTTCCAATTGCTTTATTGTTATTACAAAATATTTTTTTAACTTGAAAATTAAATAATATAATAAACATAATATTTTATTCTTCGGGTGGGGGTGGAGGTAGGTGTGATGGTACTCTTTCTCGACACCTCCCCATCTCTCTCTTTCTCTCTCTCTCTCTGTCTGTCTCTCTCTACACGCTGTCTCTCTCTTGTCTCAGTCTCTCTGTCTCTCTCGTCTTTCTCTTTCAAGACAGTCCAAGTGCTCATGCAGTTACCATCCTCTCTGATAATGTCATGAGTCAATTTTACTTTTTATTTTGCCACTCCTGCTTGCAACTCATAGGATCAAGGTACTATTTGACCAATTACAAACATAAATGATTGAATCATTTCCCTTCTTTTTACCCATAGCCCCCCCCCCCCCATCTATGTAATAACTTGGTAATAAGCACAATCAACTAATGTTACCCGATCCCGTGCATGTAACAACAAATCAGGGAACATTTTTTTCTTGGTTGGCTGTACGATCAGGGAAGCGGTCGAAGTAATTCCGCACCTCTCTCAAAGATTCTCTACAAGTAGAGAATCTTTGCCTCTCTGGTCTCTGGCAACTCATGAGGTTTCTGGGCTGAAGCACCATGACTCGATCCGAGAACGTTCACAGGCACTGGCGAAATTTCCCACCCACATCACCTTAACTACTTGCACGGTACTGTGGGCTCACAGGGCTCACATGGATAGGGTAACATCTACCCACCCCAAGTCACACACCTACTCTCCTTCTTTGCCTGGCGGCATATAACGTAAAGGTTAGAGCCGACGGAACCAAACTTGGATAGTTTTGTTTTAAATCAAGGCTGATTGGGTCGTTACCCTTGGAAAGTGAAGTCACTACTTTACATAATATACTATTTTCCCCTTTTGGCTCGGTTCTATCGGAGATGGACATTAAATGCTGAGGTTCTGCCTCTTAAACAACGTTACAGTGCTGCAAGAGGCGTTTATCATACCATATATAATTATCATATCATATATAATTTCAGATTAATTGATGAAAGGAGAGTATGCGCGTTCCACCCCCCCCCCCCCCCCCAAGAAAAACAACAACTTGTGAACAAGGGAGCTAACACATTATATTACTATTTTAATGTTTGTTTATTCTTGGTTGTTTCCCTTTGACCAGTATTGCCGCAACGCTGCTGGATTTTTTGTATCAGTTCACAAATCGTTACTTATTTTACAGTACCCGTTTCCTCTTCTTATTTTTTTGGGGGGGGTTTACACTTCGGGTTTATGTATCATAGACATGTCTACAGGTTGTGATACCGGTAGTGGAAATAAAACGGTGACCAGGATAGATGCCCAGTCACTTTTACTAGCAAACGAAGAGAATACTTCACCTAATATGGTCTTTATGTTGATATATTTCAAAGGAATTCTCTGAAAAACAGCTACCAGATTAGATCTAGGCCTTTCACAAAGAACTTAAAAACGCGGATGCATCGAAAGCATAACCAAATATAATTTTTTAAAATTTTGAACTTGGCATTTGAAAAAATCTGGGGTTAATTCTCCAAATTGGATTGCTGAATAAATGAATAACATCGAGTATTGATATTCGATTAATCTGTTTTGATGCAACTTTTTTGTTGTTGAAATCTTATTTGTCTATTTTATCTTTATTTTCCCCTAGCGTCGTTTAGGATGCAGTTGTTGATGAAAAATCTGCTCGAGTATTTGTCTTGGTTACGTCTGAGATGTAGATTCTTAAAGATTCTTATAAAATAGTCCTTAATACAATAGACCTGGTATCGTGATCAATTGTACGCTGTCGTGTTGCATGATTGTTTGCATTATATGAGTGTTAACATCATCTAAAGACCGTAGGTAAACATTCTCATTTATTTGTGTTTTGTTCGGAGACAAAGTTATTGTAGATCTCCCGTAGAGCTAGAGTATAATAAGTGTTATAGAAATGACCTATACATATTATTCAAGACCAATTTTGCTGAGATACCCATAAATGCAAGCCGAAAAACTTAATTTCAATCTCGGATTAACAAAATTGACATGAATGTCATCCTCCCTAAAAAAAACCTAGATCTACCCGAAAACAAAGTCAACATTTAAAAAATCAGCTCCCACCCCTCCCTCCTAAAAATTAAAAACAAAACAAAATAGCAACAACAAAACCCATGCAGAACGCCCACTCCCCCAAGAATGGGTAAAGAAAAATAATTAGCTTTGCAAGAGACAGCCTGGAACCAATGATTATAAAAACACACATAGGCCCTTGTATTGGTAGTTCGACCGGCCTGAAATTGCTCTCGCCTCAAAATAGAATTTTTTTCCGACTAATTAAAAATAATATTTAAAATGATTAATACAAACATCCAGGTGACCTACATCGCAAACACCAACGTGATACACGAAAAAGATTTATTAAGTTTTGAAATTAAATCTTTATAATATTATTATTATTATTATTTTTATCCCTCTGTGTGGTTGAAAAAGTCTTTTATTCGGAAAAATATCAAACACGAATATTTTGGCATTCACGACAAAGATTTTATTAATGACAATGATTCGCAGCGATACCCGGATCATTTCTTAGGTCAGCGTCTGAAAAAATATAAACAGCAGCAGCAGAGCGTTGTCCAGATTAGTCATAATACTAAACTGACTGCCCCCATGCGGTGTGTAGTGTGTAGTAGTGATGGGCTGATACCACAATTTAGGTATCGATGTCGATACCTAGTACTTTTTAAAGGTATCGATAGCGATACCTCGATACCTAATGCTATTTTGCTATGGTAGGCCTAACATACGCCGGGGATAATAAGTACCGGTAAAGACAAAAGTACAACTATACTTTTCCAAGTATTTAGATAATCTTGTCTAGACAAGTTGTGACTATTTAGCTGAGACTCAAACAAAAATTATTTGTAAAAGAGAGAGAGAGAGAAATAAATACCCAAATATGAGAATAAAAACAAAAACTAAGTGAAGTATGGGAGGAAAGTCAGCTTTGCAGAAAATGTTAGTAATTTGAAAATAAAAACACAAGAGTTCTAAAAAGGTAATTCAATTTACCAGATCTAGCAACTTTAAATTAAACCAATGAGGATAAATCAGGGTTGTCAGTGAGGATTTTGCAAAATCACCAGATAGATTTCATGAAAAACTTCTCTCTTTTTGTTAAAACATCACTAGATTCATTTAAAATGCTCCCCCCCCCCACACGAAAACTTATCAGTTTTGATAAACAAAAAATTCTCAAGGCCCAAGCACAGAATTCTACACTAAGTGTAGAATTCTGTGGGCCCAAGTCACTTGCTTTGAGTGCCTGGGATAAATAACACATAGGTATCGATGTTTAGAGCAGGTATCGATACCGATACCGATACCTATAGGTATCTAAGTATCGAGTACCTAATATCGATACCTGCCCATCACTAGTGTGTAGTGGGATAAGTAACGAAACCTAGGCTGAAGGAGTCGTATAATAACGAAAACAATAACAATGGGTAAGTCACGTAGTGTAAAAAAATTGTTTAGCGTTCTTGCCCTTATCTGAAAAGACATAGATTCTATCTAGAGCTAGATTCTAGATCTAGATTTTGTAGATCTTGATAGATCTATGAGCACTCCACACTGCAGACCACATGTCATGTTGTGTTTTGAGAGAACAGAATTGCGCCCTTTTCGCCGGTGAAAATTTGAAATGATTCTAGATCTAGATCTAGATCTAGATCTAGATTTTCTAGATCTAGATCTAGATTATAATTTCAATTCTTTCCCTTTTTCTATTCTTTTTGTTTTTGTAGCACACATGAAGAAGGCCAACTTGAATGTAAATCAATTTAAATTAAATCTCTAGATCTATAATCTAGGAAAGGCCATAATCTAGATCTAGATCTAGATCTAGATCTAGATCTAGATTCTAGTTCTTGAAAATCTCTCTAGATCTATCTAGATTTAGATCTAGATCTAGATTTAGATCTATAATCTAGATCTAGATCTAGATCTAGATCTAGATTCTAGATCTAGATTCTAGATCTCTAGATATCTAGAATCTAGATCTAGATTCTAGATCTAGATCAGATAATCTAGATCTAGAGTCTAGATCTAGATTCTAGTATTGACCGGGATGTGAACTCTCACCCACCCAACCAGCAATTTCCTTCACACAGCATGCATGCACACACATAGATTTTAGGTCTGGATCTAGAATCTAGATTAGATGCCGCGGGAGGCTCTTCAGAGTCTGAATAGCCTTCAGTGGCTTATTCGGTTTCAAACTCGCGTGCGCAATCACTTGGTGTACCGGGTGTGAAACGGACAAGCAATTCAACCGTAGCCTTCCTCGGTTTCTACGATCTGGCCAAGGAACTTACAACAAATGGGGCGCCGACCGTGGTGACCCAGTGCAAACTGTGGTCTTTTCTTCACAAAGGATAATAGTAGGGCCGAGCATGGGCAACGGTATGGGAGGGAATAGATATATGCTAAAAAAAAGGGGTGAAGTTGGTGGGGCGGGCCTGGGGAAGTAAGATGGAGAGAGAGAAAAAGTAAGAGAAAGAGAGAGAGAAGGGGGGGGGGTATCTTATAAGGACTGATTATGAATTTTATGATGTTCTGATCCCTTTGTAATCGTGGAACGCAGTGTAATAGCCTACCAGTAGTTTAAAGTCCGAATAGCCACAGGAGACTATTCAGACTCGAGTATAGACCTCGCTTACGGTACCACCGGTGATTGTGCACGCGCATTGGAATTTGAGTCCGAATAGCATCCAGTTGCTGTTCGAACTCGAGTCCGAATAGCCACTTCGAAAAAATATTTACCTTGCACAGTGACTGGTTAGGTTATTTTGTAACATTGTAACTGGTGTCTATTTTTTTAAAAACAATCATAACTGTTGCGCTAGTTCACTCACACTCACACGCATGTATGCTTGCGTTCTCAGGAGCGGAATGATTTTCAATGTCCGGATACTGCCGTTATTGTTTGATTATTTGGAACTGACTGCCTCACACCTTTTCTCCCTTGTAAAATTGTATGAGCTTTGATTATAAAATAAATATTTTAAATAAACGCACCCCTCCCCCTCCGCCCCCTCCCAAAAAACCCAATGAAGAAATAAAAAAATGTGTTCTTGTATTTTTCAGCTGGGTGGACATATGAGGAAAGGCAGGAGCTCCTTGACAGTGTCCTAAAGCTAACAAAAGATGAGAGCAAGTCGTTCACTTCCGTTCTGAAAACATTTGACTGGGAGAAGATTGAGGTCGGGGAACGGACGGCTGAGGAGTGCAAAGAGGAGTTTGTGAACGTGACGAGTAAGGTAGGCCGACTGAGTTTGTGATGTCTTTGATGGACAGCAGATAACCTGATTGTCTTTTTGATTGGTGTGTCGGTAGTCTAGTGGTAGGCTGCTGGACTCGTATTCGTGAAGTTGTGGATTCGGGGGCTCGAGTTGCAGCCCCGATGTTGTGTCCTTGGGAAAGGCACTTTACACTAATTTTACGCACTTTACTTAAAAGTTGAAATGGGTACCTGGCCATAGACAGCAAAAGATCGTGTCAGTAAGTTAGTGTTTTAGCGGCATAGGTAAGTGGCAGCTTGTGCTGCATGCTTCCCGGGAAGTTGAGATTGTAATTGTTTCAGAATTCAGAATGCTATCAGGTATGCTGTGGTAATAAGAAAGATTTTAAAGCGCATAGAGCTTTTTGTTGAGCGGGAATCGTGCTATGCAAATGCTATCTTTTTTTTTGTTGTGATGTCGCTCTTCACCCTGACAGCTCTTTAAACTCACTTACGACCTACATGTTTTGAGGCACTTGGTACCTGGAACCACAATTTTGGCCGGTGTTTTAAGTCTCTAAGACCAATGTTAAATTAAATGTAGTCAAGATGAAAGCTTCAACTTTGCACTATAATGAAGTATGAAGGTGGAGCAAAATAAAATCACTCGAAACGGATATTATCTTTTTTAAAATGTTTTTTGTTTTTTGTTCCAACATTGGCCTAAATTTATGTGAAGTGATTCGTGTATGTACTGTCTTTTTTGGTGCCATTTTTCTCTAGTGATCCAGTCTCTTGTAGGGTTCAATAGTTCCTGTCGCATAATTGCAAATGATTTGTTTCTTTGATGCTGGCACCCTTAGTTTGCTTTTCTTTTGCATTCTACAGAAAGGGGGTGGTTGGTGGGTGCTATGCTCTGGCTTATTGTTTGTTCCTTTCCTATCAAACTTTATATATGCTACTCAGTAGTAACGCCTGTATTCTCTGGCACTTGTGTATCCAATTTGTGTTTCAAATGCCATAAAACTCTTTTGCTTAAACTTAAACCCTACGGAAATTAGTTAATTATTTATATTAATTTCAGTGAGATGTTGTTTTTCCAGGTGCGACGATACAGAACTATGGCCGAAATCATTGTGGATGCCCAAGCGGCAAAGAACGAGCCGTCTTCTGTAAGTTTTTGTACTTGGGCGGGGGGAAATGTCATTGTCTACTAACAGTTCATTTGTAGGTGCTCTAGTGTGGTTTGCTCCTTCTTTCGTAGCAAAAGTCTATTGTCCTTATTTCTTTTTTGTATGTTATTTTTTTGTAGCAACTCTTAACTTTGGCACTTATTTGACCTTGACTTTATTTGAAAGGGGGGGGGGGGTGTGAAAGCTTCCTCATTTCCTACAGTTTTGAATGGGTTTGAGGTTTTCGTCACAAGTCTGGTTGCGTACATACAAGCGAGTGTCTGGGTTGTTGTTCTTTGGATCTGATGTAAAATGCTCTGTCGGTATTTTTAAGCAGACAAGATTAAAATTTTTTGTTGTGGGTGGTTGGCAGGCGTTCTGGTGTGGTTTGCTCCTTCTTTCCTATCAAACATCTATCGTCCTTTTCTCTCCTCCTTCTTTATGACGTATGTTACTCTCTTGTAACACTTCTGTTCTTCGGCATGTATATGACCTTATTGTGTTGCAAATGTCGTAAAACTCTTACTAAAACTAAAACTAATTTTTTTTTTTTGTTTGATTGCTAGGACTGGTGCGTAGTAGTTGATACATTTTCGCTCTTGGTATTACTGCAGTTGAGTTTCTTTAAGGTTGGCCAATCCGAGCGTACACTAGTAAAATGTTGTTCTCAATTAAAACATTTTTTTTTCAGTTTCCAGATCTTCCCAAGAGACCAGCGCCAGCCTATGTGATGTTTTTGCAGAAGAAAAGCAAAAAATTCGTTAAGAAGGGGATACCTTTCAAAGAATTGCCTGTAAAATTGGCGAAAAAGTGGCATGACATGGATGCAGTTACAAAGGTTGTTCCTGAAAACTTTCAGTGTCATCATCATCACCTTCTTTGTGTTGTTTTGAGTTTTTGTCCTAACCATCATCATTATGATCATGTTTATTATTATCAGCATCAGTAACTGTCTTTTTCTTCGGTATCGTGCTTCTTCCTTAACTATTTTTTTTTGCCGTTGTTTCTACCAGTGATCTTTGTTATCTTTGTTACCCTTCCATTACAACGGG
>NW_004797362.1:1024593-1026126 GCF_000002075.1 Aplysia californica
TATATATATATAATATCATCCTGATCTCTTCTCATCTTTTTTGTGTTTGCTACTCTCTTGTTGTAACACACCCCTTATCTCATATATGACCTTTTTGTGTTGCCAAGTGCTGTAAAACTCTTACTAAAGCCAAAACCCTCCCTGACCTGATCCGTGTCCTCCTGTTGTCCCACAACTGCCTCATTATTCTTCTCGTGTTGCGAACGTCAGTAATTTTTCTGATAAATTTGTCATCTTTTCAGCCATCATTTCACCATCTGCATTACTGTTATTGACTTGCATCTTTATTGTCTTCATCCACATTTTTTTTTTCTTTTCTTTATATATATATATAAGTTAAAAAATTCAGATAATTCCAGAGGAATGCTGCGGGTCGGGTGGTTGAAGGGCGCCTCTGGTAGGCTCTACTTCTTTACTTCCCCTCTGTTGTTTCTGTCTGTGTGTCTGTCTTACTTTTGCCCAGCACTTAATGACTATTTCTGTGTCTGATGTGCGTCTGTTCACTCAACAAACCGGAAGAGTCCTCTTTCCTGTTGACTCCCTTTCCCCTCCCTCTTCCTCCTCCCCTCCCCCCTCCCCCTACCCTTCCACTTCCCCTCCCTCCCTCCTCCTCCTCCTTCTTCTTGCAGTAGGTTGTCATGCTCTACCTTCCTTATTTTCCAGGAACGCTACCTGAAAAAACATCATGTCGCGGTGGCGCAGTACAGGATTGAAATGGCTGAGTTTGTGTAAGTTGGTTGTTTTCTCACTTTGTACAGCTTACATGCACTCATGCATGTGCACACGCACACAGATAAGCACACACACAAATTCATATGCACTCGTGCACAAATACACACATACACACAGACTAAAGCACATTTCTAGCGTGTGGATAAATGTAGTTTTTGAATGTGGTTAATATGGCAGTCCAGTAGAAGGGGGGCGTGGCACATAACAAATTGGGAACAGAAGAATGTTTCTGAAGGAATGTCTGTCTCTCTGAGGGTGGTTGGAGGGCGGTCCTACTTTTTTACCTTCCCTCTATTGTTTTTATGCGTCTTTGTCTTTGTCTTTTTTCATTGACCCCTTGTGACTGTGACTGCTATTGTACTGATGTGCTTCTATTTACTCAGACTCCACTTCTCTCTCTCTCACACACACACACTCTCACTCTCTGTGTCTCTCTTTCTCACACACACACACTCTTTCTCTCTCTCTCTCCCCCTCTCACACACACTCTCTCTCTCACTCTCACTCTCTCACACACACACACACACTTTCACTCTCTGTGTCTCTCTTTCTCTCTCACACACACACTCTCACTCTCTGTGTCTCTCTTTCTCTCTCACACACACACTCTCACTCTCTGTGTCTCTCTTTCTCTCTCACACACACACTCTTTCTCTCTCTCTCTCCCCCTCTCACACACACTCTCTCTCTCACTCTCACTCTCTCTCACACACACACTCTCTCACACACACACACACTCTCTCACACACACTCTCTCTCTCTCTCTCTCTCTCTCTCTCTCTCTCTCTCTCTCTCTCTCTC
>NW_004797362.1:1026226-1032580 GCF_000002075.1 Aplysia californica
TCTCTCTCTCTCTCTCACTCTCTCACTCTCATCATGTTCCCTCCAGTAAGAAACACCCGGGTGTGGTTTTGGACAAACCGCGGGCTCCTCTGCCGAGCAACCTGTTTGCAGACGCCAGGGTGGAGAAGACACTGGAGAAGAATCCCGAGGTAAGCAAGCGATTGGTTGGTTCCAGCGTTAGAGTGGTTGGGGTGAGTGTGGATGGTTGGCGGGTGCTCTGGTGTGGTTTGCTCCCTCTTTCCTATCAAACATCTATCGTCCTTTTTTTGTTTTGTTTTTGTGTTGGTTATCCTTCTCTTGTAACACCTCTAATCTTCAGCTCTTATATGACCATATTGTGTTGCAAGTGCCATAAAACTCTTACTGAAAATAAGCTTAGTGAGTTCAGGCTCGCCATATCGAGCTCATGCCGGTTTTACAGTGTTTAGGTGGGTGGTCTTCAGTTTGGGACGGGGGTGTTTTCCTTAAGCAAGACATGATAGCTGGACCTTGCACAGTGGCGAACAGACTGCTGTTTAGTTTTAGTAAGAGTGTTACGTCACTTGCAACACTATTAGGTCATAATTGTGCGGAAGATTTTAGGTGTTAATAGAGAATAATATTGATGCATAGAAAAGAATGAGAGATAAGGACGATATGATGTCAAGATAGTAAAGAAAGAGCAAATTGTCTGTATTGGTGAGTTATTGTTTATTATGTAACAGGAATAAATTATTGTTTGCATCTACTTCTCTATGTGTATTTGCCTCTGGAAACTTCCTGAGGAGATCAACAAATGTGAAATCTAATAAAATTCAGACTTGGTCCAGAAAAACTCCTTCATATAATTCACTCTATTAATTTTTATTTAAAATGTTTTTTGTGTGGATTAAATTATTGTCAAGTAAGTCAATTTTAATTCATTGGAGTCATGTTTTTCTTCTACTCCAACTCTGTTTTCATTTTAAAAACATTTTTTACAAAAAAGAAGAATTTTAAAGAAATGTTCATACTTTTGTTTATTAAGTGGTTGGATAGGAGATTCACCAAAATAGAGAGATCCTGTCAGAGGTCGAATAACTTGATAGTCTGGCCTCATTTTCACATTTTTGCCCCCCCCCCCATTTTTTCACAGCTGACACATGTCCAGGCCTTACGAAAGTGTAGCAAAAAGTACCTAAAGCTGCCAAACAAAAAGAAATTGAAGTGGATCAAGAAAGCAAAAGCCAGCATTGAAGCATACAAGGTAAGTGTGTACTTAATGCTCGTAAACTGAGTCTTCTGGGATGAGGGTGGAGTGGAGTTTTGAGGGGGGGGGGGGGTTGTGAATGATGATAACATATGCAAAAGATCCCCAGTGCTTCAACAGGGTGGTCCCTCTTTTTTATTTAAAAAAAATTTATGGTAGAAGGTTTTACGGCGCTTGCAACTGCATAAGGTCATATGAGCGCCAAGGGGTGGGTGTCAACAGAAGTCTTTACAGGGAATCAGACTTATTCTGTTCACCTCTCTAGCTTCAACCTCTCTAATGAAATATAAACAAAAAAAACCCTGAACATCATATTGTGTGTGTTTGGGAAGGGGAGGGGGGTAGGTGGGTAGGTAGGCAAGTAAAGTGCAAGTAAAGTAAATTGTTTGAAAAACCTTCATTGTTTTGCTCCTTCACAACTACAGTTACCACACTGTGCGGCACTCTGTGGTACTGTCTCAGTTCCCGGCCATTTACAGTTTTATTGAAGGTTTTTTGGAAAGGACCAAATTAAAAGTTGAACATGTGAAAATGATCTGGGCTTTGAGGAATACAATATCCCAGCAGAAAGATCGAGATACTCGACATAAATTTCTCCCCTCTGGGATCTCTCGTGTGCGACAGCTACGTGCTTAAAAAACGCTTGACCTCAGGTACTGGTGTGATGTGTCTGTCGATGTGGAAATAGTGTCTGTCGGCGTTTGAGTTTTTAAGCTCAAAACAACAGCTACTTTACTCATGTTTTTTTTTGGTGAACTTTCATTTTAGGCTGACTGTGACGAGTACCTGGCCAAGAGGCCCGAGTCAAAGTTTCGCCCGATGAAAGTCATCATTTCGAAAGAGGAGCAAAACATCTTGGACGAGTCTGCTGGGAAGCCGGCTGTCCCTCCCAGGTATTTCACAATCTGCTCAGCTGATTTTTACAATAATAATGGTAATATAATAAACATGACAGCGCTTGTAAAAGTACGTATCCCTGCTCAACAGCAAGCTCTAGAGGCTTAACAATCTATTTCATTACCCCCAGAATAGTCTCATAAGCTATTATGACTATTTCGAGAATTTTCACCTATGTATACGTATACAAAGAGAAGTCTTTGTCCAGAATGTGCATGGTAGATATTGTGTATTGAGGCTTTTATGAAACCTTTTTTTTTTTCTTTTGTGGAGGGGAAAGTGTTTAGCAGCTTCCAATAGTTTATTCATGAATAAGATAAGATAAATTTCTGTGGCTGCACTGGAATAGTAAACACTCGTGGAATTTAAATTATGTAATATTTTCATGAAAATACATGGGATTTAAATTATGTAATATTTTCATGAAAATACATGGGATTTAAATTATGTAATATTTTCATAAAAAATCAGTGTGAAGAGGAGAATAGGGCTGACTATAACTCACCCTCATCATGAACCACTCTCGCGTCCCGCAGGAACCTGTTCAACTTCTACATGTCCACCACTGGCCAGCCGCAGGCGGGGATCACGCAGAAGGAGAGGATATCGTCCCTCCGGGCACAGTACAAGACCCTCAGCGCCTTAGAGCAGCTCACCTTGCACCAAAAGTATGAGGAGGTATGGTATGCTCCAAGTGACGGTCAATGGTCCGAGTGTCGGTCAATGGTCCGAGTGTCGGTCAATGGTCCGAGTGTCGGTCTGGCATCGTAGAGAAAGTGGGAACTGCTGTGGGCCATTGTATAGAAAAATAAAACTGCAGCGACACAAGTGACGAAGTGGGTGGTTGGCGGGTGCTCTGGTGTGGTTTGCTCCTTCTTTCCTATCAAAAGTCTAACGTCCTTGTCTCTTCTCCTTCTTTTTTGTGTTTGTTGCTCTCTGGTAACGCATAATCTATTCTTCGGCAATTATATGACCTTATTGTGTTGCAAGTGCCGTAATACTCTTACAAAAAGAGAAGGGGGAGTGGGAACTGCTGTGGGCTATTTTGTAACAATATAAAACTGCAGAGACACATGTGACCGAGAGGGGGGGGGGGGGTGAATGACCTGCCGGAAATTAAAAAAAATTGAAACAGTGGTAGAGAGGGTTTTTAAAATTTTTTTGTGTGACGGGGTGGGGAGAGAGTTGGTTTGTGAAAGTAAGGTTGTCTCTAACATTGTCTCCTCGTCGTGTGTGTCGCTGTAGTCTCAGTTTTCGTGGAATGACCCTCCTATGTATAAAGCAGTCTTGTCGGTTTTGAATACCACAACTCTTTGAATATGGTTTTGGTTCTACTTTTCACCGGCTCCCTACTTTATTGGCGTTTTGGGGGTACAGATTTCGTAAATATTTACTTGATCCTGTGCGACATTCACTTCCTATTTTTCACCCATGTTGTCATCCTTTGTGAATACAAATGTAGTTTGAGTGCTCACACAAACAAGTCCATGTGGGTGGTTGGCGGGCGCTCTGGTGTGGTTTGCTCCTTCTTTCCTATCAAGCATCTATCGTCCTTATCTCCCCTTCTTCTTTTTTATGTTTGTTACTCTCTTGTAACACCTCTAATCTTCTGACGCTCATATGACCTTAAAGCGCCGTAAAACCCCTACTAAAACTAAAAACAACTCAGGTCCTTCAATACTTGACTAAATTATAGCCATTTTCACAAAGTCCCAGTGGCATGAGTTTGTCTGTAAACTGACCGTGTTCTTTGTTAATGTTGGGGAAGGAGGGTGAGAGAAATGCCGCGACCTCAGTGCTTTCTTGCCCTATCTCCATTTGTAATAACAGTGAAAACACACGATATGTTATTATGTCATGTTTGTACAATGGAGTTCGCTTAAACTGAAATCTGTCGGAACACCGGATTCTTTTTGGATTTACTACGTTCTCGGTTTAGAGAGATTTCTCAGATAGTAGAGAAGGAAAATCGGGCATTTTTATTTTTTTCTGGTTCACCGTTATTTTTTAATGAATCGTGTTCAGTTTAAGTGGACTCTTCTGTAAAGTAAGTGTCTCAAAAGCTGGTGAAAGCACAACTGCCCAGTTTTCCAGTGGAGGGTTTATTTAAACTGCCCAGTTTTCCAGTGGAGGATTTATTTAATAAAGGAGATCCCTTGTCTTATAATCTCGTTCTCCTCGTTTCCCTGCAGGAAGTGAAGTCGTACTCAGAGAAGTACCAGGCGTATTACGAGTCTCTGACGGAGGAGGAGAGATCCACGACTAAGTCCCCCTCGGAAGAATTGGTCCTCTTCCAGGTACACATCTGCTCCTTTGTTCACCGTCTACCTTTGTGGTAGCATTGTAAACTACCTTTATGATAGCATTGTATACTACCATGTTATAGCACTATAAACTACCTTAATGACAGCATTGTAAACCACCATGTTATAGCACTATAAACTACCTTTATGACAGCATTGTATACTACCATGTTATAGCACTATAAACTACCTTTATGACAGCATTGTATACTACCATGTTATAGCACTATAAACTACCTTTATGACAGCATTGTAAACCACCTTTATGACAGCATTGTAAACTACCATGTTATAGCACTATAAACCACCTTTATGACAGCATTGTAAACCACCATGTTATAGCACTATAAACCACCTTTATGACAGCATTGTAAACCACCTTTATGACAGCATTGTAAACTACCATGTTATAGCACTATAAACTACCTTTATGACAGCATTGTAAACCACCTTTATGACAGCATTGTAAACTACCATGTTATAGCATTGTAAACCACCTTTATGACAGCATTGTAAACCACCTTTATGACAGCATTGTAAACTACCATGTTATAGCACTATAAACCACCTTTATGACAGCATTGTAAACCACCATGTTATAGCACTATAAACTACCTTTATGACAGCATTGTAAACCACCTTTATGACAGCATTGTAAACTACCATGTTATAGCACTATAAACCACCTTTATGACAGCATTGTAAACCACCATGTTATAGCACTATAAACTACCTTTATGACAGCATTGTAAACCACCTTTATGACAGCATTGTAAACCACCTTTATGACAGCATTGTAAACCACCATGTTATAGCACTATAAACCACCTTTATGACAGCATTGTAAACCACCTTTATGACAGCACTATAAACCACCTTTATGACAGCATTGTAAACCACCATGTTATAGCACTATAAACCACCTTTATGACAGCATTGTAAACCACCATGTTATAGCACTATAAACCACCTTTATGACAGCATTGTAAACCACCTTTATGACAGCACTATAAACCACCTTTATGACAGCATTGTAAACCACCATGTTATAGCACTATAAACCACCTTTATGACAGCATTATAAACCACCTTTATGACAGCACTATAAACCACCTTTATGACAGCACTATAAACCACCTTTATGACAGCATTGTAAACCACCATGTTATAGCACTATAAACCACCTTTATGACAGCACTATAAACCACCTTTATGACAGCACTATAAACCACCTTTATGACAGCATTGTAAACCACCATGTTATAGCACTATAAACCACCTTTATGACAGCACTATAAACCACCTTTATGACAGCACTATAAACCACCTTTATGACAGCATTGTAAACCACCTTTCTATGAGTGGTTGGTGGTTGCTCTGGTGTAGTTTGCTCCTTTTTTCCTATCCAAAGTACATCGTCATTATCTCTCCTCGCGGGTCGTAGGTCGTGCTTCTGACCTTTCCTTCTGTTGTTTCTGTCTGTCTGTCTTCCTTTTCCCCAGCACGAATTGACCATTATTGTGTC
Source organism: Aplysia californica (assembly GCF_000002075.1). Classification (NCBI taxonomy): domain Eukaryota; kingdom Metazoa; phylum Mollusca; class Gastropoda; order Aplysiida; family Aplysiidae; genus Aplysia; species Aplysia californica. The sequence continues at coordinate 1,032,180 of NW_004797362.1, forward strand.
GATGTGCTTCTCTTTACTCAAACCAACACCCTTGTAACACCTCTAATCTTTGGTGGGTGGTTGGCGGGTGCTCTGGTGTGGTTTGCTTCTTCTTTCCTGTCAAACATCTACCATCCTTATCTCCCCTTCTTTTTTATGTTTGTTACTCTCTTGTAACACCTCTAATCTTTTGGCGTTCATATGACCTTATGCAGTTGCGAGCGCCGTAAAACCTCTACTAAAACTAAACTAAATCTAATCTTTGGCACTTATATGACGTAATTGTGTTGCAAGTGCTGTAAAACTCTTACTATAACTAAAACTTCATATATATAATTGTTGCTCTACAGGAACTTGGTTCAGTGGGTGGTGGGCGGGTGCTCTGGTGTGGTCTGCTCCTTTTTTCCTATCAAACATCTATC
>NW_004797362.1:1032680-1057437 GCF_000002075.1 Aplysia californica
TATAAACCACCTTTATGACAGCACTATAAACCACCTTTATGACAGCATTGTAAACCACCTTTATGACAGCATTGTAAACCACCATGTTATAGCACTATAAACCACCTTTATGACAGCATTGTAAACCACCATGTTATAGCACTATAAACCACCTTTATGACAGCACTATAAACCACCTTTATGACAGCACTATAAACCACCTTTATGACAGCATTGTAAACCACCTTTCTATGAGTGGTTGGTGGTTGCTCTGGTGTAGTTTGCTCCTTTTTTCCTATCCAAAGTACATCGTCATTATCTCTCCTCGCGGGTCGTAGGTCGTGCTTCTGACCTTTCCTTCTGTTGTTTCTGTCTGTCTGTCTTCCTTTTCCCCAGCACGAATTGACCATTATTGTGTCGATGTGCTTCTCTTTACTCAAACCAACATAGAAATTATCTCGCCTCCTTTTTTGTGTTTGTTACACCCTTGTAACACCTCTAATCTTTGGTGGGTGGTTGGCGGGTGCTCTGGTGTGGTTTGCTTCTTCTTTCCTGTCAAACATCTACCATCCTTATCTCCCCTTCTTTTTTATGTTTGTTACTCTCTTGTAACACCTCTAATCTTTTGGCGTTCATATGACCTTATGCAGTTGCGAGCGCCGTAAAACCTCTACTAAAACTAAACTAAATCTAATCTTTGGCACTGATGTGACCCAATTGTGTTGCAAGTGCTGTAAAACTCTTACTATAACTAAAACTTCATATATATAATTGTTGCTCTACAGGAACTTGGTTCAGTGGGTGGTGGGCGGGTGCTCTGGTGTGGTCTGCTCCTTTTTTCCTATCAAACATCTATCATCCTCATCTCTTCTCCTTCTTTTTCTGTGTTTGTAATTCTCTAGTAAGACCTCCAGTCTTCGGCACTCAAATGAACTATGTGTGTTGCAAGTGCTGTGAAACTCTTACTAAAACTAGATTTTGATGGCATGATTGATCTGGGGGGGGATGGATGGATGATGGGAGTGCCGTTTTGGGCTGTTATCTTTTTTATTCTTCTGATCTTCACTCCTCCCATATCTCCTGTCTAGGACTGATGAAACAACTTTTGAAAAACTGCTCATCCAGCTCTGTTGGTCGGTGGTTGGCGGGTGCTCTAGTGTGGTTTGCTCCTTCTTTCCTACCAAACATCTATCTTCCTGATCTCTCTTCCTTTTTTGTGTTTGTTACTCTCTTGTAACATCTCTAATCTTCGGCACTTATATGACCTTATTGTGTTGCAAGTACTAAACTCTGTTGTGTGTTTTCACAGAAAATTCGTGGACCCAAAAAGACTACCAGCCAGGTTCTGAATGTGGGCAGCCTCTTAAACCACAAGGGCAAGAACTCTTCTACTCAGAGAACCATTCTGGACTACGCCACCCCGAAGAAAGGAAAGGGCGCAGCGCAAGAGTCGAGCTCGTCGGATGAGCCGGTGCAGAACTCTTCAGTGGCTGGGGTGAAGAGAAAGCTGACCGTCGACGCCAATGTGAGCCCGAAGAAGAAAAAAAAGAATAGTGACAACACGTCGGATTCTGACGAGGAAGATATCGTGAAGTCTCAAGGGAAAGTGAAAAAATCACCGAAGAAGAAAAAGGGGAATAATGACGATACGTCAGACTCTGACGAGGAAGAAATCGTGAAGTCTCAAGGGAAAGTGAAAAAGTCGAAGAAGAAGAAAAAGGTGAATAATGACGACCCGTCAGACTCTGACGAGGAAAAAATCGGGATGTCTCAAGGGAAAGCGAAAAAGTCTAAGAAGAAGAAAAAGGTGAACCATGATTTGTTGGACGTTGCTGAGGAGAAAACGGTGAAATCACAAGGGGAAGGGGAAAAATCACCAAAGAAAGTCATGCAAGTCCTACCAGAAGAGTCTTCGGACAGTGAGGACTCTGAGGATGAGATAAAAATCAAGAGAAAGAAAAGCAAGTTGAAATCGCCAGAAAAACCCAAGCCGCCGGTCAAGAAAAAGATTGTTAAAGAAGAGGAGCCGGATATGGATGATTTGTTGAGTTTTTAGTTTTTTCTTTGATTGAGACTGGTGCAGATGATTTGTTGAGTTTTTAGGTTTTTCTTTGATTGAGACTGGTGCGGGTGATTTGTTGAGTTTTTAGGTTTTTCTTTGATTGAGACTGGTGCGGGTGATTTGTTGAGTTTTTAGGCTTACGACTGAGACAGGGGTAGATGATTTGATTTTTTAGGCTGTCCTTGATTGATGCTTGTGCGAATGATTTTTTGAGTTTGAAATTGGTACAGATGATTTGTTGTGTTTTTGAGCTCTTGATCGAGGCTTGATATATGAATGATTTGTTAAGTGTTTAGGCTTTCTACTGAAGCAGGTATGTGTGGATGATTTATTGAGTTTGAAATGAAATTGGGACGGGTGATTTGTTGAGTTTTTAGTCTCTTTGATTCAGACTGTGTATGGATGATTTGTTGAGATTTTAGACTCTTTGTTTGATACTGATGCGGATGATTTTTATTTTGAGTTTTTCAATCTCCTTGATTGAGGCTGGATGTGGTTGTTTTACCAAGTTGTGCCTAAAAAAAAGTTTTGAAACAGCTGTGTGAATTGTGGCATCATTAGTTTTTACCCCAATCCCTGTTTTGTATCCTATTCCTGTGTACTTTTGATTGCTGGAGCTAGTGGAAGTTCAATTATTATTATAACACATAGCATTGCGTTGCACATTTCCATTGTTTACAATGCTCAATGCGCTGTACAAGACATTAATTGATAGCCTCTAATGGCTATATATATAGGCAGCACTCAAGCACAAGGGCATATGAAATGACACATGTATATATATATATATATATATACAGTGCAGCCTCTCTATAACGACATCCTCTGTATATATAGCAACATGGTGCCGAGGTCCCTATTTTTTCCTTATATGCCATTAGTAACTTTTGGTTGCCTCTCATAACAACTTTTTCTGGTCCCTACGATGTGGTTATAGAGAGGCTGCACTGTATGTCAACGTAATAGGATGCGTTTTTCTGAATAATTTTTGTATGATTTCAATCCTTTGGACGTGTATGGGGAACATTTTGAAGGCTAGGTAGGTGTTTGGCTTAGTGGTCGGAGTTGGAATGATAGGGACAAAAAAGTAGAGACTGTAGATCAAAGTGTGTGTCTGAGTCTGAGCATAAATGTTTGAGTTTGGCTGTTTTGTTGTGGTCGGAGGGCTGTTTTCTTTTTGTTACACCCCAACCCACTTGGGGAGAGAGATAATATGTACATGATTTAATATCGGTAACATTCATGATTGTTTCGATCCTGATGTTCGTTGGTGTTATATTTTAAATATTATTTTCCTGTGTAAATATGTATAAAACAAAATTTATATTTTCAAGAGATTGAGAGAAATGTAGGTGTAACACTTTGCCGCCTCAATGCTCATATAGTAAAACAAACTCTTGTCATCAAAGGCAAAGGCATTTTGGGGAAAATCCAAAGAAACTGGGTGGTACTGGCAGACATCGCCGATCGGCGAGATGAGGTGGCTAAGTGTTTTTTAAAAAAAATATTTCCCCATTTCTTTCCCTGTTGATTGTTGTGTTTCTAATTCTAGTCTTTGTTTTATGTTTAGCCTCAGATTTTCTCACTGCTAGACTGTAACTGGAAGTGTATGTGCTAGACTGTAACTGGAAGTGTATGTGCTAGACTGTAACTGGAAGTGTATGTGCTATACTGTAACTGGAAGTGTATGTGCTAGACTGTAACTGGAAGTGTATGTGCTAGACTGTAACTGGAAGTGTATGTGCTAGACTGTAACTGGAAGTGTATGTGCTAGACTGTAACTGGAAGTGTATGTGCTAGACTGTAACTGGAAGTGTATGTGCTGACTGTAACTGGAAGTGTATATGCTAGACTGTAACTGGAAGTGTATGTGCTAGACTGTAACTGGAAGTGTATGTGCTAGACTGTAACTGGAAGTGTATGTGCTATACTGTAACTGGAAGTGTATGTGCTGACTGTTACTGGAAGTGTATGTGCTATACTGTAACTGGAAGTGTATGTGCTTACTGTAACTGGAAGTGTATGTGCTGACTGTAACTGGAAGTGTATGTGCTGACTGTAACTGTGGGGGGCTTTTTTCTCTCTTGTGTAGATGTCAGTATGAGATGGGGATTATGTACCACATATTCATGTTGTGGTACTAGAGCCTAATAATTTGATGTGTATTAAGGTCATATGCCATTCAATTCCTATCCCCCCTTCCAACCAAAAAGTCAATTTCTATTTTGTGCTATTTTCTTCTATTCTTCTACTTTACGAGATGTTCCTCTCTCCCGAGTGGGTTTTGTTGCAGATGTAACACTGTAAAAAAATACAGTTTTTACAATTTAACAGGAAAGCCAAAATAAAACAAAAACAACTGAATATTGTTACCAAACTGTTTGCCAACATCCCAAGACAGTATTTTTAAGATTACAGTTTTGTTAACTTCCTCCTCATTATCTTTACACAGTACAGCTAATTTTATTGGTAACAACATTGTATTTTGGCTCTTCTGTAAAGTTGTAAAAATGTAAAAACTACATATGTGTAGATCTTGGCCTACTGTATTTTAAAAGGGAGTGCTTATTTAGGCCACATATGGCCTAAATAAGGTAAGGGAGGGGGGTTTAGCTTATTTAGGCCACACATGCTCAAACTACCCTTTTCAGGCAACTGAGTTCATTCCACTTTCATAATGGTGCACCTTTCTCATTTAGTATGGTTTTGCCTCAGTGTACAACTTATAAATCATAATCATAATGAATATTGTAAAGAACAAAGCACAATACGCAAAATTTTGCTCAATTCCAATGGTTTGAATGAGGGCCGGATTTTTCCTTCATGGAGGGGCAAAAGCTAGGCTACCATTTTGGCACACTTTGGTCAAGTGAAAAGGTCAAATCCTCCGAATGGACTTCCGGGTTAAATTTGGGGTATAAAAAGTGTGTATACTACGTGGCTGAGTCAAAGTTACACTATCTTTGCCTGAGTGACACTCTCTCGTACTGTCTTGTAGTAGTACGTGTAGGCTAGTAGGCCTAGTAGTAGTAGTAGCAAAGATCGTGTAGAGAATATTTGGTAGTAGATTCTATCTAGTAGGCAGTTTAGTGAACGTGCTCGCGGCAGGGCGAATCGGCCTCGATAAGCCCCGTAGAATTTTGTGATCGGCCACGAAGCCTCGTGTTTTGATGGGTCTAGATCTAGATCTAAACAACTCAGTGCTATTCGGACTGCCACATCCGACAGGCCTAGATCTACATCTTTTTAAAAGGAAAAGAAAGATCATCAAAATTGTTGAATTCGCATGAAAATCGATTAGGTAGAACTAGAACTATTAAAACTTGCTTCTGAAAACAAGGCAATTTTTAAACTCGATGAAATAAAAACTACTGACTGTGTACTGTGTTATTCTGTATAAAAATAAATTATGAAACTTCAGGACGTAGATCTTTTATTATTTACCAGCATCTTTTCACGCCTGAGCTGTAGAGGTTGAAGTTTTCACAACACTAATAGATCTAGTAATAGGGTTAGGTAATACGGCTTTCCGTATAAAATGCATAGATCTACAAAAGCCGACCACCGAATCGACCGGGCGCCTCGGTCTCCCCTGCACTCTGATTCAATATTTTTAAAAAAATGCTAATCAATGAAAATTGCAAATTGATAATAATAGTATAGTCCTGTAGAGGATAGGTGGACTCCGGGGTCTGCATAGCGAAATACTAGGTTTTAGGATGTGGACACCGGAGTCACCGTAGTGAAATAGGGTTTGGTTTAAGTAAGGATTGGTACTAGGTTTTAGGACAGGTGGACCCTGGGGTCACCGCAGTGAAATAAGTAGGTTTCTTTAAAGATTGGTGGAACCCGGAGTCACCATAGCCATAGAGGATTAAGAAGGTTTAATTAAGGATTGGTGGACCCCCGGGACACCTTGATTAAACCTACTTATTTTACTACGGTGACTGCAGGATCCACCTATTCTAAAACCTAACTAGTGTTTCGTTTGGTAGACCCTGGGGTCCACCTTAAACCTACCTATTTCACTACGTTGACTCCAGGGTCCACCAATCCTTAAAATTAAACTTAGATCTATCTACATGTACTTATTTCACTACATTGACCCCAGGGTCCACCAATCCTTAATTAAACCTAGATCTACTGATTTCACTACATTGACCCCGTGGTCCTCCAATCCTTAATTAAACCTATATCTACTTATAATTTCACTACTTTGACCACGGGCTCTGCCAGTCCTATTATAAAATAAACTTAGATCTACTTATTTCATTATGTTGACCCCGGGGTCCACCGATCCTTAGTTAAACCTAGATCTACTTATTTCACTACGCTGACTCCGGGGTTCACATCCTAAAACCTAACATTTTGTTAGGTAGACCCCGGGGTCCACCTATCCTTTTGGCTAGATAGACCCCGTAGTCCGCCTATCCACTTTCTTGATAATAACTGAAAACAATACATGGCAGTTGTCATTTATAGTGAAGAAAAATGAGGGGGAAAAAATATAATTAGGTAGACTTTAATTTGTCCAAAAAATTGCAAGTGCAAGTGAAGATCATAAAATAATTTTGTTATTTTCTGGTCACCTTTCCAAGGACCTTAAATTGATTCTACATCACATGTCATGTACGATACGGCTGTGAAGGAAAATGGATGTGAAGAGTTTTAAAGAAATAATAATGTAACTTGTAAAGAAAACAATGCTTTACATTGGTTTGGTTATTTTGACTACATATGTGGCCTAAATAAGGTAAGGGAGGGGGGTTTAGCTTATTCAGGCCACAGGTGTGGCCTAAATAAGGTAAGGGAGGGGGGTTTAGCTTATTCAGGCCACCTGTGGCCTAAATAAGGTCACCCATTTTAAAAACTGATGGCAGCATATCGTGCCAGTTGACTGTGAATTGAAAGTGCAGTCTAGCGCACGTGCAGCAAACAGGTTTCAGGTCCCGAACTAAAAAAAAAAATTACCGTATCATGTATTCTTGTATTTTATAAAAATGTGCATAACAAAATTCTGACATAACATAATGATTTCCGTACCCCTCTGATATCGTTATGTGCGTGTTAGACTATATATTTTGTAAGCTGCTCATAAGCAGAAATTTTTATGTTTGCCCCTTGGGACATTTATTTGATGGCTGATGATTTTTGTGTGTGTGAGACTGGGGGAGACCTGTGGTACCTATTACTGCTGCTGCCTATTGCTATTGGAGTCAGATCGGTGCATTTCACAAATAAACTTCACGTACATGTACTACCAAATACGCTTCTTATTTCTGTGTCCTTTTTGCCGTTACATCACTCAATTCTGGATAGGTCAGGAAGAAAAGTAAACATCGGGCGGTTGGTCCTACTTCTAACTTGTTGTTTCCAGTTGTTTCTGTCGGTCTACTTTTTCCCAGCACGAAATGACCACTCACAATCGGACCCTGATGAACTACATCTATAAGATCATAGGTCATCTTAAACTGACTGGTTGCTTATTATATGTACTTTCATACAGAATCAACAAAACGAACTGAGGCACAAAAAAAGATCGCTGTACTGTGTATTACATCCGATTTAATAGCCATAATAATAATTTTAAAATGACATTGACAGTGCGTATCTCGTAATCTGCAACCATAAAGCATTCACACACACAAAAATTTGACCGTGTCACATCCAGACTCTATACTATTACTATATCATCCTTTCCTTGTTCATCAATTCTTACACACAAAAATCTGAGTGCATTGCAAGAGGAGAATAAAATGGCAAGTAAAAAAAAATAAAAAATTTTTCTTTCAAAAATTGTGTAAAATAGTAAAAGTAAATGTGAGGGTTTGATTTGTTTCACATTTCAAAACAAGTCGTGAACCCAGCCTGCCGTGTAAGCTTAAGGAATAAGAACGAAGAAGAAGAAATATCTTGTATCTCCACAAATAACACTTGGGAGTTGGGAGGACAGAAACGAGACGCGGCCAAGATGAACATGGCCGCCTCTTTCTCTCTCCACACCCGGCTGTGTATTGCACCAGGGGAAACACAACAATCTATACAGAATCTATAAATAGGGACAGAAAAATCTCACCACAAACTTACACAAACCTAAAAGTGCTATAAGTACAGCAGAGAAAGACAAAAACAAACAACCCTAGCACCTCGTCTTTAATTTAAAGTTAAAAAAGCAAGACTCCATCAATCTCATAATGGCCACATTTTGCCAGGACAACAACGGAAGTAGAAGAAGCAGAGTGCCCCCCAGTGATCACTCACTTTCACACTCAGATACAACTCTCTATTCCAACAGATCATCTTCAACATATTATTTCTTTGAGCTCTCTTTTTATACCTCTATCTGAGCATCTCTCTCTCTCTCTCTTCGAATTCGTCTTTCAAAGCGCCAGTCAGTGTCATTCTCACCTTCATAACTAAAGCTGCTGAGGTAGCCCAGCACAGACTCAACAGATTGACACACACACAAATCGCAATCAACAGACTGACGCATGCACAAATCGCGATACAAGAAACCAGTCACTCAAACTGTCTTTCACTCCCACAGACACAAACAACCATCCAACACGTACTCACTCACAGTTCCTTCAACTTCCAGAACAAACAAAAATAAATATCATTATAACTTAACTTAACAACCATCTACCGTTTAAATTCTTCAAAATGGAGACAATGTAATTCTGAAAAGAAAACTTTTTAAAAATTCCAGTGACGGTAAGAACTTTGTGTGGACACTTACACTACACTTACAGAGTGAGAAAAGACAGAGGTGGGACTTTGAGCCTAACGTGCGAGTACAAGAGGAACCTGGAGTCCATTCACAGAGAACAATGGACAGAAAAGTGGAAAGACAAGAAATGATGTCAAAAAATTATCCCAAGATAGAGAAAGTTGGAAAAGAGTTTGTTGGGGGCCTATACCCTGCCCGTGGTGAGAGAGGTGATGATGACGATGAAGAAGATCAAGTCTCGTCTGCCTTGCCAAACGTAGAAACCTACAGCGCCGAGGCACCAATAGTGACCACCAATCAGCTTTCTTCACTTGTCTGGCTACGGTTATTTTTAGAACATGTTGGATGGCTCGGTGCAAGTACTGCAAGGTCGCGCCACACGCCAAACTGCACAATGGCATCCGTGGAGTCTGGCATACAGCCACTGATGTTCTCATTGGCTACACCAGCATGCGGGGGCTCAGTTCAAGTTCTATTACTCACAAAGAATATTTTTACAGCAAAACTTTCCGATTCTCTGTTTGGCAGGCAAAAAGACTTGTGAAAAACTTCCCAAACATACAAGAAGACGAACAATAATATAATGTTATACGTAAAAAATCAAAAAAATCTACTATTTCAGGAACCAACATTCCATCCTTCAGGAACTCTTTTATTTATGACACTTTGTGGAGTACAGGCAGGCAGGCAGCAGCCCCCGACCCTAGATCCTTCCTCTCCCTACTCTTGGTTTTGTCAAAACCCACAAACCCGTGGGGAACATTCAAATAAACCCGGGGAGAATGTCAAACAAAACGAGCAAACCGTTCAACGGACCAGGGACACCGTAAAAACAAACAACCCTGAACAGTCTGGTAAACAAACATAACGGATAACTCCACTCCATGAGGGAGAGGGATGGGTTTGGAGGAGTCACCAGTGTCCGGCCTGTCAATCACGTCACAGCTCCGCCCCCTCCACTACGACGTCTGTATAGAGTCGAGATGTTTCTCCAGGAACTCCCGGACCTTGGTGTCCTTGAGCTGAGACTCGGGCTGTTGGGTCTGGGGAACAGGAAAGTGTTAAAAAAAGAAAGTTTTAGTAAAGAGTTTTTAGTTTGTTTGAGTAGACGGTTTACGGCGCTCGCAACTGCATAATGTCATATGAGCGCCATGGGGTGGGTGTCAACAGAGAAATCTTTACAGGGAATCAGACTTACTCTGCTCACCTCTCTAGCTTCAACAGCACAGTCTGCTTCGACTATCAAGGCATCCCGGAAAAAGCGGGTCACAAGAGAGTGACAAACATACAAAAGAAATTGAGGGAAAAAAACGATTGTAAGGATTAGGAAAAAAAGGCAGCAGTTCCCTGTTGCAGTTCAGGCACAGTTGTGAGCATGACATTGAGGAATCACCCCTTGTACAATTATAATTCTACTGTGAATAAGAATAAGTTAATATTCCCCCTTTGGGAATGGCCTAAAGGCACTTCAGTAAGTTCAGTCAGTGGGTGGTGCCGTGCTGTAAAGATTTTGTTTTGTTTTGTTTGTTTGTTTAGTATAGGGTTTTACAGCGCTCGCAACTGCATAAGGTCATATGAGCGCGCGGGACACACCTAATACTTTTTCGTTGGTAGGAAATTTTGAATTTTGCCCGGGTGGCGGCCGAAGCCTACTCTTATCGATTTTAGACCACCAAGGGATCTTTAACGTGCGCAACTTGCACACGGGCCCTCCGAGATTTTTCGCCCTTGTCCGAGAAGGCTAGGTGTAGATCTTTCCTACCAGAAGATCAGGGGTGTGGCAGAAAGACAGCAGTAAGGAGGAGCCAAGGAGTAGCAGTAGAAAGGCTGCAGAAAGAGTCAGGAGCCCAGAGGAGGGGGCAAAGGAGGTGAGGGGGTGGGGGCAGAAAGTGGAAATGAAAGCAGACAACAGAACATTGTTAGAGATCAGGAAAGGATGTGAAAGGAGACAATTTTAGAGAAGAAAATTTTTTGGTCGCTACCCGGAATCGAACCCGGGACCTTTGAATGAGAGGCCAACACCTTAACCTCTAGGCCACGAGAGCCCCCCGTAAAGATTTTATGTCACTTGCAACACAATAAGGTCATATAAGTGCTGAAGATTAGAGGTAATAGTTTAGTTTTAGAAAGAGTTTTACCGCACTTGCAACACAATTAGGTCATACAAGTGCTGAGGATTAGAGTTGTTACAAGAGCATAATAAAGACAAAAGAGGAGGTAGAGGAGAGATGGGAACGATAGATGTTTGATGGGAAGGAAGGCGCAACCTGCCAACCACCCATGAAGAAAAAGTACAAGATTTCTCTCTCCCTCTCTCTCTCACACACACACACAAGATAAGCCCCCGCTGCACCCACCAGCTCACCTTGTACCTGATCTGTATCTGCTTAGCGGCCCACGAGGCGAACTTGAGGTTCATCTGTTTGTCTCTCTCTCTCTCTCACACACACACACATTCACACACACACACCCAGCTCACCTTGTATTTGATCTGTATCTGTTCGGCGGCCCATGAGGCGTACTTGAGGTTCATCTGTTTGTCCTTGGCTCCTTTGCTGGAGCTGCTGCCCAGGTTGGAAGCAGACTGGAACAAAACAGCGGAAAGATAATCACACTCCTTTGTTTGTGGTGAGCAGCAAGGTAAGATAAGATACATCTTTATTGTCCAGATCCTGGCACATTGGGTTTGGAGTTTCACCACGTACACACATACACACACGCCCATACACACACAGTAACATGCACACACACGCAGGCTTACAGTCACAAGCATAAAATAAATGAACAGTAATATAAACAATAATAATCTTAATTAAACTAGATACATACTCAGTATTCTGGCTGTAACTAAACGTTATTCTGATGCATGCTCAAAGGTGATATGAATACTTGTAACACTAATTTGTTTGTTTGTTAGTGGTGAGCAGAAACATTACACTAATAATATCTTTGACTTTGAGTCAAATAAAACAAGTTGTAACTCCTAAATACTGATTATGAAGAATTTTTTCCTAGTTGGACCCAAAATGCAATTCCTAACACGATAAAAATGGCAGAGGAAAATTTCAGTGTTTGATGATTTATGCCCCAGGTCACTGGAAGAATTTAAAAAAGTTCGGGAACAGTTTAACCCTATCCGTACGTCGTGTTTTTACTATCGTGTCCATATGACGTGGGGAGCTCTGTGCCACCATTTTTCCAAAGAGGAAATTTACTCGTTAATCCGATCCGTACACGTTGCACAGCAGTCTGTCAAAATTAATTTTTGAGAAATACGGAAAGTTTCAAAGAGACCTTCCTACTAGAAGTATTCTAAAATGTGAAGACTACAACCCCGGGGTACAAAATGACCCCAGGGCATACGGACAGGGTTAAAACTCCAAGCTTGGGAGCCAGAACGTACCAAGAAGAGTCCGTAGAGAGCCCTCAGGTTGTTGGTGTTGAGCTTGACAGCCTGGGCGAAGTATGTGCGAGCCAGCTCCATGTTCTCGCTGCCGCCCTGTGTGTAGCGGATCTGAAACACGGCGTTTGGAGAGTTTTACAGCACTTGCAGCAGCAGTAAGGTCATATGAGAGCAAAGAGTAGAGTTTTACAGCACTTGCAGCAGCAGCCAGGTCATATGAGAGCAAAGAGTAGAGTTTTACAGCACTTGCAGCAGCAGCCAGGTCATATGAGAGCAAAGAGTAGAGTTTTACAGCACTTGCAGCAGCAGCCAGGTCATATGAGAGCCAAAGAGTAGACTTTTACAGCACTTGCAGCAACAGTCAGGTCATATGAGAGCCAAAGAGTAGAGTTTTACAGGAGATGATTTGTCTGTTTCACTAACCACAGCTAATTGTCTGTGTGTGCGAGTGTGTGTGAGTGTACTGACCTCGGCGTATTTCTGGTGTAGCAGATGGTTGTGTGTGTGAGTGTGTATGTATGTGAATGTGTGTGTGCGTGCGAGTGTGTGTGTGTGTGTGAGTGTATATGTGCGTGTACTGACCTCGGCGTATTTCTGGTGGAACTGATGGTTGTGTGTGAGTATGTGTGTGTGTGTGAGTGTAAGTGTGTGTGCGAGTGTGTGTGTGTGTGTGTGTGTGTGAGTGTACTGACCTCGGCGTATTTCTGGTAGAGCAGATGGTTGTGTGTGTGAGTGTGTATGTATGTGAATGTGTGTGTGTGTGCGTGTGAGTGTGTGTGTGTGTGTGAGTGTATATGTGCGTGTACTGACCTCGGCGTATTTCTGGTGGAGCTGATGGTTGTGTGTGTGTGTGTGTGTGTGTGTGTGTGAGTGAGTGTGTGTATGTGTGAGTGTACTGACCTCAGCGTACTTTTGATGGAACAGATGGGGGTGTGTGTGTGTGTGTGTGTGTGTGTGTGTGTGTGTGAGTGTGTGAGAGTGTATATGTGCGTGTACTGACCTCGGCATACTTCTGGTGGAACAGATGGTTGTGTGGGTTGGACATGATGAGCTCCTCCAGACAGAAAGCGGCGTTGTTGTAGTCGTGTTGGTTCAGGTAAAGGTCACACAGCTCGTTCCACGCCTCGTAGTCCGTCATAAACCTATGGCGGGGACGACGACGACGAAGGTAGACACATGTTAATATTTGAGACCATCACACACACACGTAGGATTTACACTGGGTCTAAGGTTTAGTAAGAGTTTTACGTCACTTGCAACACAATGAGATCATATAAGTGCCAAAGATTAGAGGTGTTACAAGAATACAAAAAAGAAGGAGGAGAGATAAAAATGATAGATGTTTGACAGGAAAGAAGGAGCAAACCACACTAGAGCACCTGCCAACCACCCACACACACGCCCTAGTAGGTTAATATTTGAGACCATGACACACACACAAATACAAACACGTGGGATTTACACGCAGACACTGGGTACAGAGGGACAGTACAGATGCAGGTCCTTCCAGGGACACTTTCCAACCAGCAACACAAATAAGCATCATACAGATGAGACATCACATAGATGAGACTGACAGTTTTAAAAGTTACAGTAGCCATTTTTAATCAATGGCAGCGAAAAACGGAGGAAAATGTCAATATTCGAAAGATATCCAGACAAATAAAAACAGAGCAAGGACATTCTGCTAAGAAAACGGAGAGGGTTCTATGGCTCTAAAAAGTGTCCAGTCGAACATGCTTACATTGTTCTATTGTATGAGAAATGGAGAAAAACTCACTCTTTCAGGTACTCGTTCAACCTTTGAATGGCCTCGGAGGTTTTCTGTCTTGCTTTCAAGATGGCGATCTGTCGCTTCCGAGCATACTAAATGGGCAGGGGGGAAGGGTGAGAAAAAGTTTTTAAATTATTGATGAAAAACAACCAAAAAAACAAAACTTCTTCAAACTCTCCAAACAGAATGTGGACGTTCATTCTTTATCATCATTTTGTTAACTATAGTAGATATTGTCCAACATGTAGAAGACTGGGATACAATCATGATACAGAAAAAAAGGGAAGGGGAGCGTGGTAGTTTGTACAGGGGATTGTCTTCGACAGGTTGTCTGTGCAGGTCTGACTGTAATTACAGCCAATGTTTAACCCTTTACTTCCAGTTCTAATAATAATAATAATATAATAATAATATATAACATTTATATAGCGCATTTCCAAAAAAGTAGCTCAATGCGCTTTACATTGGAATACCAGTTCTGTATCCTTTAGCAATGCACACACTAGCAAAGTAGTAAAGCGTTAATAATTTTGAAAAGTAGAGATAAGAACCTCAAAGTTTAGAATATTTAATGAACTCGCTGAACTGTTTTCTGACTCAAACATGAAAATATACGAAAAAGGAATTCTCAATTTTCTTTCTACATAAAGTGAACGGCCTGCTTCAAATGTGTTTCAACAGTAAAAGGTTTATCCAATTTATAACATAAAACTGTGGGTTAGATTTATAACTGCCACAGTCATGAAAAAAAGAAAAAAAGGCACATTTACTTCAAATCAAAGAAAACGATTACATTGAAGAAAAGTCTGAAGGCAAACCATTAATAAATTAAAGAACACCACCAACTGAAATGAGAGATTTTCTGCAAAAATCAACTTTTATTAAAACATTTTGTAAAGCAAGAAGAGCCATACTTACCATGTTTGTCTCATCAATCTTCAAGATATTTTTGTATTCTTCTTCTGCCTTTTCATATCTGAAACACACAAAAAATAAAGCGGTAATTTAGCATTCCTTTTTTTAAAACAATAAAATAACAGTTATAAATTTAACAATTCAAAGTCTGGCAAAATTATCTTCAGAGGTAAAAACGTTTTGACTATCCTTAACATAGAGCAAAACAAAGAGCTAACTTGATTTTCAGTTTTTGTGTTATAAAAATAATGAAGAATTTCGTCAGAAAGCAGATGCATTCTCATTAGGAAGAGAAATTCTTCATTTCAACATCAACAGACAAAACAAAAAACTTATTTTAACCCCCCCCCCCCCCCCCCAAAAAGGACAAAGCCAATTACAACAATAAAAGAAGAGACAGAAATTCTCACAAGCTCACCAGTTCTCAATACTGGAGAGTAAATCATGAACCAAAACACAGAAAGCAAGCTGCGAATTGAGAATATTGCTTTGGTTAAAACTGAAAATAGAAGACGAATATATCACACTTACTCCGACTGGGCCTCATACATCATCCCTTGCAACCGCCTCACTCTCAAACTTCGGTGGAATTTCTGATCTAGTAGAGAGATGCAGTCCTGAAATAACAAGCAAATATTACAATCACTGACTCAAGTAGTGGTGTTTATTTGTCTTTCGGGACTGAAAAAAAAGTACCATCAGTGGGTTTAGAAAACGTAACAGTAAAAAGTATTTTTAGCTATCGAACCAGCAACCTGCATCCCCCCCCCCTTACTGGGACTACACGCTGAAGTTCCCTTTCCATATCATGGTTTATCTTGCCTCCTGGGAAAGCATAATATTGACACAAACCCGCCTACCACTCCTTGAGCAAAATTAGAGGAGTTTTCCCCAAAATCTCCCCTTGAGATCAGACAAAAACTCACCTCTGCTATATCAAACTTCTGGCAGTCTAGGGCAGCGGTGCAAACTTGCTCGTACACAAGCCACACTGTTTGTTGTCGCGGTGGGATGATGGAGGAAATGAAGAGGAAGAAACAACCGAAAAACAAATCAACACATATGTTTGCGAAATAGCATGTTTTACGAATTTCAACTGAAATTCAGTAAAACGCAAAATTTCACAACATTCTAAAAATCAACCATATCCTCATGTACTTGTGTGCAGTAAAGAACAAATTCATTTGAAACTGACACTGCCAAACTGAGGGAAAGTGATGACAAGGATAAGCAGCAGTTGAAGCCAGTATTCCAGGGGGATGAGAGAAAAGGAGAAATTTAAGGTCTGTTAGTCTTAGAGTTTACAAGGCAAAGAATATTCATTTTAGATTTTTAAGAGGGCGTGTATGTCACATTAAGCAGTCTTTTGTAAAAACACTCTCAATTTCTTCAATGTATCATCAATAATTTATTCAGTAACAAGACCGCAATACAAACAGGGTGAATCATGAGGAATTCTTAAAACACATAATCTCGATAAATTCATTTGAAGTCTTCCAACTTCTTGTGGGAAGACTGAGGAGTAAGTTTTTATTTTAAACCTACTCACATAATCAATTTAAAAAATGATAAATACCGTGCAGTACCTTCATCCCCGAGTCTGTGGCACTTGTCCATTATCACCTCCTCCCACAGACTGACAACCAAATCCGAATCTCGTGTCTGTTCATCTCGGAATTTCTTCAATATGTTCCGAGCCTCTGTTGACAAATCAAAGAAAACATTCAAATGTAAAAATTCACCAGACAAGACGAACAAAAAGAAAGGCATCAATAGAGTGTTAAGATATTTCTTGGCTACAGAGAATATGTACGCCTAATCTTCATAATGAGCTCCCACTTCATCTTTAGCTGAAGTATTTAACTCACTGACTGATGATACAGACATTGTGTTGGCAGGCATAGACAGATGAGAAACACAGAACCTGCATCCTGTTGGTTTTGATTTCTTCCTTAGGCTAACCAATATTAGGCCCTACCCGAACCTGATAGATCTAGGCCTAAAATCTACAAATTGTGAATAAAACGGGCAAAACTGGAAGATGGTTGACAAAGAGAATATATTGAACTAGATCTAGATCTACATCATCATAAAACAATAAATTATTCTTCTAACCCTAGCCATACCCCTTAGGCAGTGATTTGAGTTTGAGTATCTGGCACAAGGAATGGGACTTTTGATTAATGACTTTTCTGCGCTTTTTCTGTAGTTCCCACCCCGCAATTCTTAGTCGTCGGTTTTGGCCCCAACAGTAGGGAGGTTTCAGCTGACCTAATAAAAAACATGCCCCCCTGAATTTTACCATAATTTGATGTTTTGCAGTTGTTAGGTTTGATATCTTAGCTCGCCGCGCATCAAAATCAAACAGATAGATCTAGATCATCTAGATCAATGCTTAAATTAGACCTGCATGTGAGCCTCAACCAGATTGTCTGAAAATTTTGCGCAACCCCCCCCCCCCAAAAGAGCTTTCGTGGGTGTCATAAGGAAGGACTTCCGAGTAACGAGCGACCACCCCAACAAACACAACAAAGAAGAGACCTAACCCTACCCCTAAGCCTACCCCAAAAAAGAACCTGCAACGAGCCTCATGTGAAAAGGCCAGCAAAAGTCCAAAATGAAAAACATTTTTAAAATTAAAAAACCACACTCCAAATCAAACAAGGCTTACAAGGAGTATAATGGCCTACATCTACATATTGCTAGATCTATAAATAATAATGCGGTTTGATACAATAACACAATAGATTCTAGAATTGGAATATGAATCCTCCATATAGATCTAGTAAACTAAATAAATCTAGATCTAGATCTTTTAGAACAAGTGAATAGGATCTAGGAATAGGCCTTGAATTAGAAATCCGCATCCGATTCCGAACAGAGGGGCTCAGCTGAGTCTAGACTTGGTCTAGATCTAGATCTAGATTCTAAATAAATAAATAATTCACGCACCCGACGTCGGCAGTCGGCACGAAAACGAAAGTGCCGACAAAGCCGACGGGAGAAAAGGGGGACGCTGGCAGTCGGCCAGGCCTCGCACTTCGCACATTGACTGATACAGATGGGCCTTGCGATAGATCTAGCATCGGCCGCCTCGTGGGTCGCGCCGCGATTGTCGGATTTCAGACGATTGTCGGCAAACATGCAGGTCTATTAAATAAGGGGGGGGGGGTGGGAACTACCGAAAAAGTACCGATTTTTCTTACCGTCCTCCCCGAATTTACCCAAAAAATCCTGAATAAGGACAAGGAAAGTGGAATAGAAATCTAGACTACTCAAATTATGGCAAAATATGAATTGCACTACCCTTGACTTACGTCAAGTAACTGAAAAACTTAAGTTGACGTATGATGCGGGAATCTTAACAATCGCCGAAAACTTACACTACTTGGCGACTTATCAGAACAAGTAAAAGACGAGTAGCCTCAGTAGGCAGGCCTATCGAAAATTGGCACACAACTAAAATCGACCGATGTATAGCTTGATATTTAGACAATATACATTGATAATTTCTCAAAATCATGACAAAACGTGAATTGCACTATCATTTCGTAGCTCAAATGATGCAATCTGTTATATTGGTTTACGATACTAAGAAGCCGAAATTAAAAAACATATTGACTTTACCATCAAAACTCATCTGCTGCGCCATCTTGGTTGTTATAAAATACTGTATCAAAATGCACACGGAGCAATCATTTATTAGTTTTTTTTATTCATCCATATAACAAAATTTAAAAATACTTTATTTACTTTTTTTGAATACATTTTAGTAGTTAAAATTGAATTTATATGTTTTGAATATTTTCTAAGTATCAAAATATTAGTTGTGTCGATTGGAAGAGCAAACACTTTTTAATGTTTATGGTTTCATAGCAACCACCAAGGCAGTGTGTTGACGGAGTGAACCCATCGATATTGCCTCTGTTCGTTCAGGAAAAACTCTTGGAAAATGATTCCCCCAAACGCATCTCTCGTCAAATATGACAACCCAGTGCTTGTTAGTAGAAACACTGACAAGAAAACGCCTCGGGTAAGTTTGAAGTAGCTACAAATTAAACTGTAACAACATAGTAAGTCTGTGCCCTGAAATTGTTGAAGTCTGTTGCTACTGTTGGTATGTTGGCCTTGTCAAATGGCGGCCGAATGTTGTCGTCTCATAGAAACATCAAATTTTGTGAAAATCCGAAGGTTTTCTTGATTTACCAACTGATTTATACGAAAACAGTAAACGCAAATCATTAATTGATCAGTTTCGCGACAAAACGTGACGTATCCATTTTTTTCAGTTTTGAGAACAATAGAGATTTGAACTGTTCTTCACCTACTGAATGATCTTGAGGAACTTCTTTTTTAGAGTAAACATGATGTATACTTAACTGAAGTTTGCTGTATGATGAATTCTTTATTTTTTTCTTATCCCTTAAACTGACGATCTCCACACATTTTGGACAAAACTGACATATCCTTATTATAATGATAAGGAAGGGAAAGTACCGCTGACAAACTTTTTTTGACCTCAAGCAAAGTACGCACGTGACTGGAGGAAACAACTTGATTGGCACGCGGTGGATATGTCGTGGTTTGTCAAAAAAGGTTTAGCACTTTTGTTGCATTTTGTTTAAAAAAGTGCAATTTTCTGTAGTTCTAACTCTCTAACCCCGGAATTATTTTCCATGTTTTGACGGAATTTTTCCAGATCTCGTGAAATGCGTAACAAGGTATAAGCTACTCACAGAATGTTAATAAAATGGCTAAAATTGTGACAGAGAAAGTAGTTTTAATTATAATGTTTAAATAGCACTACCGTGTCTAAATAAATCTACTCGGATTCATGACATTGTCAGTAATGCTTTATGCACTCTGCGATCTCATCGGATGTTGAAACTGTCTACTCGGGGATCAGGCCAGTCTCATGGGATGCTCAGTCTCCCATTTTCACAACAGATCCTATGTGAATTCAGAAAAAAACCAGAGAGATTTTAAGGGGTCTAGGTAAATTGCTGAATATTTCTAAAAAACTGATTACCAAAGATATTTGCATTCTTTGTTGGGGAGGATCTCTTGGAACTAAGTGTTCTATCTCTGTGTGGATGAATAATGTTGTGCTTCTTAAGATTCTTCTATCCTCCGTTAAAATGTGACTCGTTTTTGTTCCAGGCGAAAGCACTGAAGGCGTCCCCCACTCCTCCAGCCCCCTCAGGCCCCGT
Source organism: Aplysia californica (assembly GCF_000002075.1). Taxonomy (NCBI): domain Eukaryota; kingdom Metazoa; phylum Mollusca; class Gastropoda; order Aplysiida; family Aplysiidae; genus Aplysia; species Aplysia californica. The sequence continues at coordinate 1,052,754 of NW_004797362.1, forward strand.
GCCTGCTCCCCCATCCAAAAGCAAAGGATCTCCCATGGATGCTAAAGCCGCCCAGCAGACAGATGAAATTTTGAACTCAATCCTTCCCCCAAGGCAAGTGCTACTTTTGTCGTCAGAGATATGGTTTATTCTTGTGCTGATGGAAAATAAGAACTTTTTTACAGACGAGAGTGATAGTCTTTAAATTTGTATTTTTCCTTCTCTGTAATAAAAATCCACAGGCTTTTTTATGAGTAACTGAAAATTTAAAATTGTCTCTACGTTACATTCAAACTCTATTTTTTTTTTTCACATGGCTAGAATTCACTTTTGATTTTGTGATTTTGTGATCTTTCTATGTTTGGAGAAAACAGACTGAGAATTTACAATTTTAGATTGAGCACTTTTTTACTAGTTCATCCTGTTTCTCTGTCTGTTTAAATAAATATCTCTTTCCCTGTGGTCATAATCAGAAAATGGACAGAGAAAGGACAGCTTTTGGTTGAATACTCTGTAAGTTGTACAACTCGATTTCTCTATCTGTTTATCTCTTTCCCTGTTGTCATGATCAAAGAATGGACAGATTTTGGTAGAATACATTTTAATTTATTCAACACCATTTCTCTATCTGTTTAAATAAATGTATCTCTTTCCCTGTGGTGGTGATCAGAGAATGGACAGAGAACGGTCAGTTGTGGGTGCAGCAGGTGTCCAGCACTCCTGCCACTCGCCTGGACGTCGTAAACCTTCAGGAGGAGTTGGACCGACGCCTGCAGCAGAGACAAGCCAGAGAGACAGGAATTTGCCCCGTCAGGCGGGAACTCTACTCACAGTGTTTCGGTGAGCTCAAATCAGAAGGCCGTCACACTTTAGTTGTAGTGAGAGTTTCATGGTACTAATAGTTCATATCAACTATAGTACAGTTATTTAAGGGGGGGGGGGGGGGGGGAGAATGAAATAATTTTCTATTCAAAGAGAGCTGTCAATCAACATTTCACTGCTTTTTAAGTTGAGTTTCTCCTATTCTTCAAAGTATCATCCCTTAAAAAATATTGCAATAAAATTAGAAATAGAATAATTTACAAGTACCTGGAAATTACAAGATTATTTTTTTGGTATGTTTTTATTCATTTGTGAGCATTGCACGGTTGTTATTAGTGTTAACTATTAATTGATTGTGTTTGATATATCGGAGCGGTGCATTTTCTTTTTCTCTGGGCAGACGAACTGATTCGTCAAGTGACCATCAACTGCGCAGAGCGAGGACTGTTGCTGTTGAGAGTGCGAGATGAGATCAGGATGACAATTGCAGCCTACCAGACCCTGTACGAGAGCAGCGTTGCGTTTGGAATGCGAAAAGCCTTGCAAGCCGAGCAGGGGAAAGCTGACATGGAGAAGAAGGTGAGAAAGTTTTGGTGTGCGATTCCCATTTTATTACAAGCAGTTTTACAAAACAGTTATGTGATATTATTATGTTGTATAATTGTCAGTTTCATTTTTCTCTTCATATTGAATTTTTATGAAAATAGTATAAAACTTAAATTCTATGTATAAAATCTGCATGTGTTTTTACCATTCCTGCACAGCCAAAGAAACATTTCCCATAAGTATTATCTTATCTTAAAGAAAAGTGAATGAGCAATCAGTCCAAAACTGTGGGGACAAAGTAAAAATTGATCATATGACAATTTGAAATATGAACTTTAAAAAGTCCTTTTATTTCTGTCGAAGGTTTTATTGCTTTGTCGTTTCATCTTAACATACATTCCTCCACCCAAAAGACAGTGTGAATCGTATTCTTTATTAGCAGGCCTGTTAACCCTTTTAAAGAATAAAGTTTTCTCATCTCTATAAATTGTAAGACACATAGCTTGCTGTTGAGCCGCAATTTGTGCTATACGCATGCTATATATCACTATTATTATTATTATTATTATTATTGTTTTAAAAAAATATTTTAAAATTATTATTATTATTTTAAAAAAATTTATTATTATTATTATTTTTTTATTAAAAATGTTATAATTTTAATAATAATAATAATAATTATTATCTCTCCCCAGATTTCAGAGTTGGAAAAAGAAAAGCTTGACCTGGAGCGGCAGGTGAATGAGCTGAAGGCCAAGTGTGAGCAGATTGAGAAGCGAGCCAACGAGCAGAAGCAGGTGGAGGAGAAGAAGCACACGGAAGAGATCCAGTTCCTCAAGAGGACCAATCAGCAGCTCAAGGTTCGAGTTGATTTCTCAAATTCTAGGGGTTTTTTTTTTTCATTTTTGCGACACAGTATTGACTTTCTAAATACATACAGTGAAACCCGGTGAATTAACTTGTCGGTCACAAGACGTTAGAGCAGAAAAAAACAACAACTGTATCACAGTTTTTTCAAATTCTGGAAAGTCAGTGCTCGAAAGATAATTTACCAGAAACTAGAGATGATCCTTTTCTTTCATAATGTTCAACCGCTTTTGTTTGAACACTTACCTTCCTTGGCTGGGATAGTAATATCACAATTATTAATATATTCAGAATAAAAGAGTACTCAAACAAATCATGTTGAATTAGAAATTTATACAATTTTGAAACCAAAGCTTCTTCCAAATTTGATATCTGGAAAAGGACATATGTTGGCTAATTGGTTCAGTTGAAGTTTGTGCAAATTCTGGCGAGAAAATCCTGGTTTCACTGTATGGCCTGTTTTTGCTTTTCTTCATGCCGACATCTTTTTTCTTCTTTTCTTTTTTTTTTTACTAACATTTTGGAAATTTGAAACTTTATTCATGTCACCGGTGTGTGTGATTTAGCAGAGAATCGAAAATGAAAGAAGAGCAAATGAAATTGTTGTATTCCTCGTCTGTTTGTTTCAAATTGATTCAACTAACATCTCTATCTACTCACTGTGTTTCATGGGCTATGGATGATATGACTCACCAAAATCTGACAAAAAACATGAACAAAAGGGAACAAATAGTTCTGGACAGCCTTGTCGTTAATTGAGGTGACTTTGACATTACCCTGTTGCAAATGTGTGTCTGTGTGAGTGTCTGTGTGTGAGAGAGAGAGAGAGAGAGAGAGAGAGAAAGAGAGAGAGAAAGAGAGAGAGAAAGAGAGAGAGAGAGAGGAGAGAGAGAGAGAGAGAGAGAGAGAGAGAGAGAGAGAGAGAGAGAGAAAAAAGAGAGAGAGAGAGAGGGGGGGAGGGGGGGTGGGAGAAATGTTTCTCTCAGAGCTGTGGAATCATTTGAACATTTCTGTTACCGCGTATTTATCCTGGGTTCTACTGTTTATCTTGTAGAGCTGAGAGACCAATGTCGAATGCCATGTGAAATTCTCAAGTGGGGTTTCATCAAACTGTATGCCGGATATTGTAAATGTCCGAGCAGAGTCTGGATATCATTGTGGTACAACTCAGACAAACTTTGAGTTTGAGGTACAGCTTAAAGTGGGCTGTTCGTAGGTCAATAAAAGGTATTTGATTTAATGCGAAGGTCGTTTTGAAAAGTAATTGAAGTGAAGAAACGGGTCTTTAGAAGTGAATGTGTCACCAACAATGTGGTTGTAAATGCTTTATAGAATCAAGTTAGGCTGCTTATTCAGTAGCGCTTTTGCATATTTTATTTTTCGTCAGTTTTAATGTTTTACTTATTCTGTTGCAAATTTACATTTCTCTCTTCATTTTCATCGGCAAAACATCCTCGTCATAGTCTCCATCAGCGACAGCAACCACATTAAATTTTACAACACATGTAGGCCTACCATCATCGCCGTCTTCATCATTGCTATTCTCATTACAGTTATTTAGTCCTCTTTGTTCGTTCTTTCTCTCTCTCTTTTGCCTCTCAAAATTTAATCTGTCAACAACAGCCAGTCTTACTAATTTCATGTGTCATATCTAATCATTTGGCTTTTTCAAGGAATCTCTGCAAATTGCTGATAGGATGCTGGGTAATCTTCAATGCCTTGGGAATCTCTATATTTCACTGATAATTATAAAACAAATCACACTCCGAGATAACGTTTGACACTCGGAGATGTCAAAGGAGCCACATATCAAGTTGACCACGTGTTTATCACTCCTTCAACAATCTTGTCACCCGTTGTTGCATGCAGGATTTTTTTAAAATGAATCACGATCACAGCCTCAGCTTGAAATCCAAGTGTTACAAACTATCTGTCATTTTTTCTGTATCATCAAATTGCTATATCTGTCAATTTGTCTATCATTCATTGAGAACTGTCTTTCAATTTTTCTATCATTACTAGCTGTCTTTCAACTTGTCAGTCATTTTCAGATGTAAAAAAGAATCAGCAGTTTCTGTATGTTGAGGTGATTAAAAAAAACAACCCAATTGGAAATGTGTGCAAAAGACATCCTAATGAATTGATGGGAAATTGAATAAAAACCTTCTAAAAATGATATCTGATTACAGAGAAGTCAGCTCATGTGTTAAAACACTAGAATACTGCACGGTAAAATAGAATTAGCTCTTCAGTTACTGCTCCTGACAGAAAGATCACTTGTGTGCTCATTATAATTTATATCAACAGCACGGAAAGTTGTAACGGTTTCTGGCTTTGCTAGAAGTTCATGGATTTGTTCCGGTTTGTTTGTTTGTTTGTTATTCACACTTTGAGTTGGAGTGATGATTGCAAAGCTACAAGTTTTCACCCCAAAGTATTTGTGTACAGAATAATATTGTTCTGTATGTAT
>NW_004797362.1:1057859-1059892 GCF_000002075.1 Aplysia californica
CCCCCCTCCAACTCTTAGATAAAATGATATGATTAGACACATCATCAAGCTATAGATCTCAGTTTAATGACGTACAGCACAGTATAGATGGAGATAAATCTTTTATTGAGCTTTTCTCAGTGCTTGTGACTTTTTCTTGAGCTGTAGTAAGTTAGTGCTATCGACACTGCTGCTTCACTGGGCTGTGCCTTGCTGGCTCTTCTCTTTTAGGGCAGCGACAATTTCAAGATGTGCCCGTTTCAAGATTTGCATGTTTCTGTGGACTTGTTCGCCGAATATTTTTCAAATGTGTTCTTTTCACTTCCCTTTCAGACTCAGTTGGAAGGAATCATAGCTCCGAAGAAGTAAACCAGTGCAGCACTGACGAGACCAACGACAACTTGTTGAAAGTAGGGGAAGTGGGAGGAGAGGGGGGAGTTGGCGGAGAGGGGAAAGTTCACGGAGAGGGGGGAGTGGGTGGAGTGAAGGGAGTTGGCGGAGAGGGGACAGTTCATGAAGAGGGGGGAGTGGGTGGAGTGAAGAGAGTTGGCGGAGAGGGGACAGTTCACGGAGAGGGGAAAGTTCACGGAGAGGGGGGAGTGAAGGGAGTTAGCGGAGAGGGGGGAGTGGGGAAAGTTCACGGAGAGGGGGGAGTTGTCAAAGAGGGGGGAGAGGGGGAAGTTGGCAGAGAGGGGGGAGGAGCAGACGCGGCAGAATCGGCCAGCGAGGCAGACCAGGTTTCCAGCAATGACTCGGGCTTCGTGGAGGGGACACTCAAAGAAGGGGACGGCGGGGCAGAATCCAGCACAAGGGAGGGAACCAACAACACAAGTCTCTCCTCTACCTCCGGATAGACGGACAGATGAGAGGAATTTTTAACCGCACAATGTATGTGTGCGGCATCTCAGAAAACAACATTTTTGTCAGTTTTTCCATTTTACTCTCCCAACTGTCCGTCACAATAATCATGAGTGAGTCTTTTGGGTTTTTTTTTTCCCCCAACCAGCTGTGTTTCTAAAGTAGTTGTGTTGTCTTTTGCTGTCTACTTTCCATACAGAGAGGTGAAGCTCAGCAATTATGTATAATTTTGCTGCCTGTACTCGTTATAACCACATTCCCAGATGGGGTCATGGCTCTGATCTATGTTGTCGATGTATTCTTGGGATTCTCAGGAAAAAAAAAGATTATACTTCTTTTCAGTGAGAAAGACTTTCAAAGTTTGCATTGGAAAGTTTCAGAATGTTGAGTGGACATGGGACACTTGTGCTGGGCTAATCTGGTCCGTTTTCCTAGAGCCGAGATATTGGAAGTGACAGCCTGTATACTGATACCGCGTCCTCTTCCCCCGGATGATGATGTTTTAGTAAGAGTTTTACGGCACTTGCAACACAATAAGGTCATATAAGTGCCGAAGATTAGGGGTATTACAAGAGAGTAACAAACACAAAAAAGAAGATGGGGAGATAAGGACGTTAGATGTTTGATAGGAAAAAAGGAGCAAACCACACCAGAGCACCCGCCAACAACCCACCTTCCCCTGGATGAAGAACTTGATGCTCTATGTGAGAGAGGGACTAAAGTGTTTGGGATGGGGGGGGGGGGGGGGGGGGGGGGGGTAACACTCCTGTTGAGAAAAGTATTCTTTCATCATAAGGCCAAATGAAATGTTTCAAGACAGAAGAGTTCTTAGGGAACGGTTGTCCTACTATTCTATCAGATCATCCCGTTTGTACAGTCAGAAGTTTGAGTTGTACTGTGATATATGCATATAAATGTCAAATATACATTTCTACTCCTCCATTTGGGTTCTGTTTTGTCTGAAAATTCTGAATGTATGTGTTTTTTTTACGCCACACACACACACTACACACACACTACACACACACACTACACACACAAATACTACACCACACACACAAACACATACTACACCACACACACAAAAACACACTACACAACACACACCAACACAGCTAGACAGACATGAAACTCATGGACAATGACGTCAGAAATGATGACGCAAAAATTCCAATTTACACACAAATACTACACCA
>NW_004797362.1:1061383-1063309 GCF_000002075.1 Aplysia californica
CCCGAGTCTCTTAAAACATTACTATCACACTGTCTATGACATCCACCTATCAAAGACGTAAACCTGTCTAAGACAAGCATCAGATCTATACAAACAGTCATTTCCCTTCCCCCCCTTCCCCATAGTTTTTTTTCTCCCCGACATTACAAAGACACTGTCCAAGAAGTGTCTGAGACGGCCACTTTTCGCCTTCACCACGGGTGGCCAGGCCGCCTTCGACAATTTTTACTGTTGTTCATTTGAGACCCCAAAAAAAAAAAAAAAAAAAAAAAGGTTTGACTCAATTTAGTTGTGGAGGCACGGTTACGAGAGGGGCCACCGACAAAGATGGACCTGATTCTTGAACAGGACGGCGTAAAAATCCCGACGTGGGCCTAATGGAAGATGGAGAGTCGCTGGACCTTGCCCAGGTTGTTGGCCAGTTTCCCGAGCGACTTCTTCAAGGCCGGCACGTCGTTGAGCACGTTGTCCTCCGACAGCTGGATGGACGGGTTGTTGTGCTCAGAGTTCTCCAGGTCTGGGCACCCACAAGACACGGGGAAAAAAACAAAAAACAAAAAAACAACTTGAGCGAATGCGGGCAGCCAGGGTACAACCAACAGTGAGGAATAAAAAATAGAAATGACAAACAAAACAAAAGAACCCCTTAAAACAAAAAAGGAAAGAAATCTTTTGCATTCAGACAAAGCAAAACAAAAATGTTTGATAAATATACAAATAGAAAGTAGGTCTTTTCATAGAAATTCATTCAAAAAATCTTTGGTAATATAAAAATACAAAGTATAAATACAAAGTATAAAGAATTTTCAAAGAATCCTTCTCAGTCCCCGCTCTTTGAGTTTTGATACATGATCTTAGAGCAGCATCCATGATACAGCTTTGCCTGGGTGCTAGACATAACGGAAGTAGATCTTAGTGCAGTAATGCATGATGCAGCTTTACCTGAATGGTAGACATAACGGAAGTAGATAGCCCAAATACTACTCCCCTCCTCCCTTCAGAACTTGACTGCCTTCACATGCTCCAAATAAAAGACATCGTCAATACGTTTGAAAACACAGATAATATAAAAGCCAGAGACGCCGCTGCGATTTTGTAAAAATATCTGAACACATCTATAAAATTGCAGTTGCAAACAAAAAGAGGTAATTGACACAACTAATATGGGGTCAAACCGATAAAAAAAAAAAGTAACAATTACAACCTGTTTCTTCTAATGTAAATAATATGCAAACAACAGACACCCCCCCCCCCTTAAGAAAACCCATGAGAACCGTCCCCAACTGACCAGTGACTTGCTGCTCCAGTATCTGTAGCTGTCTCTCGATGTCCGAGTGTGTGCGGGTCACGTGCACCAGAAGGTTTCGCTCGCAGTCTTTGTACGGGTCGGCAGACTCCTCCGCTGTGTCCGTCTGTCACAATCGCACAAACATTTGGTTAGTAATGAGAATTTCACGGAACTTGCAACACAAATAGAAGGTCAAATAGGTTCTGAAGATGAGAGGCGTTACTAGAGAGTAACATACATAGAAAACACAGAGCACAGTTCTTAGTTTCAGTAAGAATTTTACGGAACTTGCAACACAATAAGATATAAATGCTGAAGATAGATTAGATGTGTTACTAGAGAGTTGTTGTTGTTTGTTGTTTTCAAATCCCTTTAGCTGCGAGCATTTCGCTCTTGGCAGCGCAATGCCTCCCTCAAGTAACCACATGTCCCTGTCATCTGGTCAACGCCAGAGTAGAGCAGACCAAAGTAACAAACAAAGAAAAGACAGAGCAGAGCACTGCGATTTTAGAAAAATATCTGAACACATCTATAAAGTTGCCTTTGCAAACAAAAAGAGTTAATTGACACAACCAAAATAGGGTTAAACAAAATAAATGCTAAGATTTCTTTTAATGAAAAAAACTGCAACAACGAAC
>NW_004797362.1:1063414-1067002 GCF_000002075.1 Aplysia californica
ACATAGATGAAGAAGAAGAAGAAGAAGAAGAAGAAGAAGAAGAAGAAGAAGAAGAAGAAGAAGAAGAAGAAGAAGAAGAAGAAGCAGATGAAGAAGAAGAAGAAGAAGCAGATGAAGAAGAAGAAGAAGAAGAAGAAGAAGAAGAAGAAGAAGAAGAAGAAGAAGAAGAAGAAGAAGAAGAAGAAGAAGAAGAAACAGAAGAAGAAGAAGAAGAAGAAGAAGAAGAAAAAGAAGAAGCAGAAGAAGAAGAAGAAGAAGAAGAAGAAGAAGAAGAAGAAGAAGAAGAAGAAGAAGAAGAAGAAGAAGAAGAAACAGAAGAATAAGAAGAAGAAGAAGAAAAAGAAGAAGCAGAAGAAGAAGAAGAAGAAGAAGAAGAAGAAGAAGAAGAAGAAGAAGAAGAAGAAGAAGAAGAAACAGAAGAAGAAGAAGAAGAAGAAGAAGAAGAAGAAGAAGAAGAAGAAGAAGAAGAAGAAGAAGAAGAAAAAGAAGAAGCAGAAGAAGAAGAAGAAAAAGAAGCAGATGAAGAAGAAGAAGACGAAGAAAGAAGAAAGCCCTCACGTCATTATCATCCTTGTCGTCGTCGTCAAAACCATTGAGGTTGCTGCTCCCATCGTCGGCCACCTCCACGTAGAGGGAGCTGCTGTTGTGTGACCTTGGGGGATCGTCTGGCAGGAGTCCTGAGCTCACGTCTCCGCTTCCCCGCTCCTCGAACGACGCAGACACGCCCTCTTTCCTCTCTCTCTCCGTCTGCAATGACACCGTCGAACCTGGGCAACCTCCGGCTCCCGTTTCCTGTTTGAGTCTTCCGTTGACGAGAAGACTTTCCCCAGATTCGTTAGTCCTGAAAGAACTGCCCCTACTACTTCCCCCGCCGTCACCGAGGCTAGACTGACCAGGCTCGGGCGCCGAGGACGAATCAGAACCCACTTTCGGCTGGGTCAAGAGGAGAGCGTTAGCCCTAGAGTCACTTCCTGCTGGGGTCGAGCCTGTGTTCGCCCCTCCTGCCTGCACGCGGCTCGCTTCACCAGCGACAACGCCCAAGCTCTGCGTGTGAACCGGGGCCGCAGAAAGTCTGCTCCCTATCGCGGCCGTCGGGAGAGTGGAGATAATGAACGGGCGCCTACCCTCCGGTCGGATCTCTGACACTTTCTGGGAATCTCTTCTGTTGTCAGTCGCGTCTGTTTGATTCTGAGACGCCCCACCGCTGATTGGAGGGGGGGCAGATCTCGAGGAGTTTTGTTGGCCGGAGGATACTGACGTCACCGATAACGATGATGATGATGGTGTTGATGATGATGATGGTGTCTCCTCCCTGTTGCCATTGGGAGTAGCGGCAGACGGGAGTAACGTGACTTGTGGTCCCGCGTCGCCGGCCGGACCAGGAAAGAGATCTCTGACAAGCCCCCCCGCCCGCCCCTGGATGGACGGGAGCGTGGTGCCGCTGGCGCTACGGGCCGAGGACGGGGTGGGGTGAAGGGGGGGTGGTGGAGGCTGCGGAGGCTCCTGATTGGCTGCTGTTCCCGACGACGACAGAGGGGGGGACACGGAGTCTGTGTTGACCAGATCAGGACGGGAAGAAGGAGGAGGGGGAGGGACGGAATGGACGTTTGACGTTGATGCTGAAGATACTGTTGGGGGTTGGGGAGGTGTGGTCGAAGTGTCATGGGACGATGAAATAACAGATGAGGAGAACTGCGATAACAACGAGGAAGCCGATGATGACGATGATGCCGTCACCGATGACGAGACTTGAGACTGCGAGACTGCCGACAAGGAGGTCAATAAGGAACCGGTCGTTGCTTCCGGCAACAACAACAACGGTGCCGACGAGGAGGGCACCGCAGGAGGAAGGATGGGCTGTCTTTCCGTTGCCGCAGTCCCCTCCGTCGCAGTCATCGTCACGGCAACAGCGGTCGCTGCGGGAGCGGGCGTGGACGGGAACAGGAAGGTGGAGGGCGTCGGCGAGGGGACGGGATCGACAGAGTGCGGAGTGAGGATGTCTTGGATGTCTTCCTCCGGCTTGGTCCAGTGGTCCCAGTCCGTCTGCCACAGCTGGAACTCTGCGTCCTCCTCCTCTCTGGAACACACACACAGACAGACAGACAAATAGACACATACACAGGCAGACAGACAAATAGACACACACACAGACAGATTGACAAATTGACACATACACAGGCAGACAGACAAATAGACACACACAGACAGGCAGACAAATAGACATATACACAGACAGACAGACAAATAGACACACACACAGACAGACAGACAAATAGACACACACACAGACAGACAGACAAATAGACACATACACAGACACCAGAGGGAAAAGGAAGTAGAAGAACCTACCAGTGACGCCCACCAACCTCAGAGGGAGGTATAGATCACCCGGGGAAAGAAAACTTTATTAAAAAATTAAGAAAAATGTAGGTGTTTTTGCCTCCCCCCTCATCCCCCCCCCCCCCACCTCAACCAACACAATTTCGATCACTTAGGAGGCAGGGATGACAGACGTTTGATAGGAAACAAGGAGCAAACCACACCAAAGCACCCACCTACCACCCATTCATTTTATTTTTTTAAAAACCCCAAACAAAACGAAAAAGAGAAAGAAAAAAAAACAAAGAAAGAAAGACCCCCCCCCCCCCACCCCCAAACAAAACAACCCCACTGACATTATTTCCACCCGGGCAGATCTGACTCACTTGGAGATCTTGATCTGCCGCCGCGTGGAGTGCAGCACGGACTTGATGTTCTGAAGCGACGCGATGAGGTCATTGCACTCGCAGGCCACCGACTTGAGGTGCCCAGAGCTGGCGCCCTCGCCCGTGAAGGGAAATCCCGGCAACTCCCCACGCCGCTCCCAGCCCATGTCGTGCAGGAACCGGCAGCTGTCCCGCACACCTGGACAAACCAAAAATATTTTTAAAAAAATAAATACACAAACATAACACACACACACACACAACAGTAATGGAAACATCTGATTTGAAAAAAAAAAAAAAGGAAATACACACAAAAAAATAATGAAAAATTAAAAAAAAAAAAAAAAAAAAAAAATAAGTGAACAAATACACACACAAACAAAAAAAAAAAACCCAAATGAAAAAATGTATTTGCAAAAAAACACTAATTTTATAATACATAACACATTTTTAAAAAGTACACACACATACAACAAAAAATAATTTTAAAAATCCAATCCAAAATGCAAACCTGGTGGGTGGTTGGCATGTGCTCTGGTGTGGTTTGCTCCCTCTTTCCTGTTAAACATCTATCTTCCTTCTTCTATTTGTATGTGACTCTCTACTCTAGTCTTCGGCACTTATACGACATAACTGATTGAGTGTGTGTGTGTGTGTGTGTGTTAGTAGAAGTTTCATGGCGCTCGCAATAGCCATAGAGCGCTATAGAGACGCCCGAGGCCCTGAAGATGTTTCAAGAAGGATACTATACGAGATAGAAGAGAGAGGGATATAAAAGTGACAGAGATATGTGTAACGGAAAAAAATTCAGAAAGCAGAAGGCAGGCGCGTTGACACGCACGGGGCGTGATGGTGGGGGGAGTCGGCGGGGGAGGTGCGGTGT
>NW_004797362.1:1067493-1070689 GCF_000002075.1 Aplysia californica
ACCTGTATCATGAGGCCACTGGTCTCTCCCTCACAAGAAAGAAAGAAAGAAAGAAAGAAAAGTTGCCCAACCGCGCGTGTACCTGTATCATGAGGCCACTGGTCACCCTCATGCCACACACACAGTTGACCACGTCTGGTTTACAAGAAAGAAAGAAAAAAAGAAAGAAAGACAGAAAGGTAGCAACGGTGCCCAAGCAGCTTGCACCTGTATCATGAGGCCACTGGTCTCTCCCTCACAAAAAAAAAAGAAAAAAAAAAAAAAAAAAAGAAAGAAAGAAAGTAACGTTGCCCAACCGTGCGTGTACCTGTATCATGAGTCCACTGGTCTCCCTCATGCCACACACACAGTTGACCACGTCCGCCTCCCCCTCCTCCTCCTCTGTGTCCGCCGTCGCTCCTGTCGCAGGTTCTTCCTGGCTCCCTCGGGGACGCACGTCTGGATGCACGGGTCAAGATAATAAAAACAACGATAACAAAAACAATAATACTATACAAAAATAACATAACAATAAAAATGATAATTATAATGATAATAATAATGGTAACAATAACAACAACAATTTAAAATATAATAATTTAAAATTAACATAACAATAATAATGATAAAAATAATGATGATGATAATAATACCATTTTTAATAATAATGATGATTGTGTTAATAATAATGATGATGATAATAATACGATTTTGATAACAATGATGACCTCCCCTCTCAACATACCCCCTCCCCCCCCACCCCACCTCCCTAAAACCGCGACCCCTGACCTGCCCACGTGTCCCTGGCCACTACGTCCGGGCTAGCTGTGGTGACGGAGATCTCCGAGTCGTGTCGCCGCCGTTTGCCCGATGACTTCCCCTTGGAGGACACCGAGATGTCCGAGTCTGTCGAGCCTGGGGACAGGTGGGCCAGTATACAGGGGTCAAGGTCAGGGAGAAAGAGGTAACTTTGTCGAGAACAACACCCATAAAGCCAATCAAACATATAACAACAACAGAAAAAATTAATCCGAAATTTAAAAAAAATATTTTAAGTCATGAAGTTTGATAGGAAAGAAGGAGGAAAGAGATGGAGGATTGATGTTTGACAAGAAAGAAGGAAGAGAGATAAGGATGATTGACATTTGATAAAAAAGAAGGAGGAGAGATAAGGACGACAGATGTCTGATAGGAAAGAAGGAGGAGAGATAAGGATGATAGATGTTTGATAAGAAAGAAGGAGAAGAGATAAGGATGATAGATGTTTGATAAGAAAGAAGGAGAAGAGATAAGGATGATAGATGTTTGATAAGAAAGAAGGAGAAGAGATAAGGATGATAGATGTTTGATAAGAAAGAAGGAGCAATCCACACCAGCGCTCCCTGCAAACCACCCACACAAATAGAGCTCCCCCCCTCTTGGAACACAACTTACAAATACTACTGGTCTTCTTCCGTCGTTTCCTCGTGTGCGGCGTGGGCACGGGCGACTGTATCGAGGAACCCGCGCCGCCGCCCCCGGACCGAGGTTGCAACGACTGCGAGGCCATCGGTCCCCCGTGGGGGCTGCTCGTCCCCACCCCAACCGCTGTTGTTGTCGCAGTGGCTGACGACAACGACGACGAAGATGCTGTTGTTGTGGTCGCTGTCCCGGCTGTTGTAGCCGCAGTGCTGTTGCTGCCGTCGCTGTTGGCGTCCGAGTGGTAGTACTTGATGTGGTAGGCCAGCAGGTTCTCCTTGCGGAAGTCCTTGTTGCAGCCGTGGTGTGGGCACTTGAAGGGGTTGTGGTCTTCTTCCACGATGAACGCCTTGGACGGCACAAATACCACGGGGGCAACGGGGGTGGCCAGGGTCATGTCTGAGGACGGGTTTGTTGAGAGATACCTACAGTCCAGCACCCAAATAGCCAAACACGCACATACTGCAACACGCATATAGTGAAATATGCACATAGAGAAACACGTACCTAGTGTACACGAACATAGTGAACACAGGGAAACACGCACATAGTGAAACACACACATAGCGAAACACGCACATAGTGAACACAAACATAGTTAACACAGTGAAACACGCACATAGTGAACACGAACATAGTGAACACAGTGAAACACGCACATGGCGAAACACATGTACCTAGTGAACACGTACCTAGTGAACACAAACATAGTGAAACATGCACAAAATGAAACTCACTATCACTTAATTAACTGTGACTATAAACTGACTAATTAACTGTAAATTATCTGTAAACTGACTGATCGGTAAATTAACCAATGCACTGACTAACTATAATATAACTGTAAACTGACTAGCTAGAAACTGACTGTAACTGTTAACTAATTATCTGTGCACCGTCTGTACCTGTAAATTAAGTGTGTATGTTTGTTGTAACAAACTGTAAACTAATTGTAACTGTAAATTAAGAGTAAAAGTAAACTAATTGTAACTAAATTAAGTGTCAAAGTAAACTGATTGTAACTGTCCACTAACTGCACCGCGCACTGACCTTGACTGTGCCCCAGGCCCGTGTCCATGGAGCGGGCCCGCGGAGATTCGCCCACGGCCGGCGCCCGCTTCCTCTGTACGGGCACGTCGCTGACAGACTTGAGCTTTGACCGCTTGCGCTGGGCAGTCATGTCCAGTCCCGTGCCCGCCCGCCTCCTCTTCTTGCTCCTCTTGCCTGAAATATAAAATTTTTTTTTTAACCCCTGGTGTTTTTACATCCCCATCGACACAATTTAGATAGTTTAAGAGGCTCGTTAGAAACAGTTATCGGCACAATTTAGATAATTGATCATTTAGGAGGTTGCAGGTTTGGGTAGAGAGGGATACAACATTCGAGCAGAAAGACGGAGATACTCCATGAAAATTCTTCCCACTTGGGAATTGAACTAGTTTAGTTTTAGTAAGGTTTTTACAGCGCTCACAGCAGGATAAGATCATTAACAAAACGAATAGGTCACAATAGTGATGTAGATTACAGGTGTTACTAGAGAGTACCAAACAAACAAATGAAGGAGGAGAGATGAGGACCATAGAGATTTTTGATAAGAAAGAAGGAGCAAACCACACAAGAGCACCTGCCAACCACACACACAATGATATCGCAGAGATGATGAAGTGTCGAGGGATGTCATTCACAATGGGTCAACACAAAAAAGCCCCACCCCCCAAAAAAAAATATTTAAAAAATAGAAAATCTAAAAAAGCCAACC